>NC_054713.1:33458131-33610220 GCF_016097555.1 Gigantopelta aegis | reverse complement strand
CGATTCGTTTGTAACCCTATGGCTGTTTGGGAGTAGCCTAATGCAAATATGAATAAACATTGGTATCCAAAAATGGGAGCCTGTTCGCCTATGTTCGTGTCTGTTAAAATTGTCAATATCTTGTGAACATTTTAGACCTGTCTCTTCATCGAGGGGGCGACTGGCCTCGGTGGCATCGTGGTTAGGCCATCGGTCTACAGGCTGGTAGGTACTAGGTTCGGATCCCAGTCGAGGCATGGGATTTTTAATCCAGATACGACTCCAAACCCTTAGTGAGTGCTCCGCAAGGCTCAATGGGTAGGTGTAAACCACTTGCACCGACCAGTGATCCATAACTGGTTCAACAAATGTCATGGTTTGTGCTATCCTGCCTGTGGGAAGCGCAAATAAAAGATCCCTTGCTGCCTGTCGTAAAAGAGTAGCCTATGTGACGACAGCGGGTTTCCTCTAAAACACAGTGTCAGAATGACCATATGTTTGACGTCCAATAGGCGATGATAAGATAAAAAAAATCAATGTGCTCTAGTGGTGTCGTTAAATAAAACAAACTTTACTCTTTACTTTTTCCATCGAGGGGGCAGGACGTAGCCCAGTGGTATTAAGCTCTCGCTTGGTTGGTCTAGGATCGATCCCTGTCGGTGGACCCATTGGACAATTTCTCATTCCAGCCAATGTTCGATGACTAGTGTAACAAAGGCCAAGGTATGTACTACCCTGTGTGTAGGATATTGTATATAAAAGATCCTTAATCGAAAAGAGTAGCCCATGGTGTGCTGTCTGCGAGTTTCCTCTCAAATTATCTCTGTGTCCTTAACCGTATGATATAACAGTGGTCAGAATGTCTCGAGTGTTTCATTAAATAAAATACTTCTTTCTTTCTTTCTTTCGTTTTCTATTTATCGAATAAAATACATGGTGAAAAATACACTCATACATATACAGGCATATTAAAATATTCGCCTTTCTAAAGAATCTATCATAGCCCTGTTGAGATCCAATAATTAGTTTGGTTTTATTTATTTTTGGCTGACTGAAGCCGCTGATTGATTAAAAAGTAATAGTTGTTTATCGACAGCTCGGCACATTTTAAACTACGGCTATTTTAGTAGGGTAATTTTCTTGGGATCCGTAACAGTTTTGTTCCTTTTCTTTTGATGGATTTGATAACCAAAACTATTTTAGAGGAAAATTAGCTCCTACGAGCATGTACCTTTGAAAAGTGCTAAAGCGCAATATTCAAAATGGCTGTCAATGCTAATATAAAATGTAATATCTCTTGCACCAGATGAGCTAGGACGAATGAGGTGTCATTTCCCACTAATTTTGGCATTAAAAAGCCACTGGAATAGCTATTGTAGAGTTTTGGAAATCATCTTGATCTCTAAATCCAAGATGGCCGCTGTCCGCCATCTTGAAAAACATAAAATATAATATCTCTGACACAAGATGAGCTAGACGGACGAATGAGGTGTCATTTCACCTAATTATGGCATTGCACATTCACTGGAGTGGTTATTGTGGTGTTTCGGGATCATTCAGTTATCTAAGTCGAAGATGGCCACTGTCCGCCATGTTGGAAAATGTCAAACGGCAATATCGCTGGCACCATATGAGCTAGTTGGACGAATGAGGTGTCATTTCACCTAATTATGACATTACAAATTCACTGGAGTGGTTATTGTAGTCTTTTGGAATCATCCAGATATCTAACTCCAAGATGGCCACTGTCCACCATCTTGGAAAATGTCAAACGGCAATATCTCTGGCACCAGATGAGCTAGAAGGACGACTGAGATGTCATTTCTCACTAAACTTGGCATCATAAATCCACTGTCATGGCCACTGTAGAGTTGTGGGATAATTCCAACCTCTAAATGCTAGATTGCCACTGTCCTCCATTTTAGCGGCCGGTATTTAGCTCAGTCGATTAAGTACTTGCTTGAGGTGCTTGCGTCGCAGGATCGAATCACCTCTGTGGATCCATTCAACTGATTGTTTTATCTTGTTCCAACCAGTGCACCACAACTGGTCAAAGGCCGTGGTATGTGTTTTGCTGTAGGTGGGGAAAGTGCATATAAAAGATTCCTTACTGCATTAGGGAAAAATGTAGTGGGTTTCCTTTGATAATTATACCGGCCTCTGTGGCGTCGTGGCAGGCCATCGGTCTACAGGCTGGTAGGTACTGGGTTCGGATCCCAGTCGAGGCATGGGATTTTTAATCCAGATACCGACTCCAAACCCTGAGTGAGTGCTCCGCAAGGCTCAGTGGGTAGGTGTAAACCACTTGCACCGACCAACGATCCATAACTGGTTCAACAAAGGCCATGGTTTGTGCTATCCTGCCTGTGGGAAGCGCAAATAAAAGATCCCTTGCTGCTAATCGGAAAGAATAGCCCATGAAGTGGCGACAGCGGGTTTCCTCTCAAAATATGTGTGGTCCTTAACCATATGTCTGACGCCATATAACTGTAAATAAAGAGTGTTGAGTGCGTCGTTAAATAAAATATTTCTTGTGACGACAGCGGGTTTCCTCTAAAACACAGTGTCAGAATGACCATATGTTTGATGTCCAATAGCCGATGATAAGATAAAAAAATCAATGTGCTCTAGTGGCGTCGTTAAATAAAAACAAACTTTACTTTATACTGAATAAGAAGAATACGTTTGTTTTGTTTAACGACACCACTAGAGCACATTGATTTATTAATCATCGACTATTGGATGTCAAACATATGGTCAGTTTGACAGTCATAGAGAGGAAGCCCGCTACATTTTTCCATTAGTAGCATGGGATTTTTATATGCACCATCCTACAGACAAGATAGCACATACCACGGCCTTTAATATACCAGTCGTGGTGCATTGGCTGGAACGAGAAATAGCCCAATGGGCCCACCGACGAGGATCGATCCTAGACCGACCGCACATCAAGCGCGCGCTTTACCATTGGGCTACGTCCTGGCCTCCTTAATATGTAATTTTAGTTGTTAAAATGACTGTTAGTCGAAAGCGTCTTACAATGGCTTGAAACTCGGGTCAGTCTCTTTAAATTAATGCCAGAAAATGAGGAAGAATGGCGTGTTATCAATCGTCCATACATTTTGACAGCACTGGTGAAAGGGAAGTAACTCGTGATATCATAAATGTCTATTTTGTCTGTAGAGTTCTTCGTAATCTTAATTCATTCATTTCAACTAAGGAGCGAGACAGAGAGACAGACAGACAGACAGAGACAGAGACATAGAGGGACAGAGAGACAGACAGACACAGAGAGAGACAGAGAGACAGAGCGACAGGGGAGAGACAGAGAAAGATAGAGACAGAGAGACAGACAGACAGCGAGAGGCAGAGAGAGAGAGAGAGAGAGAGAGAGAGAGAGAGAGAGGGGGGGCAGAGAAAGAGAGAGAGAGAGAGAGAGAGAGAGAGAGAGAGGCAGAGAGGCAGAGAGAGAGAGATAGAAAGGGGGAGGGGAGGGGGGGAGGGAGGGTACCCTGAGACCATGACACCATGGCTGTTCCAGACGTGATCATATGAACAAGTGGTTGAATGCACAGTTATTACTTTCTTTTACCTTACAAGTTCCCTCATCTCTAGCTGAAGACATTATTGTATTGCTCCCTATTTTGTTATTTGTACTACCTCTCCCATCGTTTAATACTTATTAAGACCCTACCAGTCCACCTGGGGGGGACTATAGGTTTTGTATGTCCATTTGTCTCTCTGTCTGTCCATTCATCTGTCCCACATTTACGTTTCTGGACTTTTATACTTTGTGTTTAGCTTGATCATGCATTGTTACAAATCAAATGTGATGCAGGATTTGCCCTTCCAACGTAAGAGTGAAAGTAAAGTTTGTTTTATTTAACGACGCTACTAGAGCACATTGATTTTTTATCTTATCATCGGCTATGAACGTCATACATATGGTCATTCTGACACTGTTTTTTAGAGGAAACCCGCTGTCTGGCTACTCTTTTACGACAGGCAGCAAGGGATATCTTTATTTGCGCTTCCCACAGGCAGGATAGCACAAACCATGGCCTTTGTTGAACCAGTTATGGATCACTGGTCGGTGCAAGTGGTTTACACCTACCAATTGAGCGTTGCGGAGCACTCACTCACGGTTTGGAGTCGGTATCTGGATTAAAAATTCCATACCTCCACTGGGATCCGAACCCAGTACCTACTAGCCTGTAGACCGATGGCTTAACTTAGACGCCACCGAGGCCGGTTCAACTTAAAAGATTACAAATGTGTGAGGCCTAACACGGGGCATGTTATGCTTTAGCAGATCTCAGAATGCTTCTTTTAGATTCGGTATGGCTGAAGCTCTCTCTCTTTAACGACACCAGTAGAGCACAATGATTTATTAATCATCGGCTATTGGATGTCAAATATTTGGTAATTTTGACATATAGTCTTAGAGAGGAAATCTGCTATATTTTTCCATTAGTAGCAAGGGATCTTTTATATGCACCATACCACAGACAGGATAGTAAAGTGAGATAAAGAAATAAGGAAACACTTGGTACTGTACACCAAATTTAACTGATATAAACTAAGATCAAGAAAAAAGGGAACATTTGGTATTGTAGACCAAATTTAACTGATATAGACAGATAAAGAAATAAGGGAACACTTGGTACTGTAGACCAAATTTAACTGATATAGACTGAGATAAAGAAATAACGGAACACTTGGTATTGTAGACCAAATTTAACTGATATAGACTGAGATAAAGAAATAACGGAACACTTAGTATTGTAGACCAAATTTAACTGATATAGACTGAGATAAAGAAATAAGGGAATACTTGGTACTATAGACCAAATTTAGCTGCTATACACTGAGATAAACAAACAAGGGAACACTTGGTACTGTAGACCAAATTTAACTGATATAGACTGAGATAAAGAAATAAGAGAACACTTGGTATTGTAGACCAAATTTAACTGATATAGACTGAGATAAAGAAATAAGGGAACACTTGGTATTGTAGACCAAATTTAACTGATATAGACAGATAAAGAAATAAAGGAACACTTAGTATTGTAGACCAAATTTGACTGATATAGACTGAGATAAAGAAAGAAGGGAACACTTAGTATTGTAGACCAAATTTATCTGATATATACTGAGATAAAGAAATAAGGGAACACTTGGTATTTTAGACCAAATTTAACTGATATAGACTGAGATAAAGAAGTAAGGGAACACTTGGTATTGTAGACCAAATTTATCTGATATAGACTGAGATAAAGAAATAGGGAACACTTGGTACTGTACACCAAATTTAACTGATATAGACTGAGATAAAGAAATAAGGAAACACTTGGTATTTTAGACCAAATTTAACTGATATAGACTGAGATAAAGCAATAAGGGAACACTTGGTACTGTACACCAAATTTAACTGATATAAACTGAGATAAAGAAATAAGGGAACACTTGGTATTGTAGACCAAATTTAACTGATATAGGCTGAGATAAAGAAATAAGGAAACACTTGGTATTTTAGACCACATTTAACTGATATAGACTGAGATAAAGCAATAAGGGAACACTTGGTACTGTACACCAAATTTAACTGATATAAACTGAGATAAAGAAATAAGGGAATACTTGGTATTGTAGACCAAATTTAACTGATATAGACTGAGATAATGAAATAACGGAACACTTGGTATTGTAAACCAAATTTAACTGATATAGACTGAGATAAAGAAAGAAGGGAACACTTAGTATTGTAGACCAAATTTATCTGATATAGACTGAGATAAAGAAATAAGGGAACACTTAGTATTTTAGACCAAATTTAACTGATATAGACTAAGATAAAGAAGTAAGGGAACACTTGGTATTGTAGACCAAATTTAACTGATATAGACTGAGATAAAGAAATAGGGAACACTTGGTACTGTACACCAAGTTTAACTGATATAGACTGAGATTAAGAAATAAGGAAACACTTGGTACTGTACACCAAATTTAACTGATATAAACTAAGATCAAGAAAAAAGGGAACATTTGGTACTGTACACCAAATTTAACTGATATAAACTGAGATAAAGAAACAAGGGAACACTTGGTATTGTAGACCAAGTTTAACTGATATAGACTGAGATAAAGAAATAAGGAAACACTTGGTATTTTAGACCAAATTTAAATGATATAGACTGAGATAACGCAATAAGGGAACACTTGGTACTGTACACCAAATTTAACTGATATAAACTGAGATAAAGAAATAAGGGAATACTTGGTACTATAGACCACATTTAGCTGCTATAGACTGAGATAAAGAAATAAGGGAACACTTGGTATTTTAAACCAAATTTAACTGATATAGACTGAGATCAAGAAATAAGGAAACACTTGGTACTGTACACCAAATTTAACTGATATAAAATAAGATAAAGAAATAAGGGAACATTTGGTATTGTAGACCAAATTTAACTGATATAGACAAATAAAGAAATAAGGCAGCACTTGGTATTTTAGACCAAATTTAACTGATATAGACTGAGATAAAGAAATAAGGAAACACTTGGTACTGTACACCAAATTTAACTGATATAAACTAAGATCAAGAAAAAAGGGAACATTTGGTATTGTAGACCAAATTTAACTGATATAGACAGATAAAGAAATAAGGGAACACTTGGTACTGTAGACCAAATTTAACTGATATAGACTGAGATAAAGAAATAAGGAAACACTTGGTATTTTAGACCAAAATGTAACTGATATAGACTGAGATAAAGCAATAAGGGAACACTTGGTACTGTACACTAAATTTATCTGATATAAACTGAGATAAGGAAATAAGGGAACACTTGGTATTGTAGACCAAATGTAACTGATATAGACTGAGATAAAGAAATAAGGAAACACTTGGTATTTTAGACCAAATTTAACTGATATAGACTGAGATAAAGCAATAACGGAACACTTGGTACTGTACACCAAATTTAACTGATATAAACTCAGATAAAGAAATAAGGGAACACTTGGTACTCTACACCAAATTTAACTGATATAAACTGAGATAAAGAAATAAGGGAACACTTGGTATTGTAGACCAAATTTAACTGATATAGACAGATAAAGAAATAAGGCAGCACTTGGTATTTTAGACCAAATTTAACTGATATAGCCTGAGATAAAGAAATAAGGAAACACTTGGTACTGTACACCAAATTTAACTGATATAAACTGAGATAAAGAAATAAGGGAACACTTGGTACTGTAAACCAAATTTAACTGATATAGACAGATAAAGAAATAAGGCAGCACTTGGTATTTTAGACCAAATTTAACTGATATAGACTGAGATAAAGAAATAAGGGAACACTTGGTACTGTACACCAAATTTAACTGATATAAACTGAGATAAAGAAATAAGGAAACACTTGGTATTTTAGACCAAATTTAACTGATATAGACTGAGATAAAGCAATAAGGGAACACTTGGTACTGTACACTAAATTTATCTGATATAAACTGAGATACGGAAATAAGGGAACACTTGGTATTGTAGACCAAATGTAACTGATATAGACTGAGATAAAGAAATAAGGAAACACTTGGTATTTTAGACCAAATTTAACTGATATAGACTGAGATAAAGCAATAACGGAACACTTGGTACTGTACACCAAATTTAACTGATATAAACTGAGATAAAGATATAAGGGAACACTTGGTACTGTACACCAAATTTAACTGATATAAACTGAGATAAAGAAATAAGGGAACACTTGGTATTGTAGACCAAATTTAACTGATATAGACAGATAAAGAAATAAGGCAGCACTTGGTATTTTAGACCAAATTTAACTGATATAGGATGAGATAAAGAAATAAGGAAACACTTGGTACTGTACACCAAATTTAACTGATATAAACTGAGATAAAGAAATAAGGGAACACTTGGTACTGTACACCAAATTTAACTGATATAGACAGATAAAGAAATAAGGCAGCACTTGGTATTTTAGACCAAATTTAACTGATATAGACTGAGATAAAGAAATAAGGGAACACTTGGTACTGTACACCAAATTTAACTGATATAAACTGAGATAAAGAAATAAGGGAACACTTGGTATTTTAGACCAAATTTAACTGATATAAACTGAGATAAAGAAATAAGGGAACACTTGGTATTTTAGACCAAATTTAACTGATATAGACTGAGATAAAGAAATAAGGAAACACTTGGTACTGTACACCAAATTTAACTGATATAAACTAAGATCAAGAAAAAAGGGAACATTTGGTATTGTAGACCAAATTTAACTGATATAGACAGATAAAGAAATAAGGGAACACTTGGTACTGTAGACCAAATTTAACTGATATAGACTGAGATAAAGAAATAACGGAACACTTGGTATTGTAGACCAAATTTAACTGATATAGACTGAGATAAAGAAATAAGGGAATACTTGGTACTATAGACCAAATTTAGCTGCTATAGACTGAGATAAAGAAATAACGGAACACTTGGTATTGTTAACCAAATTTAACTGATATAGACTGAGATAAAGAAAGAAGGGAACACTTAGTATTCTAGACCAAATTTATCTGATATAGACAGAGATAAAGAAATAAGGGAACACTTGGTATTTTAGACTAAATTTAACTGATATAGACTGAGATAAAGAAGTAAGGGAACACTTGGTATTGTAGACCAAATTTAACTGATATAGACTGAGATAAAGAAATAGGGAACACTTGGTACTGTACACCAAATTTAACTGATATAGACTGAGATAATGAAATAGGGAACACTTGGTATTGTAGACGAAATGTCAGTCTCTATTAGCGTCATAATGTTTGCATTAAGTACAAAGATGTAATGTAGGATTGGATGTCAGTAATGTGAGACTGAATGTCAATAACACGGTTAATTTCCTGCCACTTTGGGCGAGGGTTTTTTGGTTGCAGTCACTAAATCGTGTTAGTGTTGGTATGATCCCTCATTTCTTTTCTTTCGGTATTTTATTTTATTTCTGTCACTCTTCTCACTGTGTATTTTGCCCTCCAGTTCTGCAAAGTAGTTCTCGGTATGACCCTGTCTCACAATGAAATGCTTTGCATACGGCAATTGGAAACTGGAGATAAATTCTCTGAACAGCTTCGCCAGCATCAGAGTGAGGGTCGCCTGGTCAAATCTATGACACTTGGAGTATTTTCTAATCGTCATATTGCAGCGTAGTTCCCGATTATCGTAATCGGTGCACATGCATTCTGGGTCTACAGCGCATGCCCACCACGTCTTCAAGATGATGTCCCTCATGAAACGTTCATTGTGCGCTGCTATAAATGTAGCCGCGAGTTGACCGTACGTTTCGAACTGGCAAGCCCTGTCTGCGAAGTAGTCGAACATTTTCTTCGATGTGAACTGTCCAGCCGAGAATTCGGAGAAGTACAGCAATAAACCCGATGAACGAATATCATCAAATAAAGATTCCAGTTTATGAGGAACAAACCGTATTGAAGCGTCGACCCAAATGACAATTTCAGTATGTGGAAGGATTGCCTGGAATAGAAAAAAAAAATAGATGTAAAAAAAAAAAAAACATTAGAGACCTCTGGGAAATGCCAGTGGCGAGATGTAGCCCAGTGGTAAAGCATTCGCCTAATGTACGGTCGGTCTAGGATCGATCCAACAAAATGTTATCTAATAAGCATGCAAATTAATTAATGTATCGAAGCTTCAAAGTACATTCTACAATGCATGTACATATGAACATTTAGTAACTTGTTACATCTCGCAATTGTTTCCATTAATAAATTCCAAGGTCTGCACGGGCGAGACGTAGCCCAGTTGTAAAGCGGTCGCTCCAGCCAATGCACCACGACTGGTATATCAAAGTCCGTGGTATGTGCTATCCTGTCTATGGGATGGTGCATATAAAAAATAATTTGCTGCTAATCGAAAAGAGTAGCCCATGAAGTGACGACACCGGGTTTCCTTCCTCAGCATCTGTGTGGTCCTTAACCATATGTCCAACGCCATGTAACCGTAAATAAAATGCGTTGAGTGCGTCGTTAAATAAAAGATTTCCATCCAAGGTCTGCAATTTTTCTCCCGAACACAATGACTTTTCTGGAACAAAGTCCTGATAAGAGGAGATGGATCTCCGAGTCTCTGTACAGTACGTTAAATACGCTAGACTGTTACACAAAAATATTAGGTACAGTATTTAAAATCGAAGATAATATGGACATGATTAAAAATAACTTTGTATTAAAAGTAAAAGAAATGGAATGTACAATGAAAATTTGGAGTGCGCGGAAATTGACAGTTTTAGGCAGACTAACTGGTTTAAAAACATTAAATATACCCAAAATAACAAACTTGCTAATCTCATTACCAACTCTGTCTGAACAATTAGTAAACAAATTAAATAAAAGATTTTACAGTTTTATATGAGAACAGAAACCAGACAAAAATAAATAATAAACTACAATTCAAGACAATCAAAACTGCATTAAAATGGAATTAATGAATGTTTAACGACACCCCAGCACGAAAAACACATCGGCCATTGGGTGTCAAACCATGGTAATGCAAACAAACAAAGTGATGATCAACATCAATACAAGAACTCAAGATTTAAACAAAAACAGTGTAAAGAACTGTACAAAATAACTGTCACGGGGATCCTATAATACCCGTAACTGAATAAAACACGATTATCCAAATATCTCTCTTAACTGTATATCTATTAGATCTCTCTGTAACGGGCAGTTCAAAACCCGCGTGGCTCGGCTCTAGGTATATCAGAGATAAGATCTATATATAAAGTATATAATATAGCACGTTTAGTTCACTAGAAAACAAAACAAAAACACAATACACTTTGGAATCTGTATTAATACTACGCTGACAAATGTATTGCCGCAGTAGTTAATTAACAACAACAAATAATAACAACCCAGAACTGATCACTTAATTACTTAATCTCTAGGTGTCTAGTTTACACAATATTCTAATCACTTCACCGTGACACAACACCCACACGTGTGATAATTGAGAAACGCTCCAGGGGAACTTAATTAATAAAGGAATTACAACTCTATTTCTAACTGGTTAATTTTTAATTAACCCTTACTACTCATTCAGTAACCTTGTAATACAGAATTAATACTGGTAGATATCGCCATAAAGACCATAACATACAGTTTACCTATGTCCTCTAGGATGACTGGTTAAGCTTTAATAATTTTTCGAACATGAATCCTACAGTTTACTTCGTCAGATTACCGGAAACACCGTCTAAATAATATTGGTATAATACAGTATTAAAATATTTAAAGTCACATCAATCACATGAAGGTTATACACAGAGCAGAAAAATATATTTACCACGTCCGGACTGAACTTATATATTTCGTTCAGTGGACGACGTCCGTTTCCCCTGCAGCCTTCCTATGTTTTTCCTCGATATCTCTAAAACCCTAGCTATTTATTATAAAACCGACTATCGCCTGGGGGTACAAGGCGGCACCGAATACCTACACGTGATAATTCCACAGAGACCAAGACGACAATTTTCCTTAGATGGCCAGACTTGCTGTCGCCTAGTCGCCAAAATCACGGTCGTAAAAACCGCACACGCGGAGGTATTACGTAACTACTGGCCACATGGCCTCCACATCTGGTCCGGGTGTGTATTAAAAACAGCTTGACCACCGTCGCGCGGAGGTATTACGTAACAAAGTGCCCACCTGGGCTTAAGTGCATATTGGGACTGCACACGGCCCTCTAAAACAATTAATATCGCCACAGGCGAAAAGAAATTAAGAGCATGTTCCGTCACAATAACATATCACAGATAGATACTGACTTTTACTCAAAATTTCAATTTGTGCTGTATTGGCCATTCTCAAAGAGAATGTTACACCCCTGCACCACGGTGAGGTTACAGCACGCACAGGGGCATTAAAATGGATACGAACGCTACTTACAAATAATTCAAAATGGATACATCTTTTCCCTTCTATCACACAATTATCCATAAAAGATTTAATTATATATGGCGATAATTTTATAACAATTAAAAATAGAATTATAAACAATCCTTTTGGGGAAGATGTTCTAGATAGTTGGCGTAAAATTAAAAGTAAAGAAAATATCGAAGTCGTAGGAGACATAGTTGGAGTCAATATTTGGTACAATAGTAAAATATTAAAGGGACATTCCCGAGTTTGCTGCATTGCAAGATGTTTCCGACTAATAAAATATTTCTACGATTAAACTTACATATTAAATATATTTTCTTGTTTAGAATATCAGTGTCTGTATATTCAATGTGTTTCTGATCGTCTTAATATTTGTAAGAAGCCCAAACTGGATTTTGTCTTCCAATAATTTCGTACCTACGAAAAAACTATATTTTACGAAATAAAATGAAATTTAACCTAGTACTACTATTTGTAGAACGACCAGAAATACGTCTAATATACAGCCACTAATATTTTATGCAGAAAATTACAATTGTTAAAAAGTCTCTGTTAGTCGATAACATGTTAAAAATTCCAGCAAACTCAGGAATGTCCTTTTAAGACAGAAAACCCATTTTAATTTTTATATACATGTATATAAAAATAAAAATAAATGTCAAAAAGGGGCTTTTTTTATAATTAACGAAGAAGGCCGCTTTTTAATACTAGTTGAATTTATAGCAAAATATAATGTATCGACAAACGTTCTAGAGTATGGATCTATAATCAGAAAGAAAGAAAGAAATGTTTTATTTAACGACGCACTCAACACATTTTATTTACGGTTATATGGCGTCAGACATATGGTTAAGGACCACACAGATTTTGAGAGGAAACCCGCTGTCGCCACTACAATGGGCTACTCTTCCGATTAGCAGCAAGGGGATCTATAATCAATGCATTAAAATATTTTATTGAAAAGTATGGAAAGCAAAATTGTGAGACTCAAACGTTTACTCCTAATCTTGCACCAGTTTTTCCTCAAATGATACAAACGTTTTTAAGAGACAAATAGGGTTGCAAAGAACAGTACAAAATATTAAGTCATACATCCATAATTCCAAAATCGCAATTAAAATATGAGGAGAGAAAAAAGAGGAAAATTATTATATACATAGCAATAAAATACTATAAAAGTGATATCCGGTGAAAAGTCATATTTTCACTGTATTTTAACTACAGTGAAAATATAGAATCGTATTTACTTTTTTGTAAAAGTGCATGATTAAATTATCTCCCTTTGTTTCGTTTCTACGTTTTAAATTTGATGATGATGATAACTAGTTTAACGTGCCCATATACCACTAGGGTTTCGAACATGCCCATCCCGAGTCCGACCTCCGATAAGATCGGTGGCCTGACTCGGGAGGGGGGGGGGGGGGGGGGGGCTGAAAATGAGCAGAATTTTGAAAATAGCAATTAGTAAAAAAGTTAATAGAATAAATAAAAAAAATTAAAAGGTTACAAGTCAAAAAGAAAAAGAACTGACTGCTCGGCCGAATATTTGTATAATTTGGAGCATTTTAGAAGGACAGTCCAAAATTAAATAAGAGAAAGAAGAGAGGATCGGACTATTTAATAATATTTAAAAAAAAGAAATAATTTCGACATAAAATTTTGAATGCAGATCTAAAAGTTTAAAGTCCGATCAATATGTTCAAGCGGGTGGCCTCGTTAAGGCCGTTTGGGTGCACAGCTTAAAGGGGCGAGATGGGTTGCATCCCGTCAAGAAAACCCCTAGATTGACAGTCGATAGACGCTGGAGGTGTAGTGCTGTGCTGAAATACAGATCTTGAGAAGCCGGATCCGTCTGAACGAGAGAGAGTATCAGACTAGGGTATAGTCCAGTCGTCATGGGTTGGTATAGTGGTGCGGACGTTTAAAGTTGATGATTACCAACGCACCTGATCGTATTTGAAAAATAAACAAATGTAATTTAAACAACTATACCTATAAAATGGAATACGAAGTGCAATTACGATAAATTGTACCATGATTTGGTGTTTTTCTCTTTGATGTCAACTGGGGTGTAACTGCAATACCATGGTATAACTGAAACTGTGCGGGTAACTGAAGTTAACTGCACAGTTTTTAGGCCACGCCCCTCACAGACGCGTCAATCATGGTACAAAACAGTTATATCATTGGTTTTGATTCGTTAACTCTATTTAGACGGCGGGCACGAATTGAATACGAAGCTAAATAATGATGACACAATGTAGTGCCATCGAGTGTAAGTGTAAGGATTTAACGGCGTTCGATTCGTTTTGTTTTTGTGGGAGTTTTTGGAGGATCGCTTTGTCAGGTATGTTTGCACCGCAGTATTGTTAAATAAATGTTAATAAAGATAAATTTTATTCAAATTTCTTTTTAAAAGTCTATGGTCAAGTATATGTACTGGCAAAGTTCCGTAGGAAGAAATATATCATGATGTTACGTGTTTTCGATAGGATAAGCGAAAGATATTATCAAAAAGGGAAAGATATTGTCAAAAATTAGGAAATATGTATATAATAAATATACCATTTCATGGTGTTTTTTCCGAATACGATTTTTATGTCAACTCGCTATTTCACCCTCGGGTACATAGTATGATGTCAAGGACTCGGCAAGCCTCGTCCCTGACAACAAATTATGTACCCTCGAGTGGAATAGCCCTGTCCCACATGGATACATATGAAGGATTCTTTTAGTATACCTTTTAAATGTACGGTGGTTTTAATACAGACTATTGCGCTGAATTCTTGCAACAAATAGTTTTCTATATAAAATCCATTACTTAGTCTCCGAAAAGTGCAGAAACACTGCAACACTGTCTGCGCATAGTCTTGCAATAGAACCTGGAAGATATAACAATACGGAGAGAAAGGATAGAGTATGTAAAGTTTGTAATATGAATGCTGTTGAAGATGAGTATCATTTTATTTTAGTCTGTGCTCTCCACAATACTATCGGAAAGAAAAAAGAAAGAAATATTTTATTTAACGACGCACTCAACACTCTTTATTTACAGTTATATGGCGTCAGACATATGGTTAAGGACCACACATATTTTGAGAGGAAACCCGCTGTCGCCACTTCATGGGCTATTCTTTCCGATTAGCAGCAAGGGATCTTTTATTTGCGCTTCCCACAGTCAGGATAGCACAAACCATGGCCTTTGTTGAACCAGTTATGGATCACTGGTCGGTGCCAGTGGCTCACACCTACCCATTGAGCCTTGCGAAGCACTCACTCAGGGTTTGGAGTCGGTATCTGGATTAAAAATCCCATGCCTCGACTGGTATCCGAACCCAGTACCTACCAGCCTGTTGACCGATGGCCTAACCACGACGCCACCGAGGCCGGTTAATACTATCGGATGCAGGTACCTAAAAACATATTATTACACCAGACCATCCTCTTAATTAAATTAATACAGCTATTGTTCGTTGATAATGTGAAGTAGCTAATAACACTGTGTAAATATTTACTAGGGGCAACCACGAAGAGACATGATAATATGCAAGTGGAGTATATACATTCTCTTTATTATATACATATTCTTTTTTGTTGATAGTGTTCATAATTTTAATTAGCTATCATGGTTAAAGTTTGTTTTATTTAACGACACCACTAGTCTTGGAGAGGAAACCCGCTATATTTTACCATTAGTAGCAAGGGATGTATTGTTAATATATTGCCTTAAAATGTCATAAAATGCATGTTTGTCTGTTCTTAATTCAGACAGAAATATTACAGCATTTGGACGATTTACTTATGGAATATAATTTATTTGAAATCTGGTCATAAATATTTCAATAAATGAACGTGTAACAACTCCCTTCGATATTCTAGCAGTGTCCTGTCAATTGCACGAGCTATTCATGCTTTGTGATCACAAGTCGCATTACCGACATTCTTGGTCACGTGCTCCTGTTTGACGTCATTTTTCTTATCATTGGACTCTTTAAAACTATTCTATCGATTCTCATCACTCTATCTGATTGTCATCAGTGTAATGCCACGCCTCCAAGAAAATGAACTTCTTCGAACGATGGGTATGAATGAGGTTAGAATGGCACAGACGTTGTTGCTAGTCACGAAAGTGATAGTGTTCATAATTTTAATTAGCTATCATGGTTAAAGTTTATTTTGGTTAACGACACCACTAGAAGACATTGATTTATTAATCATCTGCTATTGGATGTGAAACATTTGGTAATTTTGATATAGTCTTAGAGAGGAAACCCGCTACATTTTCCTATTAGTAGCAAGGGATCTTTTATATGCACCATCCTACAGACACCATAGGACATATCACAGCCTTTGATACAAACGTCATGAAAAATCTATTTATAGACTCTGCAGTGTCAACATTCGGCCGCGTGCCAACCGGCGCTCGTGCACAGACTAAATCTGAAACCAAGCGACCTCTATTTGGCACTTGTCTTGTTTATAGAAATAAATACCACGTGGCAAAGAAAACATATTCAGTATATAAAAGTGCAGAAAACAAACAGATTAATTAAACCAAGCAGATCTTATAAGAAATGTTTATTTAAAGAAAATCGAGCCAATAACTGAGAATAATAAGTTCCCATTACTAAACGAACTTAGCAGTAGTATAAAGGCCTATTGAGAGTCATGACCTACTTTTCTGCGACACTGACCTACTTTCTTGTGACCTTGACCTTGATTACCTTGACCTACTCAGACTGGCCTACTGATCCGGCCCTAACCTACTTAGAGTGGCCCCGACCTACTTAGACTGACCCTGACCTACTTAGACTGGCCCCGACCTACTTAGACTGACCCTGATCTACTTAGCCCGGCCCCGATCCGTCCTACTTAGCAACGCCGTGCTATCCTGTCTGTCGGAAAGCGTAGGATCTCTTGCTACTAATGAGAAAGTGTAGCGGATTTCCTCTCTAAAACTGTCAATATTATGTTTGAAATCCAATAGCCGATGATTAATAAATCAATGTGTTCTAGTGGTGTCATTAAACAAAACCTACCACTTCTAAGGACTCGGCCCGACACCACATAGTGCATTTAATTTTAGCGCGCTGAATGTTGAATGGTTAACTGCTTACATCCGGCATGTTTTGATTTTCGTTGTCGGTCGCTATAATCTGCGAATCTCAAAGACGTGTGAGAGAAATACGAAATGATTTAAATAGGTACCATAAATATCGTATTACAAAGTAAAGATATGTTCACAGATAGATAGATAACTAGTTTAACGTGCTCATATACCACTAGGGTTTCGAACACACTAGATGTTCAAGATTGACCTACTTCGTCGCCCTTTTATATGGTTTAAATAGCTTAGTCGTTAGCGTTTATGACTCAAGTGCAGAAGGTAAGACGTTCGTTTCTCAAATGGGGAGTATGATATCTTTTCTATTTTTTTTTTTTTTTTATTAATTTATTTATAGTTGATTTAATTATTTGTTTTTATTTATTTATTTGCTTATTTATTTATTTAAAGTTTATTTATTATGTTAAGAAATGTTTTCAAGCAGAACCCAATACAATACAAGCATCCTCTATAACCCTGTAGGGGCGGGACATAGCCCAGCGCTCGCCTGATGCGCGATCGATCTAGGATCGATTCCCGTCGATGGGCCGATTGGGCTATATTCAGCCAGTACACCACGACTGGTATATCAATGGCGTGGTATGTACTATCCTGTCTGTGGGATGATGCATATACAAGTAGTAACCCATGAAGTGGCGACAGCGGGTTTCCTCTCTCAATATCTGTGTGGCTTATCATCTTCTTCGTCGTCATTTTCGTAGGCGGGATATGCCTGGTAGTTTTCTCTTAACGCGTCTCTTTGCATAATTTACATGTAGAGCTCTTTCTCCGACGGTGGTTGCAACTCTTCTGAGTCATTCGCCAGGCTAGGTCAGGTCAGGTCAGGTCAGGTCAGAGTGTTTAACGTACACATTCAGAACAAGCTGTTGTAGTGCACGCCTGTCCTGGGCACAAGAGCCGGCCTCGGCCGGCTCCTCCGTCCAGGACAGGAAAGGGATGGGGTGGGTTGGAGGGGGGACCGCCTGCACTAGCAGGTGAAAGGGAGCGCCAGCAGTCCGACCGGGGCCGGTAACAGGCGGAGGGTGATATATTGGTGCTATGGAATTTGGAATGTCCCGTAGGATTAAGCCAAAGAGAAAGGGTGCGCAGTTTTGTGAAGGAAATTAGGCGCAATTAGGAGCTACGTATAGTTTTGGAAGATTAGTGTGCCGAGAGTAGCTCGTCAGGTAGACCTAGTTGGTGTTGACATGTCTCCCTAGGTTGCCCATAGGGGCCCTTAAAAGGGTCTGATCTGTTCAGGTCGTGGCATGACAACCACGGGGAAACTCGTAGCAATTATGCTTGGGAGGTAAGGCCAGCAGGTTCTTGACGTTGTCCTTCTGTTTCTCCGTTCCTCTGTTTCTGTCCATCCTCTTGTCCTTTTTCTCTTGTCCTCCTTTACATTCGCCGTTACGTGTGTACTTTTATACCATCCGGACGGCCCGTCACTAAATCATTAGGTCGAAGGCGCCACTATGCGGGCGTGGTCGGTTTCAAGTCCATCAAGAGATATCCGTAGGGCCTGTGGGCAGCTTCCTCAAACGTTTGCATCAAATGACGAGTATTTTCCGAATACATCTGCCGTGCCAACGTCAGAACTTGCTGCTTGTCGATGGGGTTGTTGCACAGTGCCAGGTAATGGCAGTTTCTTCTCTGTGTAGGGTCTTTGCTGTTATAGAGGTTCTGGTTGATGGCAATCACTGAGAGGTTTTCGTGGTGACTTCCTTCCGTGAACAGGTCGCGATGCGATAATATTTATTGGCCATACACATCAAGTCGTCAAACACGATGCGATTTCTGACTCTGGGATCCAAATAACGTTCCTTTTCCAAATTCTCAGGAATGTTTCGAACAAATTTCACTCGAACGGTTGGCCCAGTGATGTCGTAAATGGGTTGTCATCGTATGTAGAGCCAGATGCGTTGAGGCGGTGGGAAGATTTTACCATCCCTTAGCAGTTTGTATACAAAAAAAAAGTTTTTCCACGCGAAGTGGATCTTTACACGACCATGGTGAAAGGATGTAACAGCTTAGATGGTGGCTGCTGCTGCTGTTGCTGTGGTGGTGGTGGTGGCTTCTGCTGTGGTGGTGGTAATAAACTTTAAATGAATAAATAAGCAAATGAATAAATAAAAACAAATAATTAAATCAACTATAAATAAATTAATTTAAAAAATAATAATTAATAGAAAACATATGATACTCCCCACTTGAGAAACGAACGTCTTACCTTGTACGCTTGAGACACATACACTAACGACTGAACTATTTAACAGATGTCAACAAAACCTGTCATTTAAGCCATATATATATGCGTGACGAAGTAGGTCAACTTTGAACATCTGGTGTGTTCGAAACCCTAGTGGTATATGTTTACGGTAAACTAGTTATCTATCTATCTGTGAACATATCTTTACTTTGTAATACGATATTTATGGCACCTATTTAAATCATTTCGTATTTCTCTCATACGTCTTTGAGAATGCCGGATGTAAGCAGTTAACCATTCAACATTCAGCGCGCTAAAATTAAATACACTATGTGGTGTCGGGCTGAGTCATTATAAGTGGTAGGTTTTGTTTAAAGACACCACTAGAGCACATTGATGTTGTTTAGTTGTTGTTTTTTTGTGTGTTTTTTAATTTATTTTGTATTCAAGTCCCTCATTCACATGACAGACAACTCATGCTGAGGACAAAACATGAGTTGCCGACAGCACCAGTACATGACATAATTATTAGATTTTAAGTAAACTTTCATATTAATACATGTATATGTAAATGTCACGGGGATCCTATAATACCCGTAACTGAATAAAACACGATTATCCAAATATCTCTCCTAACTGTATATCTATTAGATCTCTCTGTATCGGGCAGGCTACTACCCGAGTGGCCCGGCTCTAGGAGTAATCAGAGATAAGATCTTATATATATATATATATATATATATATATATATATATATATATATATATATATATATATATATATATATATGTAGCACGTTTAGTTCACTAGAAAACACAATACACTTTGGAATCTGTATTAACTCTAACGCTGACAAATGTACTTGCCGCAGTAGTTAATTAACAACAACAATATAATAACAACCCAGAGCTAATCACTTAATTAGTTAATCACTAGGTGTCTAGTTTACACAATATTCTAATCACTTCACCGTGATACAACACACACACACGTGTGATAATTGAGAAACGCTGCCAGGGGAACTTAATTAATAAAGGAATTACAACTCTATTCCTAACTGGTTAATTTTTAATTAACCCTTAAATACTCATTCAGTAACCTTCTAATACAGAATTAATACTGGTACATATCACAATAAAGACAATAACCTACAGTTTACCTAGGTCCTCTAGAATGACCGGCTAAGCTTTATCTTACCAAATATTCGTATAAAAATATTAGAACAGTGAAGCCTACAATTTACTTCGTCAGATTACCGGAGACACTGTCTAAAGAATATTGGTATAATACAGTATTAAAATATTTAAAGTCACATCAATCACATCAAGGTTATACAACAGAGCAGAAATATATAGTTACCAAGTCCGGTCTGAACTAATATAGTTCGTTCAGTTGGACCACGTCCGTTCCCTTGGATACTTCCAATGTTTCTTCCCGATATATCTAAAATCCTATCTATTTATTCAAAAATCTCAGACTAGTCCGGAGACAGCGAATATCGCCTGGGGGCACAACGCGGTACCTCACCTATCATGTGATATTTCCACAACTCCCAGAGACGGTATATTTTCTTAGATGGCCAGACCGACCGTCGCCAGTTTGCTAGAAATACCCAGGTCGTAAACCGAACTACCGGAGGTATTACGTAACCACTGTGCCCATCTGATCTAAGTGCATATTGGGACGCAGGACTACCACCGTCGCGCGGGGGTATTACGTAACCAAGCTGCACACGGCCCTCTAAAACAATTACATCGCCACAGGCGAAAAGATAAGAGCCTGTTCCGTCACAGTAAACTATACAAATCATGTAAACAAAACAAGACAAATCATACCACTATGGTTTATAAATGTAATAATAAATAAAAACTGTTATAGTTTCTGTCAGGCTAGGTTATAGAAGAGGGATTACATACGGGAATCAATATAATAAGTATAAATAAATAAATTAATTAATTAATTATTTAATTAATTAATTAATAAACCAATAATAATAATAATAATAATAATAAAATAATAAAATAAAAAAGAAGAAACAAAACAGAAAAGACTTGACACACACATAAACACATACACACACGCTCACTCGTATGTAAACGTAGTTACTGTTTTAAAAATCTTTTATATTTCAAATATGTATATACATGGTAATTTAAAAAATATTAATTTCCTGTGCAGTCTTGCAAAGTTCTGCGATCCTATTTTACTAGCATTTCATGTTTTAACGTATGAACTGTTGGTGGTGGGGGAAAGGAAGGTGTAACATACATAAGTAAATAAATAACCGAATACTTGAATTATCAAGTTATGTTTTCAAAGAGAGAATGGTACATGGACCACTTGGTAAAGAATTTATTGATACTGTTGTTACTGAAGTGTATATGTTTTTTCTACAATGTATCTTTGTTTAATTTTACATTTAAAATGTGTAATGTCTAGCTGTATCTTTTGGACTTTACATCGATATATAAAATATTTTGCTGAAAGTAATAAGAGATCAAAAATGGTGTCTGTCCTAATGTGCTTCTTATGTCCGAATATAACAAATTCAAGAGAGAGTTTTAGGTTACTTATATGATTACAAGATGCCAATAACCAATTTAAAAAAGTATTCTAGAATTCTTGAACAATATCACATTCCCAAAAGAGATGTATTATAGATCCTTTACTTTTATGACAAAAGCTTCACGCTTCACTATCAACAAGTTTCAACTTATAGGCAAATGTGTTAGTAGTCAGTATTCTGTGTACTATTCTATATTGGAACCATCTTAACTTTAGATAAATAGTAGAGCAGTTAAGCTCCATGATGAAATGACATTGCCATTTTGTCATAGCTGTATTTCGATTATCAGAAAACATTAATGTATAATACGATAATTTGGAGCCTTTCAGGACAGAGCAGAGTTTACGTTGAACAGGCAAGTCATCTAAAGATATGTTTGTCTCCAGTCGTGCCATTTTCAGTTTCTTTAAGTATGACCTGAGTGAATTAATGACTCCGTAGTATTCTAAGAAAGACACATTTAATTCGTATAGTTTATTAAATTCTTAAGTTATAAAATTCACCTTTTTCATTAACAAAATCGCAAATCTGAGAAACACCCTTTTCTAACCACTTCCGTTTAAACAACGGGAAATTTTGTTTATTTGTATATGGGAATTGTAAAAAAAACTGGTTCTGATAAAAAGTCTACAAACGTTGTTACTTTAATGTCTACAGAGAAATCATAAAAAGCACTAATACAATCTTTCCCAAATAAACTATTTGTATTTTGAATGCATAGCTTTGGAAATTAATTTCCAAATAAAACTAGATTACGAAGTTGCGGGAAACATACAAATAGAATTGGTTTCCATTTAGGATCTTTTGTCTCTAATTTTCGTATCCATGTAATCTTCAAAGCTTTAACATAGCTACATATATCTATCATTCCAAGACCTCCCTCTTTAACAGGTTTGCACAGAGTTGTTCTTTTTATTTTATCTGGTGTTTGGTTCCATACGAACTTGAACAGTATACTGTTTAATTCTTTCTGAA
The DNA here is from genome assembly GCF_016097555.1 of Gigantopelta aegis. Classification (NCBI taxonomy): domain Eukaryota; kingdom Metazoa; phylum Mollusca; class Gastropoda; order Neomphalida; family Peltospiridae; genus Gigantopelta; species Gigantopelta aegis. The sequence continues at coordinate 33,587,390 of NC_054713.1, read as the reverse complement.
ATGATTCAGACGGATTTGGTAATGTTAATAATAAATAGCTAAGTTTAGATATTAAAAGTGCCTTTATTACAGGTATTTTACCTAACGGTATTAATAATCGTTTCATCCATATATTTATTATTTGTTTAATTTCAAACAATTCAGACTCATAATTAAGCTTGACCATTTTATTGAAGTATGGGTGCTGGGGTGAAAGAGGGTGGGGTGGTCGTTGAGAAGGAGATTGAGAGTAAGGAGGGGATAGGTTTGGAGGTTATCTCTTTGGTATGGGTTTTACTGTTTATCCTTTTTCCGTTTTTGGTGGTTTTATCACTATGTTGGGTGAGTATTGTTTTATTGGTTTTTAAGAAGTTTATGCTTTTGGCCGGGGTTCGTTTTGCGTTCCTGTCGTTTGTGGCCTTGGTTGGTGGGTATCGTTGATGTGCTCTGGTGGTTTGGGTGGTCTTTATTTGGGGTCGGCTACCTGCAGCGGTTTTGTTTATTGTTATCCAGACTTTTTTTGTTTTTGCGTTTGCGAGAGTGGCGGACGCGGTTGCTTCAGTGGGGTCCGCTCTCGTTGTTGGGTTGATCGTTTTAGAATTAGAAAAATCTAACTTTTTTGGCATGTTTTGGGGGTGTTTCCTACCGTTAGGTTTTTTTTGGATTATAGTATGCAGTTTTTTGCTCTCGGTGCTGCTTTGGCTGGTCTCCAGGATGGGTGTTGTCACCTTTTTTGTTGGATTGTTTCTTTGCCTACTGTTTTTAATTCTATCTTATCTATATTCCCGGTTTGTGGATTCATTTTTAGTTTGATTATTGGCCCCAGTGCTTCTAATGTTGTTTCTTCTCCTTTGATGTAGGTCGTCCCGTTTGTCAGCTGGGTGTGGTAGAAGGCTTGGAGGGGATTGGTTGTATTTTTGTTGAGTGAGTGTTGCCAGTACACGTATTGATATGGGCTTGGGTTAACTCCGTTAATGATGACTTGCCTTATTCCTTTAATGTTGTTATCCGTTTTGTTTGGTTAATTTGGCTTTTTTATGGCTTTTGCCAGGGGTGGCCAGGGCATCGAATTTGTTACGCGTGGTTACATCTGGGTGGATATCATGGCTGTCCATCTCATCGTCCTGGTCGTCCTGGTCGCTGTCGGAGAATAGGTTGGCCTCTTGGCTAAGATTGAGGGATCCTAGACGTTTTACAGCGCTCCTAGGAGTCGCGGGGGTTGGGCGAAGGGTGGATTTTTGGGCCAGATTGCGCGCCAGCTCGTTTGATTTGTGGTTTGGGTTGAGGCTAACAAATTCGGTGTCTGGGTTTATTGCCTTATCTATTATGTTTTTTCTGGTTTTCTTGGAGATGGCGGGTTTATTGGACTTACTGGGTTTGGGGGGTGGGGTAGGAGATTTCGGGGAGGTGGTTGGCTTACTGGGTTTAGGAGGTAATTTAGGCGATGTTGGGGGGGGGATGGTTCCTTGTCTTCCTGTGTTGACACGTGGATTTCTTCTTCTTCCGTTATCTCGGGCGTGGCTCCACTGCTCAGTTTTGGGTCTACCATTATCGATGTTGGTTTGTTGTTGGTTTGGTTTTTAGCTTAGCCTTTCTGTGCGGACCTGAACGGAACCCGTAATATCGTTAGTAGGAATGTTTGGACTATTTGTTCTTTTTCTCCAGCTGTCCTTCGATGAAGGTGGACGTGTCAACGTGCGCTCTCGAGATGCCCCCCCACCTGGGGGGACTGATTGCCAGCTTCGGCCCGATGTTGGAGTTCCGGGTCACGTATACCGGGTCACGGGCGACCGTGACTTTGGTGTACGGTGACCCGCCTCCACAGAAACGGAAAGGGGGGACTGGAAGAGGAAGAAGAAGGAAGAAACCGGTGCCAGGGAAGGCCCAGGGGGGGACAAAGCTGGTGGCTCAACCGCCAGTGGCGCTCCCTCCTGTGATACCGCCCCCACCGAGTCCTCCGGAGAGGAAGCAACCACTTGTGGAGCCCGCATCCCCGGAACGGCCGTACACCACCCAGGAGATCGTCAGATTCAAACGGACGAGTGTGCCACCACCTACTTCAACCTCCACCCCAAAGACGACGACTCCGGTGAAGCGGTCAACAACGACCGCTCCCGTCGAGTCGCCACTTGGACTTGTTGTTCCGGCGACAAAAAGGAAGGCAACATCACCGACCACCCAGCCAGCCAAGACCAAGCCGCCGCCGGAATCCGCTCCCCCTGTTGACGACGAATGGACCATTGCCATCAGTGGACTTCGTCGTCATCTCCATCAGTACATACAGGGGGACACGCAGAAACCAGAACTACTTCGGGGAGGTTTTTTGAACCAACACCACTGGAAGACCATGGAGGACGGCAGCAGCTACGAGCTTCATATCAAGATCTTCAATGAAACCAAGGGAATAGTCGTTACGCACCGAAGGGACCAGACCTACAGACAGTGCATCCTGTTTGCTCAACTCGACAACAGAACGATCCACAGGATGTTACAAGCGGTCTGCGGCCCCGACTATTCCAAGGTGGTACAACAACTACACCAGATCAGTGAAAAGCTGCCGTCGCTCCGAGACACTCCAGGCTCCCCGAAGTAGTACAACCTTACCTAGGACAGGTATCCTCCTTTTTTTGGGCTTAGTTGGACTTTAAACTTTTTCGATCGAGCTTCAAAATCTTTATGTTTATTTTTTTATAAATAGTCCAACGCAATTTACTTTGGCGCCCGTTCAATTGCTCAAATCACCTTAAAACCTTTTTGGCCGAGCAGTCAAACTTATTTTTGGGTTTAAATTCTTAGTCCGGACATGATGTTAGGTGCTGTTATTCTCCGTAGACTTTAGCTTTTTCTAGTTAGACCCGAAGGAATCGAAATTCAGCCAGTCAGAACACGGCCCATTTTCGGTGTCTACTAGTCGGTCCGCGCAGTCGCTGGACACAACTAAATTCTTATTCCAAAATCTGCCCACTTCAAACTTATCCCCCACCCTTTTCTGTCCTGGACTTAGTCACTGGCAAAGGCCAGAGATTATGCCCAGGACAGACATGCTTGAAACCTTCGTGGTATATGAGCATGTAAATATATATTGGATTGGATTGGACTATTTGTTGTAGCTTATCAGCGTTTTTGATAATTATCCGTTTGTAAGTAATTAAGTACCTAAGTTTAACAAGCGAGATGAACTAACAAGTATAGTACAACAAAGGGGGATGAGTGTGTTAAATCATAATTATCAATTTTCTAGAGAAAAAAAAATTAATTAATTTACACAATATTACTGAAAAAAAAAAAAATATATATATATACTACAAGGGTACAATAGTAGGGGGAAAAAAAAACCAGAGTGTGGAACGTGTTAATACATAATTAACCAATTCCTGGAAAAGAAAAAAAAAATAATAAGTACACACAAAAAAAAAACGTTGGTGAGTCCTAACGGACTCTGAAAATAGTCTTCAAGTTTTGTCTAAGAAACTATACTTACCTTATTCTTTAGTCCCAGTAACGTATATCTCTTAGGTTTTTAACCATCCTTTTTTCTATGTGTTGTATCGCTCTCTGTGATTATCGGTGATTATCGCTGAACGATGATCGGTGTGTGTTTCAGCTATACAAGCAGATGCTAATTTATAGGTAACATTTAGAAGAGAAATTGGTCGCCAGTTCGTAAGAAAGCGTTTCGGTTTATCACCTTTTGGTATACAAGTGATCACACCTAGTTTCTGCGTAACCGATAATTCCCCATTAATAAATGCATAATTAAGAGATCTAAAGACGAAATAACCTATGTCTTTCCAGAAAAATTTAAAGAATTCCGTAGTAAAGCCGTCAGACCCTGGACTTATTATTACTAGTATATTTAAGAGCGTTGGATAGTTCGTCATAAGTTAGCAAACCTTCCAAGGAATCAGCTTGTTCTTTTCTAAGTTTATTTAAATCATGATCTGAGAGTAAATCATTTACATCCGTATCAACTATCGTATCTTCTTTGGATGAATATAGGTTCTGATAAAAGTTTTTTGTTTCTTCCATAATATGTTTTTTTATCTGTAACTATTGAGCCATCTTGTTTTTCAATTTGGGACATGGATTTACTAATAAAATTTCTATTTTCTAAATTACAAAAGTAGCTAGTGATTCTTTCGCCATCAGTTATCCATTTAGCTCTTGATCTGATGTAAACACCTTCCATTTTTATTTATTTTAAATTTTTTGGGACACAATAGTTCTAACTCTTTCTTTTCAGAATTTATAGTATCAAAATCTTGACAATTACTATTTTCTAAATTCTCTATTTTTTTGACTAACTGCTCTTCTCGTTTATTATATTCTTTTTTTAAATATGATCAATACGAAATGGTCTTTCCTCTAATTTCCATAAGTAAAACTTCTAAAAATAGTTGATCGTTAATTTGAAAATCGATTTCCTCCAATGAAATATTTTCTATAGCATCCATGTTATACGCTAAAGCTGCATACTGTGATTTAACATCGGAGATAATCTTTTTAATTGTCGCTATATACATTTTATTTTGTAATAATGAGTTATTAAATTTCCAATAGCTATTACGGTTTTCCTTTTCACTGAATTCGAAAGTAAGACTAATCATGGAATGGTCGGTTCTATACCCACAGTGTATTTTTGAATATGTTACATCAGAGTACAGAGAGTCTGGTATCAAGAAAAAATCTAATCGGGCTTGTTTTAATGGGGTGTTTCTCCTCCATGTAAAATATTGCAATTCAGGGTTATGGTCTCTCCAGATATCTATTAAGTCTAAGTTACCTATCATCTTCAGTACTTCATCGCGGGCTTTCGGACTATTAATATTTACATAATTATATGTATCCATATCTGGGTTTAGAACAAGATTCCAGTCTCCACCCAGTACATAGTGTTCATTATTAAATAACTTAATCTGTTGTAAAAATCAGGATTATCAGAATTGGGACCATATAAATTCACTAATGTTAAGCGTTTATTGCAAATAGTTAAGTCCAATATTAGTAAATTCCCTGTTGTGTCTCGAAACATGTTATGTACTTTGCAATCGAGATTGTTATTTAAGAGTATTACAACTCCACGAGACTGGCTGTTATTGGAATTTAAAAAAAACACATTCAAATCCCCATTCTGCGTAAAATGTATGTCTTGAAGAAAGAGAAACGTTTTGATCTTAAAAAAATTAAAGACATCCTTTCTTTTCTTTACATCCCCCAGTCCCCAGCAGTTCACTGAACAATAAGTAAATCCTCTAGCCATTTGTAAACAAGGCTATAAAATATAGTACTCTACGTAACCAGTACTATTTGGATTTGCACAATATATTACACAGAACACTACATAAAATGTAATTAACAATTACCCTGCAATACAGATGCTTACATGCACATGCCAATATCATAAACGTACAGACTTTAAACACACGCTTCCATAAAAAGAAAAAATTAGGAAAACAATAAAAACAAACCTTTAGAGTCAAAGGGAACAACATAAAAATGTCCATGAATTAAGCCCTATCCCAAAATGTCCAAAAACTGAAATAATAATTCTATATAGAAAAACCAACACTGTACTATAATTACTATTGTAGCATTATAGATACAACCGTTTCCGACATACAGCTGCGTTATTATATCTAGTGCACACGTTACATAATTGTAGGAAAAAGTTCCATGTTAATATAAAACTCCATCTGTGTTACATTGGACACACACACACACACACACACAATAAATAAATAAATAAAAATTAATTAATTACTATTTGGGGGGTTTTTCAAGATGATGATGATGATGACAATAGTAATAATTTTAATAATAATAAGAATTAATAAATAATAATAATAATAATAATAATAATAAACACCATTATTGTAATCACCACCACTCACAAGTAGATACGTATGCACCACATACGAAAACACATTGATTTATTAATCATCGGCTATTGGATGTCAAACATAATATTGACAGTTTTAGAGAGGAAACCCGCTACACTTTCCCATTAGTAGCAAGGGATCCTACCTTTTTCCACAGACAGCAAAGCACATACCACGGCCTTTGTCCAGTTGTGGTGCACTGGTTGGAACGAGAAAAAAACCTAATCAGTTGAATGGATCCACCGATGTGGTTGGATGCTGTGGCGCAAGCACCTCAAGCGAGCACTCAACCGACTGAGTTCACGGTTCAAGCGGGACTAGGGTCATGGGCGTTGTTCCTCTAAGTAGATCAGGGCCATACTAACTAGGTCAGGACCAATCTAAGTAGGTCAGGGCCGGGCCAGTAGTCCAGTCTTAGTAGGTCACGGTCATCAAGGTCACAAGAAAGTAGGTCATGGTCACACAAAAGCAGGTCATGACTCTTGATGCTACTCTTAGGAACTATTTAGAAAACGTAAATGAAGGAGATTCTGTGGATAATGATATAAATCAAGATACCAATTTTGAAACTTTTGACTTCGATAATGACGCTCTAAATAAACCGACTGAAGAAAGAGAAATTAAAAATGCAATAAAACAGCGGGAAAATGGAAAAGCTTCCGGAATAGATACTATTACAAATGAGTTCATTAACTCTACCATGAACAAAATGTTGCCAATATATACAAAACTATTCAATATCATGCTAGATAACAGTAATTCCCCAAATGATGGCAGATTGGAATGATTAAGCCAATCTTTAAAATAAAGGAAGCCGTTCTGTGCCAGAAAAGTATAGACCAATAACCGTATTATGTTGTAGCTCAAAACTATTTACAACGATCCTAAATAAGCGACTAAATGACTGCCTAGAAGAAAATAATATCTTAACTGAAGCCCAGACTGATTTTCGAAAAGGCTACTCCACAACCGACCAGTTGTTTAATATTTATTCTTTAATCGAAATTTTAAAAGAAAAAAGAAATTATTCTGTGCATTTATTGATTTCCAAAAGGCATTTGATACGATATACAGAAGCTCAATTTGGCAAAAATTATTAAACTATAATATAAATGGCAAATTCCCCAAAAAAATGTACCAAGGCATAATATCCTGTATCAGTGTAAATAACGAATGCTTACAATTATTTTCATGCAATACCGGAAAAAAGGTGAAAATGTGTCACTTGTCATCTGTCCTATTTTCACTTTATTTAAATGACCTAGAAAACCACCTACTAAATTCTAATTGTTCAGGGGTATCCACCACTATAGATGAACACGATTGCTTCATAGACATCGGTTTCCACTTACTTTGTCTCGTATATGCCGACAATACTGCATTACTAGCAACTAACTAGCTCACGATTTGTAAAAAAAAAATGAAAATGTAAAGTAAATAGTGAAAAAACTAAAATAATAATATTTAATGGAAATGCAAATGACTATAAGAAAACGTTTACTGTTAGAGTTAAGTATCTTGAAAATGTTAAAGAATACAAATATTTAGGTTTAACGTTCACCAAGCAAACAAATTTAAAATGACAAAACAATGTTTAACTCGGCGTGCAACTAAAGCAATATATACTCTTCAAAAAAAGAAACGCAAAAGGGTACAAATGGGTTATAACTCCGATTTTATGTTTCCTACCGGTTCATGCTTTGTGAATATAAGGTCATTGCATGTCCCAAACACATTCCCACGGTTACATTCGATAAAACGCAGCTACTGTACAATAAAGTTCCAAAATGTGAATATTCGCAAAAACGCAGCCACGTGCAAACCATGTCACCACTGCACGTGCGTTGTCTGCACGTGCAACATGAACACCGACAGTATAAAAGTGCAGGGTGTTCGCTTGCCTGGCCTCTGTATCTGGCCGACAGTTGACAATCCAGGACATGCCACGTCTCAGAGAACCGCAGAGAAACAATGCCATCGGCCGACTAGACGCAGGCGAATCCAGAACGGCCGTTGCCAGGGCATTCCATGTGTCCCCAAGCACCATCTCCAGACTGTGGGACCGTTACCAGCAACATGGATCAACACGTGACCTCCCTAGATCCGGTCGACCACGGGTCACTACCCCCGGGCAGGACCGCTACATCCGGGTACGCCACCTTCGGGAACGATTGACTACTGCCACCTCCACAGCCGCAGCAATACCAGGTTTGCGCAGGATATCCGACCAGACCGTACGGAACCGCCTACGTGAGGTAGGAATTCGTGCCAGACGTCCAGTTCGAGGTGTCATCTTAACACCACAACACCGTCGACTCCGACTGCAGTGGTGCCAGATTCATCGACAATGGCCTCAACTGCGATGGAGACAGGTGTGGTTCAGTGACGAGTCCCGATTTCTGCTCCGACGTCATGATGGAAGATGTCGCGTGTATAGGCGTCGTGGTGAACGTTATGCGGCAAACTGCGTGCAGGAAGTGGACAGATTCGGCGGGGGTAGTGTCATGGTGTGGGCAGCCATCTCACACACTGGCAGAACTGACCTGGTCCACGTGCAGGGCAACCTGAATGCACAGGGCTACATTGACCAGATCCTCCGGCCACACATCGTTCCAGTTATGGCCAACGCCAACGCAGTGTTCCAACATGACAACGCCAGGCCTCACACAGCACGTCTCACAACGGCTTTCCTACAGAACAACAACATTAATGTCCTTCCTTGGCCATCGATATCACCGGATTTGAACCCAATTGAGAATCTATGGGACGAGTTGGACCGACGCCTCCGACAGCGACAACCACAGCCCCAGACCCTGCCCGAGCTGGCAGCAGCCTTGCAGGCCGAGTGGGCCACCATCCCCCGGGACGTCATCCGTACTCTGGTTGCTTCAATGGGCAGGCGGTGCCAAGCAGTTGTCAACACACGCGGAGGCCACACCCGGTATTGACTCCAGATGACCTTGACCTTGGTGGTGTGTCCTATCACTTACTCACAATGGACTAGAGTGAATTGTGAACAATCCTGCAACATTTGGTAATTATCGGACTCACCATTCAATAATTAAATCAATTCTCCAAATGTTACGACAATGTGGTTTTGCGTTTCTTCTTTTGAAGAGTATATGTTGTTTTATTTGAAGCCAAGGATAACAATTTACCAATTGACTGCAAGCTTATACTATTTGACTCAATGGTCCTCCCAATACTTTTGTATAACTGTGAAAACTGGGGATACGAAAATGTGAACATAATAGAAACTATTCATATAAATTTTCTTAAATGATCATTGCCGATATAAAAAGGTACGCCTATTTTTATGTTATATGGGGAATTTGGTAGAGCGCCACTAAAACTAAATATACATGTGTAGATCAACGAATTATAGGATTCTGGGCACGTATAGTTAAAGGTAAATCTACGCAAATCTCTCGTTTACTTCTTAATTATATGATAAAAGACTACTGTAAACAGGCACAACTATATGTGGCTACAAAACTTAATATGCCTGTTAAACAACCTAGCCATGTCCGATATTTATATGTCGAAAAATGTCCCATCCATAAAAATACAAACTGAGCATGTTAAACGAAGGCAATTAGGCATGGCACAATAACATCGAGTCTACATCCAAAGGCAAAACATATTTTACTTTTAAACAAACTTTAAATTTGGAAAAATACTTTATTAAATTAGCCGAAAAATTGTGGACCATTCTTCTGAAATTCAGAACATGTAATCACTATTTACCCATAGAAACAGGACGCTGGAATAGCACCCCTGTCGAAAACAGATTATGTACATTGTGCGAAGAAAATGATATTGGAGATGAATATCACTACCTATTTAAATGTAATTATTTTTTTAATACACGCAAAAGGCTTATAAAGCCACATTATTATATTTAAAAAATATAGGATACTTAAGTTCAAAGAACTGTTTAATTGTAATAGCATAAGCACCAGCCATAAAATCTCAAAATTCATTTCTGAAATTACAAGTAAATTCAGTAAACCATAAACAGACATCTTCAATATCATTTAAAACTTTTAAAAGTACTGACTTGTAAAAATCTCTATGCTATATTTGAATGTCTTATCATCATGTGTCTTCATTTTAAAAATGTGTATATAGCTATTTTGAATTATGTTTGTATATATTCTACGAAGAACTCCTTTTGTCATCTTGTCACTGTAAGTAACTATTGTACAATAATTCCTCATATGATGTCGTTTGACGACCTGGGAATACGGAAATAACGTTTCAAAGTTTCAAAGTCCCTTTAATCATTGGCTATTGTAATTTGGCACACAGTCTAAGAGACAAAACCCACTACATTTTTCATTAGTAGCAAGGAATGTTTTAAATGCACCATCCCTCAGTAAGGATAGCTGATAGCCAGTCGTGGTGCAATGGCTGGAACGAGAAATAGTCCAATGGGCCCACCGACGGGAATCGATCCTAAACCGACCGCGTATCAGGCGAACACTTTACCAATGGACTACATCTCATTAAACATCTGTGCCATATACTAGTAACCATAATTCAAGTGTGATGAATCGTTACATAAAACATTCCTTCCTTCCTCCCTTCGTTCCTTCCTTCCTTCATTTATTCATTCATTCATTCATTCGCACAGCTGGGTTGCTCACAACGAAGTGGGGTAGTCTTCCAGAAGTGACCCGGGTAGAAAAATATACCGAAAGTACAATTCACATTAAAGCCCGGGGCCAATACGAGTTACGGCCCGGATATGACGTGTCTTATTCGGGCCGTCTGAAGCTAGTTGCTTTATAATTACCTGCACTATTATGGGTTTCCAGATGTAGCATTTAAGAAATGCAAATCTCTTCGGCAGCAGATGGAATGGAAATGACCTCACTTCACATCTACAATGTTTCACAACCTGTAATTATAATTACAAAGTATACGGTTGGGTTTTGGCTGGGGTTTTGTGGTGGTGGTGGGGGTGGGTATGTTTGTCCAGAATTTACCATGTGTGTTGAGGTGGGGTGGGATGGGTGGCTATTATTTGTAATATACCCCTCTAGGCCAGGAGGTACCACATCTGGAGTGTGGTGGTCGTGGTGGTGGTGGTGGTGGTGTGGGGGAATGATTGTGGACAAGCCATAGTTTTTATCTTTGTTTATATATTGTAGCATGATAAACAAAAACAAAAACAACAAAAATGCCATCCCCAAAGGACGTACCATTGCTGACAACATGTAATATTATTAAAACAAGTGTACGCGTGCTTTAGCTGGACACGTGGCAGACCTATCAGCCATCAAATAATCATTATTCGTTCATCTATTAAATATAGGATATCCTTTACATGTTCATGGCGGGTTACGCATTAATTTTGTTTATATTTTCTCCTAACTGCACTCGGTGAATACATTCTTGTGGTGTCTTATCCTAAGCAAACTGCCAACTACGGCTATTTTGCCGGTAAAGATTTGCTATTTGGACAGGCTGCTCCTACCAATAAAGCTGCAAGGGATCTTTTATATTCACTTTCTCAAGCAGGATAATGGTGCATTTCTTGGAATGGAAAAAACCCCACATCAAAGTCCATGGAAGTACTCGATACCAATACTATGAAACAGGTTCTTACGCACAACGCTGCCATTTAATAACTTATTTGTTTACAAAGTATGTAAAAAAAAAAATTGAAACTGTATTTGTTTACGTAAGACTTAGTTTCTGGGTCGACCAATGCTATTTACCTGTTGCCTTTCTTCCGGCGTGAGTCCCAAGTCGTAGAAATAGAACGTGTAGTTCTTCAGACGAGGAAACACTGTTTCGTGCAGATTCTTCATGAGCGCCTGAGATTCCTTGAAGTGATTGGAGGATGCCCCTGTCACGAAAGTCACTTCACTGGCTCTCCTGTAGGGACCCAGAGCTTCGGAGAGACGTCCAGAAACGTCCTTGACTCGAGTTAGAGGCTTAAAGACACTCTGGAAATTGGCGTCACTTGAAATTGGTGATAGAGTTGAATTGCACGCTGTGTCTAAACAGGGGTTGTCTGTTGATGAGAACACGATAGACGTTTTTTTCTCCATAGTTAATATTGTAACAGGGCGGATTTATTGCGGGGGGGGGGGGTGACATGAGGGTTAGGTACCCCAACGGGATGTCGTTTTCCATGGACGTACTCAGCTTTAAAACAGGTGGGATGGTAGAACACAGAGAGCCGGGGCAGAGTAACGGAGAGTCTTATGCAAGGGCCCATTTTCACATTATTTTGGGGGTGTAAGTACCCTCATTTTCATCCCTGCTAGACTGAATGTTCAAAAATCAGAGAAAGATTGAGAAAACATTTTGTTGTTCAAATGATGGCCCTAATATTCTTGGATGTTCAAAGACCAGAGAAAGATTGAGAAAACATTTTGTTGTTCAAATGATGGCCCTAATATTCTTGGATGTTTAAAGACCAGAGAAAGATTGAGAAAACATTTTGTTGTTCAAATGATTACCCTAATATTCTTGGATGTTCAAAGACCAGAGAAAGATTTAGAAAAGATTTGTTATTCAAATGATGGCCCTAATATTCTTGGATGTTCAAAGACCAGAGAAACATTTAGAAAACATTTTGTTATTCAAATGATGGCCCTAATACTTTTGGATGTTCAAAGACCAGAGAAACATTTAGAAAACATTTTGTTGTTCAAATGATTACCCTAATATTCTTGGATGTTCAAAGACCAGAGAAAGATTTAGAAAAGATTTGTTATTCAAATGATGGCCCTAATATTCTTGGATGTTCAAAGACCAGAGAAACATTTAGAAAACATTTTGTTATTCAAATGATGGCCCTAATACTTTTGGATGTTCAAAGACCAGAGAAACATTTAGAAAACATTTTGTTGTTCAAATGATGGCCCTAATATTCTTGGATGTTCAAAGACCAGCGAAAGATTGAAAAACATGTTGTTGTTCAAATGATGGCCCCAATACTCTTGGACTCTCTAATGCTAGGCTGAGACTATCAACTGTCTCGATGGAATTTGCCAACTCGACAGCTGTGTTGTAATTCCTTCCACTCCCAACTTTCGACGAGTACGCTCAGATGAACAGCAAACATGTCATATGAGCCAACTCCGTCTGACAAAGAGTAATATTCTCTGATAGTCAAGAATTGTCAGTTATCATATACATAAACACAAATATTGTCTCCAGCCCTCCATGTATTTTTTCCTACCGATGGTCAATAATTGATAATTACCATAGACATAAACACAAACATTGTCTCTAACCTACCAAGTGATCTCCCCTACTGATAGTCAATAATTGATCATTATCATAGACATAAACACAAACATTGTCTCTAGCCTACCAAGTGATCTCCCCTACTGATAGTCAATAATTGATAATTATCATATACATAAACACAAGCATTCAATAGTTGATCATTACCATATACGTAAACACGAACCTTGTCCCCAACCTATCATGTAATTTCCCCTACTGATAGTCAATAATTGATAATTATCGTAGACATAAACACAAATATTGTCTCTAGCCTACCATGTGATTTCCCCTTGTGATGGTCAATAATTGACAATTATCATATATATAAACACAAATATAGTCTCTAGCCTACCATGTGATTTCCCCTACTGATAGTCAATAATTGATAATTATCATATACATAAACACAAATATTGTCTCTAGCCTACCATGTGATTTCCCCTACTGATAGTCAATAATTGATAATTATCATAGACATAAACACGAACATTGTCCCCAGCCTATCATGTAATTTCCCCTACTGATAGTCAATAATTGATAATTATCATAGACATAAACACAAACATTGTTTCTAGCCTATCATGTGATAATCACACTAGCATCAACTTACTACGTCCAACGTTACTTGAGCATACTTGTCTTTGGCCAAACCTCTTCCATGCGTTGTTCCTCTTCAGATCTTGACAAATAAGAAGCAAATATTTAAAAAGTGATTTATGTATGGTGTCGCAATGTCTTGTAATCAATTGCAAATAATTTGAAAATGTCTGAATATTGTGGAAACCAGAAAAGCTATGTATGTGTGCGTGTGCGAGCGCGCCCGCCTTGTATGAGTGCGTGTGTGTGTGCGTGCGTGCGTGCGTGTCTGCGCGCGTGTGTGTGTGTGTGTGTGTGTGTATGTGTGTGTGTGTGTTAGCGTTGTTGTTAAGCGAAGTCAGTTTGCAGGTAACGGTTCAAAGCATATTTCATACTGCAACTACTACTTCTGACCCTACTGATTACGAATATTAAAGGATGCAAGAATTTATTTGCTATTTAAAACGAGATATTAGCTTTTAAAGTTTGTAAAGAGAAAATGGCCCGCGCGGCCATCCATAGACGTTCGACGTAAGCGTTGCTTGTTTTGAACGTAAGTTTACCTGTACTGGAATGACGACAATTTATTGCATACTTTCGATGAATCTACCAACTAAAAAGACTGGTGTGCATTCTGTTTTAGCAGGTTAAATATTACAGCTTTGTAACATGGTAAATGCAGTACTAATAATAATAAGACCAGCCAGTAAAAAAAAAAAAAAAAAAAAAAAAAAAAAAACAACAACAACAAACGTCACTGGAACCTCGTATATACGACGTCAGGGGCGTGCGCATGAAATTTTGAGGTGGGGGGGCGAAGCCCGACATCGCGAGCGCCGCAGGCGCGAAGCCCGTGGCGGGGGGCCTGGGGGGGCATTCTCCCCGAACATTTTGAAAAATTGATCCCTTCTAGGGCTATTCTGAGGTGTTTTCTGCTGGCTAGTCGAGCTGCTTTCTGACCACATTGTTTTGGAAAGAAATTACATTAAAAATCGAGATATGAAATTTGTTTTCGTCTTGAGTAGGGGTGGGCAAAATTAAGATGTGTATCTGAGGCGTAAATGTATGGCATACCGTTAGTGTCCAAAATCCACCGTTTTGTTGTTTCTTTGTAAATGTGCAATGCATACGTTTTAAATAGCCGTTCTTTGGTGAATAAAAACAAGAAGGAAATTGTGTGCGTGTAGTAAGCATTGTGTGTCTGTGTGTGTGTGCGTGTGTGTGTCAGTGGTAGATCCAGAAAATTCATTTAGTGGGGGGGGGGGGGGGGGGCAATGACATTTGCCGAACAAACATTCCCGAAGGATTCTCTAACGTAAAAAATGGAGAGAAAAAATTGAAACATTTACGGGAGGTGGAAGGGGGGGGGGCTCTTGGGGACCCCTTATATCCGCCACTGCGTGCGTGTGTGTGTGTGTGTGTGTGTGTGTGTGTGTGTGTGTGTGTGTGTGTGCGTGCATGTGTGTAAATGTGCGTGTGTGTATCAGTGTGAGTGTGTATGTGTGCGCACATGTCGGTTAATTTTACAGATACCATGAAAAGAGCATAGTGTGTTCTACACCCCTCTAATGATCCTTCCGCCGTGCATCAGACATCTTTATCAGCTTCCTTTAGAGATGTAGATTGGAATATATGTATTATCTGTCAGGAAAAATCTAATGAAAAACTAGTTTCCCCAACACAGGGTGGACATGGAGGGTCTGGGTATCACTTTGTGGGAGAAAAACTTCAACATTTTCTTGAAATGGGCCACCGGTTTTCTGATGTTGATTTTTCAAAATTGGATGATGGACAACTTATTGTTGAAGCATTCCGAAAACGTGGTGCTGTGTGGCATAAAATGTGCAGAAACAAACTTAGTTCCAGAAATTTGGAAAGAGCAAAACAAAAGCATCAGAGAAGAGATATTCCAAGTCCCGCAAAGACGAGCATGAGAAGTCTGTCCAGCATGAGACGGACTGCTGCTTTTTTGTGGGGGCCCCGCTTGTACTGACTCTCTTCATAAAGTGTCAACACTAACATTAGACCAAAAGGTCAGGAAATGTGCAACTGTTCTTCAAGATCAAAATCTCTTGAAAAAACTCGCAGCCGGAGATATGATAGCCACAGACTCTGTATACCATAATAAGTGTCTCCAAATGCTGTACAAACGTGCATCAAAAGCAGAGGTCTGCCAAACTGATCATGCTGCAGATGACGATGAAGAAACTTTAAAAGGTATTGCCTTTGCAGAGCTTGTATCATATTTACAAAGTTTTGCAAACAATGAATCAACAGCTCCAGTTTTTCACATGACTACCCTCATCAACTTATATCAATCTCGCTTGGATGCACTGGATGTGAATATTTCTATCCATTCAACAAGACTTCTACAGAAACTTTTGGCAGTTTGCCCCATACTACAAGAATGCAGTGCTGGAAAGGGAAAAGATATAAAACTAATATTCAAACGAGATGTGGAAGGGGCTTTCCAGAAAGCTGTCGACCATGACACCGAGGCTCTGCTAATAGCTCAAGTAGCCAAAATTGTACGTCGAGAAATTTTTAAAACTCAACAAACTTTCACAGGATCATTTGAAGATGATGCACAAAAGCAATCAGTCCCACATGTTCTTAGTGCTTTGATTACTATGATTTTGGATGGACCAGGCTCTAATTTAAAGGATGGGGTCCAAACGCAGTACACACCGATGCAGGAAGAAGGTCGAACTCAGGCAGCCTTGACTCTGTCTCAGCTCATAATCTTCAACAGCAAAAAAACTGATTCACACAAAGAATCCCCAGACCAGGCGTCATCATACAAAGAGCAAAGAAACACCGGTTCCTGTTTACCTGGGATTAAAGATATATGCTGAAACAAGGAAGAAGGAGCTAGTTGAATGTCTGTACCAGCTTCGATTGTCTATTTCCTACGAAAGAGTGATGGGAATTTCTACAGACATTGCCAATACCGTCTGTACAAATGGGACAAGTATTTCGATGGTACAACAGCCAGCCATTTCTGATTCAAGGCCACTGAACCGTGTGATCATCCCTGAGGTCCAAGGGAACAAATGTGTCCAACCACTGCCAAATGCCTATACACTTGTTTCACAAGTTGAAAGAAAGAAGGAAGTTGTTACCCGCTGTTTTGGGGACTTGCCACTCTGATGTCAGCCAGGAGATTGCAAACAACACAACACAATTGGCTCAAAACTGTTCACTCTACGATCACTTTGCTAAAAACTGATACTAAAAATGTATTAATTTCATGGGGGGGGGGGGGGGGGGGGGGGGGGGATTTCCACGCATCTAATCAAAAGCATCAACATGACAGGGAGGCACAGATATCTCTGTTACCGCTCTTACAAGACAACGCCCACTCTCCATCCTTGTTTAAACATGCAATGCATATAATCAAAGCTGGTGTTGAACACGTCAATCCTGGGCAAGTGCCAGTAATCGCGATGGACCAGCCATTATATTCAATAGCTAAGGAGATTCAGTGGTCTTGGCCAGAGGAACTTGGTGAAGACTCTTTTGTAGTAATGCTTGGGGGACTTCACACTGAAATGTCTGCATTACGTGGCCTAGGCGATTTGCTAGATGGAAGTGGTTGGATCAGCATACTGGATTCTGCTGGAGTCATCAGAGGCGGTGTTGCAGACTCCTTGCTGAAGGTTTCACATGTGACAAGGACAAGACTTGCTCATGAGATTACTGTAGCAGCACTCCATATATTTAAAGAAGCCACTTTCAGCAAGAGACAAAACAAGGATGAAACGTTTGAGGTATGGTGCAAGACGCAGACTGAGAAGCAGCCGATGTTTGCTTACTGGAGCCGGGTTCTGCAGTTAGAGCTGAGTGTACTTCAGTTTTTCCATTCAATCCGTGCTGGAGACTTTGAACAGTTTGTGCAATCACTGACATGGTTAATGCCCTGGTTTTTCGCCCTGGACCATGTTCACTATGCACGTTGGCTTTCTGTGCATTTGCGTGACCTGTGCCAACTCATCAGAAAATATCCATCTGTGCATCAAGCTTTTTGTCGTGGTGCCTTTGTTGTGAACAAAACTCGACGGCCATGTTCTGCAATAGCACTTGATCATGCACATGACAAGTGCAATGCCATTGTAAAAGGTGATGGAGGTGCAGTTGGACTGACAACCAACCCAGCAGCACTTCGCAGATGGATGGTGGCAGGACCAGAAATTGCACATCTTCTGCGTAACTTTGAACAGCAAATATCACATTCACAGTCAACAAAGCGAGAACAACATGAGCAATCAACAGCAGTTCAAAGGGCCTTTAAAAGAGATGTGCTGTTGCTTGTCACTGCTTTTGAGGAAGTAGGAAATCCATTTGATGATGATAGCGGTATTCTATTTGCCATGGACACCGAAATCGTGGTGGATACCTCAGCAGTAACCACAGTCAATGACATTGTCACCATTGGAAAGAAACAATATGATGATTTTATGCGAGAGCGACTTGTGCTAAGAACCACACCGGTAACCTCACCCCTGTCACGCAACAAGATGCGAGTCTTTGTGCAGAAGAAAGACACACAGAAGGCATGTATCACCTTCCTGCGGAATGACTGCTTTTTGTTCTCCAGACTGTATATTGCCTGCCAAACCAGAAAAGGTGATCTTCCTGAATTTTTCAGACATCACGTTACATTTGTCCAGACAGTTGTTAATCACTGGTGAACTCATAATTTCATATTGTGGGGACACCCAAACATAGTTCTACTACGACTAAGACTGGCCCATACATAAAGTGGAGGGAACAATGATGTGCTTGACGGAGGCATAACTCCCATAGCTCCCCTCTGGCTACGACATTAGACGTACGGACTCCCGTTTTCATAGGGGGTGGGGGCAGGTTGGATTTTGCCCGAATTAGACAAAAATGCCCTAATCTGGATAACAACATATTTAATAGCATTATTACAAACAGTTATATAGGGCTGCACACGAATCAGCACGCAATTTTACATGGATTATACAACTAATTTTGAGGGTAGAACAATGGAAATACGTGGTAAAAAGGTCTCAGGTTAGCACATTTAGCCCGAACATCTGTATCATTAATGCCCGAATTTGAGGTTGTTCCTCCTGCACTGGGGGGGGGGGGGGGGGGGGATTGCTCTCCCCCCCCCCCCCCCCCACTTATAGCTACGACATTGCCCTTGTCTTTAATGTGGATCCCCATTTCAGGGCACCCGTGAACGTTATACCTGATGATATTCACTGTACCTTTCAGTTTGTCACAATACTGATGATATTCACTGTACCTTCCAGTTTGTCACAATACTGATGATATTCACTGTACCTTTCAGTTTGTCAGAATACTGATAATATTCACTGTACCTTTCAGTTTGTCAGAATACTGATAATATTCAGTGTACCTTTCAGTTTGTCACTGTACCTGTCACTTTGTCAAAATACGCCTTTCTTAATGACTCGATATCCAGCGTGATGGGCGTCGAATATAGTAGGTCACTCTCTGGTAAAAGGGGGAAAAGAAAAATAATATATATAAATTAATTAAGCATCATCTAAATAGTACTGCCTTTATGCTTGGAGATGTGGTTAACTAAGTTCTTTTTAACACACATGTACCGGCATTGGTGGTGTCGTGGTTAAGCCACTGGACATAAGGCTGGTAGGTACTGGGTTCACAGACCGGCACCGGCCCCCAATCGGAATACAAGTTTTAACGATGCAGTTGGTAAGACAACTACACAGACCCTCTCTCTCTTTCTCTCTCTCTCTCTCTCTCTCTCTCTCTCTCTCTCTCTCTCTCTCTCTCTCTCTCTCTCTCTCTCTCACCAATAACCACTAACCCACTATCCTTTACACATAGCCCAGATAACTGAGGTGTGTGCGCAGGACAGCGTGTTTGAACCTTAATTGTATATAAGCACGTGAAATTAATGAATAAATGAATAATACACCTGTATGTACTATCAGTTTAAAGACATACGACTGGTTTCTCCTAGGTGATGACCCGGTCGCTAAAATCATACCAGCCAATGACAAAAGCACTATCAAAATCGATAGCTTTGTGACGTATACGTTAGGCTGAAATTGATTACTCTGTAACGCATACGTCAGTTACAAGCACAAATCGTAAATGGAGTTGAGTTATAAAAGACGTTTAAATTTACATTCGTAAATACAACCCGTGGTTTAAAGGGACATTCCTGAGTTTGCTGCACTGTAAGATGTTTCCGACTAATAAAATAGCTATACGTTTAAACTTGCATATTAAATATATTTTCTTGTTTAGAATATTCAATGTGTTTCTGGCCGTCTTAATAAGAAGCCCAAACTTGATTTTGTTTTCAAATAATTTCGTACGTATAAAAAAAACATTATTTTAGGAAATAAAATGAAATTAAACCTAGTACAAATATTAGAACGATCAGAAACACCTTTAATATACAGCCAGTAATATTATGTGCAGAAAAATATATTTGATATGTAATTACAATCGTTAAAAAGTCTTTGTTAGTCGATAACATCTTTAAAAATGCAGCAAACTCACGAATGTCCCTTTAAACACATATTCTACTGAAAACCCAACAGAGTTTTTTAATCTCCTAAGTTCAAGAACCATCACTCTGTTAAAATGAGCAAATGGTTAGTTCCCTTGTCGCAAAAATAATTCACTTGTTGAATTTGCACAGATCCATGACTGAAGGCTAATTATTTGGAATAAGTAAATTCTTAAGCTTATTGATTGCCAAAGAGTTTTTAAAAAATTAAATTAAACAACATTTGATTTTACACCAGGAGTGAAAACTGTTTGCCTCTAATGAGGCTTGGTATTCATACACCGGGTTTCATCGTCTAGAAAGAAAGAAAGACATGTTTAATTTAACGACGCACTCAACACATTTTATTTACGGTTATATGTCGTCAGACATATGGTTACGGACCACACAGATATTGAGGGCGGAAACCCGCTGTCGCCACTTCATGGGCTACTCTTTCCGATTAGCAGCAAGAGATCTTTTATATGCACCATCTCACGGACAGGGTAGTAAATACCACGGCCTTTGATATACCAGTCGCGGTGCACTGGCTGGATCGAGAAATAGCCCAATGGGCCCACCGACGGGGATCGATCCCACACCGACCGCGCATCGGGCGAACGCTGTACCACTGGGCATCGGGCGAACGCTGTACCACTGGGCATCGGGCGAACGCTGTACCACTAGGCATCGGGCGAACGCTGTACCACTGCGCTAAGTCCCGCTCCTCATAGCGTAGAGGCAGAATCCAAAAAGTGGCCTAAACGAGAATTTCGTTCTACCCGGGAGAGTGAAAGCGACCACCATGGTTATTCCATGTAGGATGATGTGCTGCATCATATTCCAGTGGAGTCAACTTTGAAAACTGGGGGGGGGGGGGGGTCATCAGAGGGCATTAAAGGTCAACGGGTACAAATTCGAAAAAACTAAATTTGAATTTTCTTCATAAATACTGTCTTCATAGTTGTAACATTTATGTGGGATTACTTATAAACCCAAATAACACATTGAATTAGCCAAACTGTTGCTTTGAAATTTCGATTTGCGTAGTATTCAATACAAAATCTCAACTTTAAGAAGAAGAAGTTTGTTTTGCTTAACGACACCACTAGAGCATATTGATCTCTTAATCATCGGCTGTTGGATGTCAAACATTTGGTAATTGTGACTCGTAGTCAACAGAGGAAACCCGTTTACATTTTCCTAATGCAGCAAGGGATCTTTTGTGTGCATTTTCCTACAGACAGGAAAGCACATACCACGGCCTTTCACCAGTTGTGGTGCACTGGTTGGAACAAGGAAAACCCATATCAGTTTAACGGATTCACCGAGGTGGTTCGATCCTGCAAGCGCTCAACCGACTGAGCTATAACAGCGGTCGGTCTAGGATCGATCCCCGTCGGTGGACCCATTGGGCTATTTCTCGTTCCAGCCAGTGCTCCACAACTGGTACAACAAAGGCCGTGGCATGTACTATCCTGTCTGTGGGATGGTGCATATAAAAGATCCCTTGCTGCCAATCAAAAAGAGTGTCGACAGCGGGTTTCCTCTCGCAATATCTGTATGGTTCTTAACCTTATGTCTGACGCCATATAACCGTAAATAAAATGTCTTGAGTGCGTCGTTAAATAAACCATTTCCTTCCTTCCATTACTTCAGTAAAGTTTATTTTCCTTCAAAGTACGATCGGTTAACTATTTTCTTAACCGTAAATAAAATGTGTTGAGTGCGTCGTTAAATAAACCATTCACTTCCTCCCTTCCATGACAGTATATATATATATTAGGCCTCGCGAAGCTTCGATTCGATTCGATTTTTGTGTATTCGAAATTTCGAATATTGCAGTGTACGGACAATTGGAAAAATAAGGACAAACTATATGGCCAACCGTTAATATTAATAAACAATAAACAATAAACAATGTGGAAGACAAAGCAGGAAAAAACACATTTTAAAAGTAAATTCGTGTAAGTAACCTATTAACCAAATACTACTCTTATCATACGTATTTTTTACTTTGCTGATTAGCTGTCATTAGCCCAAATGTAGACTCGTTGCCTACAGTACTACACTGCTACAAGGCTAATTGAATGATGTTTTCTTTTTCTTTAAGTACGAGATGAATATTACTTTATTAACAGACTATTTAAATGAATATATATATATATATATATATATATATATATATATATATATATATATATATATATATATATAATTTCATTCAACAATAGTCCTGTGCATAACCTTCATGCCAAGAGGTCGGCGTAATGATCGACTGAGCAACAAATACAAATTGACTATTATTCAAATTAATTTCTTGTTAAGATTAGCTGTACTTTTTCTTTTTACTTATTTATTTATTTATTTATTTATATTGATATTAATTTTTGTTGCCTTACCTTACGCCCCTCCCTTTAAGATCTAACGAATGACGTCCCGTAATGTAAACGATTCCACAGACACAAACGTTATAACCGACAAATGATACTCTCTGTCTCGCATAAATTCAGAGACACTCATATGGGGATATAAAAAGGCTGATCTCATCCTATCCATGTCGGACTTCAAGCAGAGAAAGTGAAGTGATTATAATGTTATATGCATCATGACACACTGCATCGACAATTAAGTCGGTCAATAAACATTGCTGGACTTAACGAGTATATTTCTTTTCTAATTTTTAGGATTCGGTTTTTGTATGTGCGAAGAATATCAACTGGTATTTAGTTTTGTGATCTCCGATTGGTGATGAGTGTTAGTTTTCACATGTTTACTTGAATTATTTTGTGATCTAATTAAAAGCCAATAAATGATCACTTGCAAGATATTATCTCGTGTTAGTTCAACTGTTCATCCTATGTACACATTAGTACTGGTTTTCTATTTAGGGTTCCCCTACTTTTTTTAAAGAATATATATATATATATATATATATATATATATATATATATATATATATATATATATATATATATATATATACATAACCAAAACATATTGAAAAATAATGTAAATATAATTGAAGTGTCCACGGAAATAGCCTATGATGTGAAAACAGATGGTCAATATTGTAAAGGTCGTGTGTATCATCATATCTAATTTCTTTTTGACCGCCCGATCTAATCTAGCGACCATATTTAATGAGTAGAATTTTCTTTATTAATTATATTAATTAGAAATGCACATCAAAATTTTAAAGGCCCACTATTTAATTTTTTGATTATCCCCTTAATTATGTTCTGTCCCGGAGCAAGTCACTGGCTATCCAGAGACAGGCCCCGGGACGGACATGCTCGAAACTCTAGTGGTATATGAGCATGTTAAAATTATTCGCACTCGCACTCGTATATCATCAAGATTACAATGACACAAAAACTCATAATTATGGTAGGCCATTACGTTTATGGTAAATAATGCTTCCTTAATTATAAATAGTCCACGATTGCCGAATTGTAAACGTTAAAATTAAAAACTGTCACATTACTAAAAGTGTCACATCACAGGTATTTCCCGTAGACCCTTCAATTATTTATTGGCTAAAAGGAAAAAGGACGAAGAGTTAACCTTGAAAAGTGACGTCATTCGGAATTTGTCGATGTTTTTCATGTAGAAATGTATTTGACGCCGTCTTATAGTTTATGCTGATCCAAATATTCCACAGCAGGAAACACGCAAGAATAAACACTAGCAGATATTTTGGTACTGAAAAACAACACAACAAAAATATCAACATACCTAAAATAAACAAATAAAAGAAAACAAACAAACAAACAAATAAACAAAACAATAATTATAAACAATTAGTATGAGATGGACTTGACTTGAAGTATTTAACGTGACCATATACCTCTATGGTTTCGAACACGCCTATCCCGAGCCCGGCTTCGGATAAGATCAGGGGTCTGACTCGGGACAGGAAATGATATAGAAGGCATTGTAATCTAGTTTGACATACCACGTGACCTAACATATTCCAGGTTGTGAAATCATACATAACAATTATGTGGTTCGGCTCTAACTTTTGCTTCTTGCAGTCTAATCTTATTATCATTCAGTACATGCTTTTATTATTTTTAATGACTTATTTTCATTGTTTTTGTTTCGATTTACCCTACTTCGCAGAGGACGGTCAAACGTTCTCGTTACACGATATTGGTAAATCGTTTTAACACTGCGGTTATTCGGTGGATGCCCGTCACGTGACTCAAAAAATAATACGTCACACCTATGAGCTCTAACTAGCTGAATTATGGACCGCCGACATAATTAAATTATTTATATTCAAAAATATCAATAATAAGTGGGATATGATGGTTATGTAGATGGTTAAATAAAGTAGTTTTAAGGACAATACTTTTGTGGGCCATTAATTAGGTCAACCATATGTGACTGAGTCATAGTTATTGTATGTTTTGTCGAGTGTATCTGTGATAGACGAAGGGGGTTGGTACGAGTTAAAATGTACAATAACTGTTCTGTAGCATTGACGGATTTCAGTCATTTTTAAAGACACGCCCATATCCTACGTGATTTGACATGAATCTTTAAAGTAAACAGCTTTTGAATATGGCTTGATGACATCACCTTATGCCTTTAAAACAATCAGGTGCGGTTCCAGGATTTTTAAAAGGGTTGGGTTCAAAAATTATAAAACGGGCAACTTGAGTTTGCTTTGAAAACGTTTTGCTCAGTTACTCAGGTCTTGTTGACGTGTAAGCAAATGACCCATCCACAGCAACACATTACCTAGAGACCTTACAAATTTGCATACCATTATTAACCGGGTTAATACACTAAAATTATCACATGGGTTTTAAAAAAAAAGTAAAGTTTGTTTTATTTAATGACGCCACTAGAGCACATTGATTTTTTATCTTGGACGTCAAACATACGGTCATTCTGACACTTTTTTTTAGAGGCAACCCGCTGTCGCCACATAGGCTACTCTTTTACGACAGGCAGATAGGGATCTTTTATTTGCGCTTTCCACAGGCAGGATAGCACAACCAGTTATGGATCACTGGTCGATGCAAGTGGTTTACACCTGCCCATTGAGCCTTGTGGAGCACTCACTCAGGGTTTGGAGTCGGTATCTGGATTAAAAATCCCATGCCTCGACTGGGATCTGAACCCAGTACCTACCAGCCTGTAGACCAATGGCCTAACCACGACACCACCGAGGCCGGTCCACATGGGTTTATGACATGGACAATACCTACTGTGTTCGCACAGCGATGTGAACCAAACTGTTCTTCTTCAGCCTTTACTAACTATAACCATGATGTTTCTGAACCACCGAACCACCACCCGATACAAACCATGTTAAATATGTCTTGTGCATGTACCAGCTTTACTTATGTTCCTACTGTAACTTTAAACCAAACAATGTCATTCAGGCTTAATACTGTTGATACTAACAATAGCTGTAGTACTAACACATCTCATGATCATAGTGCTCATGTAAGAAGAAATAATAAAAATATTTTTTCCCAAGCTGAGACACAGGAGAAAAACTTACCGCCAATAGAAGATTTTTTAAATTTTTATAAAAACCTCAATGAAAGAGAACCGCCTGACTCTGAGCACGAGAACGAATTAAATCTGGACGATATCGATATAAATAACGATACTGTCTTAAACAGTAAAGTTGAAGATGGTGAAATAAGAATAAATAATAACAACTGAAATAAGAATAAGAATGGTGAAATAAGAATAAATAATAACAACTATCAATAGAATGTAAGTTAAAATTGTTTGACACAATGGTATTACCTATTCTTCTATATGGATGTGAATTATGGGGTTATGAAAACACTGGCATTATTGAAAACATACACATAAATTTCATGAGACGCCTGCTCCCGGTTAAAAAAGGTACACCGATATTTATGTTATACGGAGAACTAGGACGTAGACCGATTAAACTAATTATTCAACAAAGAATAATAAATTTCTGGGCCACAATTGTATCAGGAAAACAAACAAAACTATCCTTTCTATTGCATGCATTTATGTTACAGGACTTGTCCGTAAATGGACACAACTACACTTGGATTCAATATATCAAACAGTTATTTAACAACCTAGGTATGACTGATATATGGTTGTCTCGACGATTTTCAACACAAAACTCAACTTCTTGAATATATCAAATTAAGGCAGCATGACCAGTACCTTCAAACGTGGAACAATAACATTGCATCATCGTCTAGACGAAAAAATTATACAATTTTTAAAAATCGGCTAATTTTTTTAAAATACTTCATCATAATGCCTGAAAAACTATGGATCACTATTCTTAAATTCAGAACATCATATCATTATCTCCCAATTGAAATAGGACGATTTAATAATACACCAGTAGAAAATAGGTTATGCACACTTTGTGATTCTAACGATATTCATGATGAATATCATTATCTATTCACTTGTGCCTTTTTTACTACGTCTCGAAAAGCACTCCAAAAACAATATTATTATGTGAAATCCAGTACCCTCAAATTTAAAGAATTAATGACCAGTAATAAAATAGGTGTCCTAAGAAAAGTCAGCAAAGAAATTAATGATAAATTTAAAAGACAATAGCTATTTGTATCAATATATACCACATCACTCGAGTTATATATGCTTTATTATTATAGCACAGATATCCCTATTTTAATAAATAGATATATACTAGTATATGTATAAGAAATTATATAATGAACTTCAATTATTCTACTATCCCTAATATTATTGACTTATTGTATATATGTATTTTTGTTCTGTCCACTCATTGTATTTCTGTATACATGTATTTATATAATTTAACTATCAATATACTATATTATTTACTATTTAATGTTCTCCTGTAAACCCTGTCCTGTCTTGTCACATATTATATTATGTAATTATTCATGTTTCCCCATATGACGTTACCTAACGGCCTGGGTGTAATAAAGTTCTGTTCTGTTCTGTTCTGTCTCATACCAAGCGAGGCTACAACATAGAAGAGTTGGCTAACGCCGTTTTGGATGCATTTGGATTCAATTACATCATTAAATCAAAACAATTACAGATTATTGATTCCATTTTGAATTTGAAGGATACATTTGGGGTGTTGCCAACAGGATACGGCAAAAGTATGTGCTACGTATTGCATCCTCTTATGAAAGATAAAGTAAGTGGTAGTGTGTGTGTGTGTGTGTGTGTGTGTGTGTGTGTGTGTGTGTTCAACAATTACGTAACGCTCTTGAGAGGGATGGGATATCATAAGATGTATTCCGAAGCGTTACGGGGAAGGATGGCGATGTTTTTTTTTTTATGCAAACTGCAACAAAATCCTATTTTGAATCACTGCATAGCTCATTCGATCTCTATAACTTATCTTACAAAATAATTATATGTTTTGTTATTCAGATTTAACTAAGAAATATTGAAATTTGTTTTCTTAAACGACACCACTAGAGCACATTGATTTATTAATCACTAGCTATAAGAAACCCGCTATATTACCAATGGATCTTTTATATGTACTTTCCCACAGACTGGACAGCACATACCGCGGCCATTGACCAGCTGTGGTGCACTGGTTGGAACGAGAAAAAATTCAATCAGTTGAATGGATCCACGACTGAGCTGAAACGCGCCGCCTAAGAAATATGCTGAAATCGGAAACCGTGGTTTAAAATCTCATTGAAAAGCAAGAACAAAATGCGCTAGGATACTAGTAAATTAAGTAATAAAGTACTTCATTTTTGCTTTGGGTTGGTTGTAAGTTTTCTGTTTGCTTAATAATTAATTTTATATGAACGATCGTTTGATGCAAGCAAATGTAAATTCAAATCTGGTAGCTAATAATTATTGGTAATGTATTAACCTACATAGAACACAGCCTAATGGGGTGGGCTTAGCTCAGAACAGGGGAGATAATAAAACAGGTGGCGCGTCACTCGTCAGGGTCCAACAAACTCGGACAATAGCTGTACTTTTTCATTGGTTTGTCATTCTTTGTTATACCACTATCATAACGGCTCTGTACACAGGATTGTCTATAGTATACGCTGCAGTGAACGGTTACCAGTCGTTACCAGTTAACGTTTGTCTACACGTGTACTGAGATATGGGGATTGGGGGGAGTCAGTAAAATCAGTAATAATAAAGAAAATATATGTATATTGTGGATAATAGTATTAAAAAATATATATAGTGATGACGGCTCTGTACAGGACGTTCCTACACAGGGCGGTCTAGTATTTTATATACTAAGATATGGTGGAAAACACATTAACAGTAAAGGGAATAAATATATATTTTGTATCGTTCCTACTGCACAGGGCGGTCTAGTATTTTATATACTTAGATATGGTGGAAAACACATTAACAGTAAACGGAATAAATATATATTTTGTATATAAAGAAAATATATGTATATTTTGGATAATACTCGGAAAAAAAAAAATATATATATATTTATTTAACGTGTGCGTGTGCGTATTAAAAAATATATATATTGATGACGGCTCTGTACAGGACGTTCCTACACAGAACGGTTCTGCACAGGACGTTCTATAGTATACACTGCAGTGAATGGTTACCAGTTGTTACCAGTTGACGTTTGTCTACATGAGTACTGAGATATGAGGGTGGAAGTCAGTAATAATAAAGAAAATATATGTATATTGTGGATAATAATCAGTAAAATATATATGTGCATATGTATCGTCGACGTCCCTAACTGCGTTATGCTTCAAATTCCGTTCACTTTGTTTTCTCGTCCACGGTTCGCTCAGTCAACATCCGATTTGTTGTCATCGGCATGTCGTTCATTTATGAGGTTTTTCTTCACAGTTCACGAACATTTTTATAAACAATAAAGTTGAGAAAAGTAAGTATCTAAATACAAAACTTTAAAACCCCTAAAACCATTAATTTTACTAAGTCGTTTTTGTTTATTCCTTAAAATTACCGATATCGAATTCACATGACTCGTAGAAATTGACTTAAAATAGAGAAAGACGAATTAACTTTCGGTGCGTGTCACATGACCTCACACGTGCCAGATCAACAAGGCCAAAGAATTTATTTTTTATGATTTTTAGGACCCCTGTTGTTAGAATTTGTTTTCAATTATTATATTCGATTTGCAAAAGGTATGCTACATTTGTGTGCCTCTATTGTAGTGAATAGTATTCATAATACATTCATAACAGTTGTAAATAATTTTGAGTATATAAATTTTGTTAATTTAGAATCCATTCATTTAAAACATTATATTTTACAAACTATGCGCAGGTATTGACCAGTATTGACATCAAGTGTGAGCGATGTGTGTTGGTAAAACGCGGACCGGACCAGAACGCTTGACAAATTGAATTTTTCCTTTAAAAAAAATTGAATAAATTAAGTGTTTGGCAACTGTGCATAATTAAGAAACATATATTTTTTCATGTAGTTGTCTTAAAAATGGAAAATGATGAACTGCACATGCGCATTACGATACCTTTTGCAAACGCATGCGCCTGAACGCAGTTAGAAACGTCGCACTTTTTCCTGTTTACTGTAGGGTGTTTCACTTTTGTTTACTAGAATGGATTTGTTTTACATCCAAATTGTTGATTTTTTATGTTAAATGATTAAAATCTATTTTGTTTCACGTATCGTAGCTGAAAAATATAGAATAATATTTCCGTAAATATCGTATTCGTGTTTTTGTTGTTTGGTGAATGCAGTTTGGGACGTCGATGATATAACGTGTGCGTGTGTAGTATTAAAAAAATAATAATAATAAAAAAAAAAAAAAAAAATAAAAATAAAAAATATATATATATATATATATATATATATATATATATATATATAGTGATGACGGATCTATACAGGACGTTCCTACACAGGGCGGTCTAGTATTTTATATACTTAGATATGGTGGAAAAGACATTAACAGTAAAAGTAATAAATATATATGTTGTATAATACTCAATGCGTTCGTGTTGACACTGTATAAAAAAAGTGTGCATGGGTACACTTTGCCGCATAAAAACTCAACTTTGCCACCCAAATATGTTTTATGTACTTTTCCCAATTAGATAGACATTAAGAAAAATGCAACGAAACACATTCTGATATTTAAAATATTACTTTACTGTTAAAACAAAATGATACGTAAGTTCAAGTCACTCAGTTGGTCGCTTATAACCTGAAGCCAGTCAGAGACAAACCAGGTTTCTGGGACCCTGTCGATCGTCGCGCCATCTGGAATAGACTTATCTCCACCTGTTTCAGCTAAGCCGCTCGTTGTTTTCAACAACTGAACAAAGACCGATTCTGTAACATAAAACTCAATGACCAGCTGTAGACAAGAGTTGTGTCATAATAGACAAGCTGACGCCTAGGGATCGATGGCCATATCAACGTGTATTGATTTTGAACGTTGAGTTTCATCCATGCTTCGACTGGGATCCGGACCCAGTACCTACCAGCCTGTAAACCGATGGCCTAACCACGACGCCACCGATGTCGGTCCTTTAATGGTGAGTAATGGTAATGTGTGCCGTTTACATCTTTAATTGTTTTTCTGATACCAGCTTACATAAGCATTTTCGGTTTATATATTCTAGATACAAATCAAGTGGCCCTACTGATAGTCTGCACATTTTAGTCCGAATGGGCCGTTTGCCTTTCACATGATGCATTTCAATTTTGTATATTGATATTCTTTTCAAATTAAAGGCATACTGTCACAAACTTAAGGACCTTATTTCTCTAAAAATGGATAATAAATAAAAATTCCATTAATTTTGGAAACCAAATCTAGCTTTCGCATCACCTTAACTGAACCATGATGGAGTGAAATCCATGTGATCCCTCTCGGCAATTTTAGTTGTTGAATTATGGACCATTGCCATAATTCAATTAATTTTTACAAAATGTCATTCATAAATGGAGTATGGTGGTTATGAAGATGACTGAATAAAGTACAATTAGGACAAATCAAATTATATTTGTTCTGGTAATACTTTGTTAGACCATTAAATAAAAAAAGTAAAGTTTGTTTTATTTAACGACGCCGCTAGAGCACATTGATTTTTTATCTTATCATCGGCTATTGGACGTCAAACATATGGTCATTCTGACACTGTTTTTTAGAGGAAACCCGCTGTCGCCACATAGGCTACTCTTTTTACGACAGGCAGCAAGGGATCTTTTATTTGCGCTTCCCACAGGCAGGATAGCACAAACCATGGCCTTTGTTGAACCAGTTATGGATCACTGGTCGGTGCAAGACCATTAAATAGGTCAGTGGTCTGTGACAATATGCGTTTAAAACTAAACAATTATGTATTTGTAAATGTACTATTATTTGTGTATCATATCTTATTCATTCCAAGTTAAAATATATATATATATATATTTGGGGTGTAATCATACAATATATATTTGGGGTGTAATCATACAATATATATTTGGGGTGTAATCATACAATATATATATGGGGTGTAATCATACAATATATATTTGGGGTGTAATCATACAATATATATTTGGGGTGTAATCGTACAATATATATTTGGGGTGTAATCGTACAATATATATATGGGGTGTAATCGTACAATATATATATAGGATGTAATCGTACAATATATATATGGGGTGTAATCATACAATATATATATGGGGTGTAATCATACAATATATATATTTGGGGTGTAATCATACAATATATATTTGGGGTGTAATCATACAATATATATATGGGGTGTAATCATACAATATATATATATGGGGTGTAATCATACAATATATATATTTGGGGTGTAATCATACAATATATATTTGGGGTGTAATCATACAATATATATTTGTAAATTTGCTATTAATAATCTGGAGCCTATTTCACTAAACATCGTAAGTTACGTTTTGCACGTAAACGTAAATCTACGATTCTTATTACTATTATAGTTCAACAAATATAGTTAGAAGAGCACATATTTCATTTTCTTTTGTCTTTAAAATACTCTAGCTTCCGTAATAATGTAATTTTCTACGTGAAATTGATGCCAAACAAGTGTAAACGCACGGCCGGCATAACTGCTAGTAGCAGACGTAACTTACGATGTTTTGTGAAATGGGGTCCTGTGCGCCATTAATGTACTAGTGATTGTAATTGATTATACACCTGTTAATCTGTATATTGTCAAGAATAACCGTACTAAGTTGGGGTGCATGTACAGGGGATCCCGGATGTCTTAAATGTAAAACGTTTATCGGAGGTGCCCAAATAAAATAAACTATTTGGCACTCCCTTCAACAGAAAACATTAGCTAAATGGCACATTGCTGTCAATTGCTTAGGGCTATGGATATTTTCACTAGCGCATTCTTATATCTCACAAAATATACTTATGTCACAAAATATAAAACAAGGTGAATTATCTGTGTTGTTTGCATCTTCAGAGACCATAACATTTCCTTTGCACATTAGTTCATTATGTGTCACCATTGTTCACCTGTGTATTTGTGTATTTATATATTTTTATATTTTCTTGACGTAACTTATAAGCTTTATAGCTCAAAGTCAATAAAGAATGAATCAACGAATAAATGACACCACTAGAGCACATTGATTTATTAATCATCGGCTGTTGGGTGTCAAACATTTGATAATTCTGACACGTAGTCATCTAAGGAATCCCGCTACATTTTTCCATTAGAAGCAAGAGATCTTTTATATGCACTTTCCCACAGACAGGAAAGCACATACCACGACACTGGTAGGAACGAAAAAAAAAAAAACAATCAGTTCAATGGATCCACCGAGGTGGTTCGATCCTGCGACGCAAACCTGATATAGTCGACGGAGTTGAAACAAGACAATGCATTTAGTATACAGTTGTACATAAGACGACGTTTGCGGGCGTGGCGGTCTATTTTTAGATTTATGACGCGCCATCCGTCTAAATATAGACTAGTTACCCCACCGTCTGCGACAGAGCCGGACTAGACCATTACAGAGAAAGGGTGTAATCATACACTATTTAGCGGGTCATACAAAAGTGTGCACATCGTTTTTTCGGTTCATACTTGCATGTATCAAAAAATAATTGGGGTCAAATCTTATAATTAAATTTATATGCATACTTTAACAATACATAACTGAATTTATTTTGTTTAGCTTTAAATATGCCTGTAGTATTGTTTGTGTAAACTTCATTGATACTTATGTCGCGTAAGAATGCGAACGTTCATTCACTATTATTTGAATCAGGTGATTTTTTGTAAATGATGTCATTTCCTCTAGCTGCTGTGCATTTTTACGGATCATTTAGTTAGGCCTATATTGGAAGGAATTGTTCTATTCGTGTTTAGTTTATATTTTATGAAAGTGAATGAAGGGAACGTGTCTAACATTTATGCTGTTGGTGGAACCGTTTAATTTTCGCCAACAGCTGTTGAACATCGCTTACAAGTAAGTTACAGGCGTGAAGCAATCTAATTAAAATTAGCTCCACAATTACATGTGGATCTAACACCAGCCAGTTGGAGCTCATGTCCACCAATCAAAACCTTACTTGCAGAATCCTGCCAGTGATTTAAAACTAACAACACTGCGTAGTCCCCAATGTCCAGGTAACATTTCGTCTGTAAATAATAATTTAAATATTGACCAATCACATTTCGCCTTTTATAACGTTATTTGGGAGCATACAAATTCTAAAAATATCGGGCGAGTCTATTTTAGTGGCCGCAGTACAGCGAACCATACCAATACGTACGGGGTGGGTTATCAGTCTTCAATTTTACATTAAAAATTATTTATTTATTTATAAAAAAAACCCAACTAAATCAGTCTTCAGTTTTACATTACAAATTATTTATTTTATAAAATAAAACATGTTTTAAGGCATTCGTAATTCACACGAAACATGTCGTATACCCTCAGGATAATTCGGAATGTTTTCAAATTATTTTTAAATCACTGGCAGGATTCTGCAAGTAAGGTTTTGATTGGTGGACATGATCTCCAACTGGCTGGTGTTAGATCCACATGTAATTGTGGAGCTAATTTTAATTAGATTGAGGCGTGAAGTTTCCTACATGATTTCTTTGGCCAACGACAGTCTCATGTCATGATTAGCGAAGAGGTTTTTTTTTTTAATCAATGCTTATAGATCCATATGTCTACTCTGCTATAGCATTTTCCATTAATTTATCGTATACATTTTTTGTAGCTTTCACGTGTGTTTTCTTCAAAATATCTAAATATGATTGCCAGAATAATCCGGCTTGTTGCACTAAAGTAGTGAAAGTCGGGGGGAGGGGGCGTAGTAGGGGTGGCTTAATGTTTTGGGGTTCATCGAGATATGAACGGAAAAAAAAGAGCACCTCTGGCCCAATCAGATTGCCGTAAAGTGTATAGACCCAAAGAAAATTTATTTATTTCTTTATAAACCCGGACGTTTTCACATTCGTAACCAACAGCAGACAAGAACACGCATATGGAGTGTGAATGCGCTGAGAGTAAGATAGGCGGCAAACTTAATTTGTTTTCCAATTAAAAAATGACGGACCATGATCTGCACCAATAAAAAAATATATATTTACACTGATAGCTCGGTAAGAATCTCAGGCATTAATTGGCTAGCGAACTGGGATGAAACCGTCTTCTGTGAAAATGTTTGACACGGGGAATCCCTTCGAGTCTCCGATTTTAGCAGGGAATCGCGAAGCATTAAAAACTAGGGACTGTCCCTTTAAAAACATGGAAAGTGACAGGTGGAAAAATCAATCGAAAAAATATAAAACAAATATTTTCGGGTAGAACTTTTTTTAAAGTTCCATATTGTGAGTGAACTGGCTCGCGACCACAGTTTTATTAAAATAAAAATGGTGTTGACAGTGAAAAAGTCAATGTCAAAACGTTACCTAACAAATGAATTTAATTAGGTCAGCGCTCAGTGAGCAAACTTTTTGTAATGGTAATTAACAGCGATCTATTGGTTGGAAACACATTACAGTAAAAGCATACGTTCTCCTTTAAATTGTTTCCTGCAGGGGCGGGACGTAGTCCAGTGGTAAAGCATTCGCTTGATGCGTGAAATTGTTTTCTGTAGGGGCGGGACGTAGTCTAGTGGTAAAGCGCTCGCCTGATACGTGGTCAGACTAGGATCGACCACCGTCGGTGGGTCCATTGAGCTATTTCTCATTTCAGCCAGTACACCACAACTGGTATATCAAAGGCCGTGGTATGTGTCATCCTGTCTCTGGGATGGTGCATATAAAGATCACTTGCTACTAATGGAAACACGTAAAGTGTTTCCTCTCTAAGACTGTATATCACAGTTACCAAATATTTCACATTCATTAGCCGATAATTAATAAATTAATGTGCTCTAGTGGTGTCGTTAAAGAAAACTAACTTTTTAACTTTGTTTTCTGTAATGATATAACGTATTCAGCTCTATACTATAAAACAATGATGAACATACCTGGGGATTTGATGCCGAACAACATCGCGATGTTCACAAAGAAGAAGTCAGTATATCTAATGTCAGCCGCAATATAAAATCTTTAAGTCCTGTCTAATCTATACTTGGTCAAAAAAGAAACGCATAGGCGAAATATTCATGAAATTATCTCTTTAATACAAGGTGGCATAATTTCGTTATTTATGATCGTATCACAGTCACATTTGACATAAGTACAAAAATGTATGTGACAATGGTCTTGCTATGGACTGACGGCAGTGGACGCGTTTTCGTCACCAAACAGCGTCGCACGAGGGCGCTGAAATCAGTACCTTGTCTGGCCACCAGCAGCAGCAATCACTGCGCGACATCTCCCTGGCATAGATTGAATGAGTCTCTGAATCCGGGCACGTGGAACCCTAGCCCATTCCTCCTGCAGTGCATGTGACAGTTGCGGAAGCGTCTGAGACTCCGGGTCACGCTGGCGTACACGTCTGTCCAATTCGTCCCATAGATGTTAAATGGGTTTAAGATCTGGCGAGCTTGATGGTCATGGCAGCACATTAATGTTCTCATTCTGTAGGAAATCCATTGTTACACGTGTCGTATGCGGCCTGGCATTTTCCTGCTGAAAGAGTTCTCTGTCGATCCAAAATGGGAAGCATGTGACGGCGAAGAATTTCATCCCGGTAGCGTACAGCTGTCAGGTTGCCTTGTACAAGTTCACTTCTGCCGGTGTGTGAGATGCCTCCCCACGTCATGACACTGCCTCCACCGAATCTGTCAACTTGGGCGACGCAGTTGTTGGCAAAACGTTCACTGCGGCGTCTGTAAACACGTTGTCGTCCATCACGTCGCTGTAGAAGGAAACGTGACTCGTCGCTGAACCATACTCGCCGCCAGTTTCAAAAGTTTCACCCCTCTACATTTGTGCAACAGCGAACACGTAAATCTCGATGTTGACGTCGCAGGACGGGGCCAACATACGGTCTCCTAGCCCGTAAACCAGCTTCTCGAAGTCGGTTCTGAATGGTTTGCGCAGATATCCTTCTCAAACCAGGTATGTGTCCAGTAGTGTTTTGTTGCTGTGGCAGTTCGGTGACGCAAGTGCAGAACCCGGACCCATCACTACCCCAATCTTTCCCCCGAGTTTCACGTGCATTCGCGAAAATCTGACCATTTCACGCCGATTTCCTGCAATTGTCGCACAACGTGCGTTAAATTTGTTTTAGGGTGCATTTGGGCATGCTGTCCCATTCCAGGAACATTAACAAACATGGTCATTCAGCAACATTGTAAAAAAAACGATATTTTGTAAAAGAAAAAAACCCCGTAAAACAACCCTAGTAAAGTTTGTTTTATTTATCTTATCATCGGCTATTGGACGTCAAACATGATCATTCTGACACTGTTTTTTAGAGGAAACCCGCTGTCGCCATATAGGCTACTCTTTTACGACACGCAGCAAGGGATCTTTTATTTGCGCTTCCCACAGGCAGGATAGCACAGACCATGGCCTTTGTTGAACCAGTTATGGATCACTGGTCGGTGCAAGTGGTTTTACACCTACCCATTGAGCCTTGCGGAGTATTCACTCAGGGTTTGGAGTCGGTATCTGGATTAAAAATCCCATGCCTCGACTGGGATCCGAACCCAGTACCTACCAGCCTGTAGACCGATGGCCTAACCACGACGCCACCGAGGCCGGTATATTTTGTAAAATCAAACACTTTTCTTCTTTTCCTATCACCTATGCATTTCTTTTTTGACAGAGTATATATTTTAGCGATTGCTGTTTGGCTAAACAAAGTTACGCCTATAAACACAGTGGCGAATCCAGAACATTCAGTTAGGGGGAGTGGGCCCAGTGACGTGAGGCGGAATGCCAAGGGAACTTTGGGGGGAGGTTTGGAGTGGGATCGCACCTCCAGTATTCAGGGAAGGTTAATGTTTCTTTTTATTTAATGACTCCACTAGAGCACATTGATTTATTAATCATCGGCTATTGAATGTCAAACATTTGGTAATTCAGACATATAGTCTTAGAGAGGAAACCCGCTACATGTTTCCATTGATAACAAGGGATATTTTATATGCATCATCCCACAGACATGATAACACATACCACGGCCTTTGATATAGCAGTCGTGGTGCACTGGCTGGAACGAGAAATATCTCAAATGGGTCCACCGACGGGGATCAATCCCACACCGACCGCGTATCAAGCGAGCGCTTTACTCAGGGAAGATATGCGGCGTTAAAAAGTGTTCTTACTCATGAGCCGCGAAGCGGGGGTGGGTGGGGGGTGGGGGTGCAAGGGCCACCCCCCAATTGCTCTGTTGAGATCGCTGGAAATGCTATGTTTGTACACCTGAAATTCAAAATTGTCTTGGGGGAGCATAACTCCGAACCCCACCTCAAATACATGCATTGTCCTTCTTTTCTTCGCCTTACCCAAATATTCAAATGCATTTCGCGAGGCGTGTATAACTATTGAAAAGTACACCTGTTTTTCTCCATAACACTCATAGACAGGTTTGGTGCCCACCCTCCTCCACCAGTATGGTTACACCCTCAATACAAAACCCTGGCTACACCAGTGCTAAAGAACACCAACATGTATTATCTATACCCCCACCCCCGTTTGCACGTTGAACCAATAATATAAGCAGGGAAAGGCTAGAGGACACGCAAGCTAGTAAATATCAAGCATAGAGTGTACTTCTCTGCATCCATCTGGCATCATCGCCCTCTGCCGCAAATAAAGCTGGTCTGACCCACGGCACTAACTAACGACCTCCAGTAATAGTTAAGTATAGTAGGGGGTTGCAAGTGCTGCCAGAAATAACTACCGAACTACTACTGCGAAATGGCAGGTGTGTGGCATGGATAGCCACAAGAGACAAGTACCTGTCACGGTTGGAAAGACAAGGACTGGGGTGTGGCGGTGGACAGCGACACTTGAAAGATATGGGCGGGACGTAGCCCAGTGGTATTTAAAGCGCTCGCCTGATTCGCGTTCGGTACGCCCATTAGGCTATTTCTCGTTCCAGCCAATGCACCACGACTGGTATATCAAACGCCGTGGCATGTGCTATCCTGTCTATGGGATGATGCATATAAAATATCCCTTGCTGCTAATGGAAAAGCCCTGTCATGGACAGAACTCTCTGGCGAATTCAGAGGTTGTGCCCATGACAGGCGTGCTTGAACAGTTCTCTGATGGAAGCATGCCAAAAATTACTTACACCCACACACTAATGGAAAAAAAAATGTAGCGGGTTTCCTCTCTAAGACTATATGTCAAAATTACCAAATGCTTGACATCAAATAGCCGATGATTAATAAATCAGTGTGCTCTAGTGGTGTAGTTATACATAACATAACTTTTTCTTACACTTTAAAACTGCTCACATCTCTGTTTAGACAGCGGATCCGAGATTTTATAAGGGGGGGGGGGGGGGGGCGCGTCATGCTTAGGACGGAACCACCCCAGGTGAGCGCTTTACCAACTTAGCAAGATTCTCCTCCCCTAGCTTAGGCGGAGTCACTGAACTGAATGTATTGATCTTTATTATATATATATACGTTGTGGATATTTTGGATTATATCACGTAGCATGTAACACACGTGTAAGTTATTGATTTGAAGACATATGGGCTCAAAATTAAAGTTTGCTTTGTTTAGCGACACCATTAGAGCACGTTGATTTACTGAATGTCAAACATTCCGTGTACGTCGCTCCTTTTCTCTGTATTGTTTTTGAGGACGGGTGGTCTCGGATCGATCCCCGTCAGTGTACTACGACTGGTATATCAAAGGACGTGGTATGTGTTGTCCTGTAGTGGGGTGGTACGTATAAAAGATCTGCTACTAATGGAAAAATGTTGCGGGTTTCCTCTCTATATGTCAGAATTACTAAATGTTTGAAATCCAATAGCCGATGATTTATAAATCAATATGCTCTAGTGGTGTCGTTGAACAAGGGAATTTTAACTGTATTTTCTGACGTATCCGTCTTGTTCTTGATCTTGCACACACCATTCGAGTCATCCACTTGCTTATAGGCTACTATATACAATGCATCACTGACCAAAATGATGCCTGATGCTATTCTAGATTTGGAACGGGGTTTTTCGTCTCTTTGGTGACACTGGCACATTTATAATTTTTTCATCGTTTTAGACATGGCCAAACTAAATACATTTATAGTCTCTGGGCTGCGCGTCGACATTTTTTTTATTTTTATATATTTTTTTATTTCTCTCGGTATGACGTCGAGTTTTGCTGGGCTTTTCTTGCTACGACGTAAAACCGCATACATTTGGAGCCAAAATGCCCATAACACATGAACTAATACGTGCAACCTGCCCCTTATTTCGGTATCAATATACCCACCTTTTCTATGCAATCCATGCTTTAATAATAAATTGAAAAAAATGAAAAAAATGAAAAAAGAAAAGAAAAGCCGCTTCAATTCTGGAGCTTTGATCTGACTGATTTTGCTTTTGTTTGTTTGTTTTGGTTGTTTGTTGGGTTTTTGTTGTTGTTTTGGGGGGGGGGGGGGGGGGTTTGTTTGTTTGTTTGTTGTTGTTTTTTTGGGGGGTCCTAAAGTGACAACCCTGACAGCTGTGGTGGCAGTACTCATGACCGGTGCCACGGGTGGGGCAGGGTATGCTGACCTTTCGCGAACACCTGATATCATCACTGTTATGCCAGTGCATGTCATCACAACTGTATAGTTATTCTAATGGGCTTTGTCTGGTCCTAGTTTAGATTTAGTAAACTAGTGTGGGAGTGGCGGTCCTCTTTGTGGCAGTGCAAGAGGGATGGAATCTCCGGTATATGATCTCCAC
This sequence comes from Gigantopelta aegis, assembly GCF_016097555.1. Taxonomy (NCBI): domain Eukaryota; kingdom Metazoa; phylum Mollusca; class Gastropoda; order Neomphalida; family Peltospiridae; genus Gigantopelta; species Gigantopelta aegis. The sequence goes on along the minus strand of NC_054713.1, from coordinate 33,546,878 downwards.
GGGAGCGGCTGCCCGATATACAGAGAAGGCACTTGATAAAGATTCATGAAATCAACCATACTGTTTTACACATACCCATTGGACTCTGCACTGTGTAGACATACGGCACTGATCACGTATTAGACCGGCCTCGGTGGCGTACTGGTTAGGTCATCGGTCTACAGGCTGGTAGGTACTGGGTTCGGATCCTAGTCGAGGCATGGGATTTTTAATCCAGATACCGACTCCAAACCCTGAGTGAGTGCTCCGCAAGGCTCAATGGGTAGGTGTAAACCACTTGCACCGACCAGTGATCCATAACTGGTTCAACAAAGGCCATGGTTTGTGCTATCCTGCATGTGGGAAGCGCAAATAAAAGATCCCTTGCTGCTAATCGGAAAGAGTAGCCCATGTAGTGGCGACAGCGGTTTTCTCTCAAAATCTGTGTGGTCCTTAACCATATGTCTGACGCCATATAACCGTAAATAAAATGTGTTGAGTGCGTCGTTAAATAAAACATTTCTTTCTATTCTTTGATCACGTATTACGGTTTTGTCGTTCGGATGTTTGGGGTGTATTAATGCACTCGGCAAACAGACCAGCCCTCAGATCACGTGTTGCTGGACTGTATGCGTAGTTTTAGCCTAGTGATAGTCTTCGTTCATTTCATGAAAACTTATTTTCGTGTTTATATCCAATTAAGGTTCAAGCACGCTCTCCTGCGCACATACCTCAGCTATCTGTGCTGTCTGTCCAGGACAGTGGGTTAGTTCTTAATTGTTAGTGGTTAGTGACAGAGAAGTGAGTGTAGCGGCCACCGAGTCGTTAAAACTCGCTCTGGGTGGGAGCCGGTACCGGGTTGCGAGCCCTGTACCTACCAGCCTTATGTCCGATGGATTAACCACGACACCACCGAGGCCGGTGTAGACTTCGTACAAATTGTTCACTCAATACCCATTCTCCGTGAGTAGTATAGGGGCCTGTATGGAGTCATGACCTACTTTCTCGTGACCTTGGCCTTGGTATGAGTCATAGCATGACCTACTGACCTACTTTCTCGTGACCTACTGACCTGATCTACTTTCTCGTGACCTACTGACCCGACCTACTGACCTACTTAGACCAGACCACCGAGTGTATAAAAAGTAGCACCATTCTGAGCTGAACCACAAACATTGCAGCTGTTAGATAACTACATCGGATTGCGACTTCGACTTATCATTATTTGATTGTGAGAGAAAAATGTAAGTATGTATTGTATTTTATAAATTTAACTACTATAGAGATGAGTAAGAATTGGTGGTAGAAAAATAAAATTTCTTTACATAATTATACAACAAATGTGTATTTAACGATGCAAAGGTGATGCGTTTATTATGGAACTCAGAAATGTGTCCTCTAAAATATACGAAATCACATTTTAATATAAATAAAAGTTTTACCAGCGAAAAACGTACGTTATTTGGAGACTGAACACCATTTTTCGCATATCACAGGAATGCTTTTGTCGCACTCGACACAGCTACAAAATAATTGCTGTATAGTGGAGAGAATGAAACGGTTAACATACTCTACTTTCCTAATCAGCCGACGGGTCGATTTAGCTATACCCCAGGTTATTATTGGCCAAACATCATAACACTGTTTTATTTTATTTTTTTATTTAAAGTGTTGTTAGCAATGAATTTATAATCGTCATACTATGATGCGAGCAATCAAGTCCCTTTAACATCCCCATAGTATGTGATATGGCAACTTAATTACCGTGACGAAAAGAACACATTTAAAAAAGATAACAACACCAGATGTTCCCGTTCCTCGTCGTGGGTACAGACTCGACATCGGGGGTCCCGCCTTTGATGGTGAACGGTATCCACGGAAGAGGCGACTAAACCTTCATTGGATAAAGGCACTTTAAGTCAATGCGACACTAGATTTATCGTAACGCTCCAGCGGAACCACAATGAACGCGGGAAAGCGCTCCTCTCCTGGGGTGGATAATGACATCATTGTCAACTATCGAGATGTTAACATACACACGCTAACGACAGTGGACAATATTTTTACAAATAAGTGGCGTTCTTTAGTAAAGACCATGAAATAACAGGTGCCGGAATACAGGTACACAGCTTTAACTAATTAAATATGTTTTATTGTTAAAGGGACATTCCCGAGTTTGCTGCATTGTATGATGTTTCCGACTAATAAAATATTTCTACGATTAAACTTACATATATATTAAGGGTCAGACGATATTTTCGACATTATTTTCTGAATGTCAATTATATTAGCTAGACCATAATGTCACGCATGGTATTGTTCCATTTTGACGAAAGTGGGTCTAAGCAACCCATAAATGAATTAAAATCCACTGTCATTGACACTGTCGACTAGTTCTAATGGCGAAAACATGCTTACATTTGCACATAAATTAGGGCGAAAGCGAAAGGTCTGCTAAGTGCCCATAACTTGCTTTTTCACAAAGCGCTTCATTTGCACGCTTTGCATGTGTATTCCATGTTCCCAATGCTGAATTTCCGTATAATTGGAGCTTGCGTTCGTGTACGGTGCACACTCCAAATTCGACAATGGTACGACGTCAACTGACTATCGAAGATCGAGGAAGGGCTATTGCTTGGCTTCAGGATGGCAATACACAAAGAAATGTTGCTCTGAGACTTGGTGTCAGTCAGTGTCATTGGCCGACTGTGGCAACGGTACCAAGCAACGAATTTTGTTCGAAATCGTCCACGTTCGGGAAGACCCCGAAGCACTACAAATAGAGAGGACCGCTACATCACCAATATGGCTCTACGTCAACGCACAACCACTGCACGCCGATTACGTGACAATCTGCGGACTGCGACTGGAACTCGAGTGTCTGATCAAACCATACGCAATCGTCTGAGAGCCAATAAGCTACGCTGCCGTCGCCAGGCTGTTGGACCACCACTCCTACCACGTCACAGAACGGCCAGACGTCACTGGTGCACACTTCATCTGCGGTGGCAACGTGTTCAGTGGGGTCGAGTGATGTTCACTGATGAGTCCAGGTTTAGTCTCCAGTTCAACGACGGTCGGGTTCGTGTCTACAGACGTCCTGGGGAGCGCTTCGCTGACGTTAACGTTAGACAACGTTAACGTTAGACAACGTCACCGGTTCGGTGGTGGCAGCGTCATGGTGTGGGGCGGCATCTCTATCCACCACAGGATCCCCCTCTATGTGGTGGATGGCAATCTGAATGGAATCCGCTATCTGAATGAGATTATCCGGCCGTTGGTTCTCCCAGGTCTTCAGCAGATTGGCGGCGGGGCAGTTCTGCAGGATGACAATGCCAGACCCCACCGCGCCAGGGTGGTAACGGACTTTCTCAGACAACAAGGTATCGCCAGGATGGATTGGCCAGCATATTCGCCTGACTTGGCCCCAATAGAGCACGCCTGGGACGAATTAGGCAGGAGAGTTCGGGATAACCATGCCCCTCCGGCCAACCTTCATGATCTGGGTCAACTTCTTATGGCAGAGTGGCAGGCCATTCCCCAAGAGTTCTTCAGACGTCTGATCAACATCATGAGGCAACGATGTGTCGAGTGTATTCGCGCCAGGGGTGGATTCACACACTATTAAACGAATGTTCTAATATGTAAAATCCATGTTTGACAACCTTCAACTTTGACAGCATGGCATGTGACTTTCTTGTATACAGTGACGTTTATGTGTGTTTTTTTGTAAATATGGAACAATAAATTAAATTTTTGGTGTAGTTTACATCATCAATCTAATACACTCTGAAACTTATTTGGTTATAAATTTTTGACCCTTAAATTCTTTTGAGTAGTATATTAAATACATTTTCTTGTTTGGAACATCAGTGTCTGTATATTCAATGTGTTTCTGGTCGTCTTAATATTTATAAGAAGCCCAAACTGGATTTTGTCTTCAAATAATTTCGTACGTACGAAAAAATATGTTTTAGGAAATAAAATGAAATTTAATCTTGTACAAATACTAGAGCGATCTAAAACACGTTTAATATACAGCCACTAATATTTTATGCAGAAAAATATATTTGATATGTACTTATAGTCATCAAAACGTCTCTGTTAGTGTTAGTCGATAACATCTTTAAAAGTGCAGCAAACTCAGGAATGTCCCTTTAAAGACCACCGTTCACCATTTCAACGCTCACGATTTCTCGTGACGTAAACAATGGAGCCAGCCACAAGACAATTAATTTGCGTATAATCATTATGACAAGCGAAAACACTGTCCTATTCATCTACATAATATGAAGCTATTTACCTCCAAACAAGGAATTACCCTACCGTATCGTTTCGTTATGTAAATTAAATTAGAATTATTTTTAAATATGTATTGTGGTTTAATGGATAGAGCGTAAGCGCACGGCACGGGCGAACCGCGTTTGCCTTTCAGTAGTGCAATTCTTTTTTTGTTTTGTTTTTTAGTTTTTTCCTTCTTATATAAATTTATAGTTGTTTATTCTCTATTTGTTAGGTATACAAAAAAATTTTTCACGAATATAGTAAGTAGGCCCGACTGAATGTGAATTAAAAAAAAAATTGCGGTATTGAATTGCTAACAGTCACGCGTATTAGCTTGTGTGTGTGTGTGTGTGTGTGTGTGTGTGTGTGTGTGTGTGTGTGTGTGTGAAACACCCCAGCCCATTGCTTTGAAGAAAGAACGCGTGACTGCAACTCAACGCTCCAACCTAACCTATGATCTTTTAACTGTATTTTAAACACAAGTATTTCCCTAGAGTACAAGCCTTTATAGACAACCAGTGTATTATGTCTGGTATATCAAAGGTCGTGGTATGTTCTGTATTGTACAAACAGCTCTTGCTACTATAAAGTAGCGGTAGAAATATCCAATCACAAATCTAGTCAAAGAGTAAAAAACACCAAAAAAAACCCGCAATGGTTTGGTTTTTCATTTATTTCTAAATAACAAATCACTGACACATATATAAAATGGGCACACATTGGGTTACATCGAGAGGCCTTAAGGGCGACATGTGAATAATATGAGTGTTCATTTCTCTTCATCTTCATCCTCATCATCAGTATCATCATCATCGGTATCGTCGTCGTCTACTTCGTCCAAATATTCGCCGATCCAGGAACGATACTGATTTAATTTAGAACGAATCTGTGGTCTGACATCTCCGTTAGGATTGACTGACTGTAGAAGTTTCCTCGTGTTGGGGCCTTCGTCAAAGTAATGCATATAGGTTAGAAAGTGAGAGTACGTGTCTTTAAATAACTTCCATTGTAAAGTCTTCATGTTTCTTTCGATGGCATCTTGGGACATTATTTTTTCTTCGTAGCGTTTTCTCTTGCTTTCGATATAGTCATGATTGATGTCGAATTCACGTTCCACCATGAGACGAATGCCTTCGTTTTCCAGATCGGGCGACAGCTCTTCTTCTTTTTCATTTCCCTCCTCACACGTTTTAAATCGCAGATGTCGCTGCAAGTCGCTTCCGTCTTTAAAGACCAGACCAGACGTATCGCAAGACTGCATCCTCTTGACTTTTTTCAGATAGGGTTCCACCTCATCTTCTTCTTCGTCGTCACTTTCGTAGGCGGGCATGCCTGGTAGTTTTCTTTTGAATGCGTTTCTTTGCATGTAGAGCTCTTTCTCCGTCGGTGGCTTCAACTCTTCTGAGACATTCGCCGTTGCGTTTGTGCTTTTATACCATTCGGACGGCCCCGTCTCTAAACCATTAGGTCGAAGGCGCCAATGTTCGGGCGTGGTCGGTTTCAAGTCCACCAAGAGATGTCCGTAGGGCCTGTGGGTAGCTTCCTCAAACCGCTGCATGAAATGACGATTATTTCCAGGATACATCTGCTGTGCCAAGGTTAGGACTTGCTGCTTGTCGATGGGGTTGTTAAACAGTGCCAGGTAATGACAGTTTCTTCTGTGTCGGGTCCTTGCTGTGATATAGGTTCTGGTTGATGGCGATGACGGATAAGTTTCTGTGGTGACTTCCTTCTGTGAACAGGTCGGTGATGCGAGAGTCTTTTCCAGCTGTAGACATCAGGTCGTCCAACACAATGAGATTTCTGACTCTCGAATCCATATAACGATCCTTTTCCAAATTCTCGGGTATGCCTTGAACAAATTTCACTCAAGCAACCATTGTAGAGCCAAATGATGCGTTGAGGCAATGGGAAGATCTTACCATCCCTTAGCAGTTTGTACAACAAAAATTTCTTTCCACACGCCGTGGGTCCCGACACGATCATGGTGAACGGATGTAACAATCTTAGGGGCTGCTGCTGCTGCTGTTGTTGCTGCTGTTGTTGTTGTTGTTGTTGCTGCTGCTGCTGCTGCTGTTGTTGCTGCTGCTGCTGCTTCTGCTGTTGTTGCTGCTGCTGCTGCTGCTGCTGTTGTTGTTGTTGCTGCTGCTGCTGTTGCTGCTGCTGGGAAGGCTTATTTTTAGATTCCAAGAGTCCATGTTTATTTCGTACGTGCCGAGTTAGGTCATGGGTCCAAACATATTTCTTTTCGCAAATGTCACACTGATTCATGTTGTTGACTGTTGAAGTGTTCGACGTGAACTGGCGATGTTGAAACTACCATGCCCCCTTTTATAGTCTTCTCAGAAATGTTTGTGCCGTTTTTTACTCATGCCAGTCTGCTCTTGTCGTTTCTGTTCCACGCCGCTCTGTTCTCGTTTCCGTTTCTGCTCGGCTTTGGCTTGCTCTACCACCTGTTGTGTTGGGGAGACCATGACGATTTTGGGTGCCGGGGGTTTGTTCTGTTCCTCTTTTTCTTTTTTCCACGTGGGATCGTAGAGTTCTAGACATCGATCCACACTGTACATGATCTGACTTTTCCCACCACGTTGAGTTTCGAAGAATAGGGAGGTTGAAGTTTGCCTTCTGCTTGCAATTTGTAGAAACGGGTCCACTTGTCTACGTCGGGAACATACAATTTGTACTGGTCAGACATATTGCTCCTCTGAAGGTTCTACCTCAAATGACGAGTTTTCCTAAACTATGTTTTACTTATATACCTTATTACGCATAAAGATATGGTACAGGAATGTTTGAATGTGTGTGATACGTATGGCTAGTGCCCCCTCCTCCCAAGCACAAATCTCATCGTGCAAGCTCCCCCCCCCCCCCCCCCCCCCCCCTCCAAAAAAAACAAAAAAACAAACAAAACAACAACAACATCGTTACCAAAATATTACCCTTTACCAGTGTCACTACCATAGGGACATGTTCAGAGACACACTCATGGACGCAGGACATAAATAAGATAGCAAAACCTGTTATTCACGGTTTTATTCATAACATACAACATGAAAATATAGCACACAAGTGTCTGAAACATTTAATGTCTGAACATGTTGTTCACATAGGGACATCTCGGAGAGAGTCTGTAATGTTCAATCACCGGATCGTCCGTCTTCTTCCATCGGTAGACGCGAAGTCCGCAACAGTAACAGGTGATGGCATCGTGGTCTCCCGTGTAATAAAAACCCGCTTTTGGTTTTTGACGTAATTGTATGGGCCACCGAGCATACTTCAGCATCCGGGCATAGAAATGTCTCATTTCGGGACGATGACAGAACAAGTAACATCTCGAATAGCAGTCATCCTCATAGTCAGGATCTGTTTCACGACCAGCATCCGTCTGATCTGTGGGTTCATCCATCAATTCGTCATCTTCAATTCTATCCCTAATTTTGCGTGTAGCATCCGTTTGATCCACATAATGAGTACTCTTCTTCTCATCTTGTTTGGTAGTCACTCTTTTACATTTGATCGTATGTCTTTCTGAACATTTGCAGACCAAGACGTCGTCATCGTCGCTACTGCTGCTGCTACTAACACTGTTCGAATATCCCGATGCCATTTTTTCTTCGTTCCAGATAGAGTGCAACAAGACACAAAAATGTTAGAATCATTAAAACACGTCAGCTCCCTAGGACAGTCGTAAAACAAATGACTTTTATACCACAAACCACTTTTTATAGCCACTGATGGCAGTCGTTCGGGTTGCAGAAATTACACTGTAGGAATCCCATCTGATTTTGATGGTCGTCTTGCATGGCGCAGGGCACGATCGAGTTCAGCTCTGGTACAAAGTCACACATGACTGCGAAACAGTCTTTGAGTTTTTCCCATTGGTCCAGATGAAGAAACATTCCTTTCTTCGATGGCTTGATCGCGTCAACGCACCACCACCACTGTCGAATGTCTACACCGACAATGTTGCTGTCCACGCTCACGTACACGTTGGACCCAATATGACAAAACAACTTCTCCTCTTTCCTTTCTTTTAAGATTGCAATGGTGTCTATCTGGCTCTTACTCGTACACAGTTCGACCCAGTGTTTAAGGGTTAGTGCAATACCTCGCTTCGTGGGTAAAGTGGCATTTTCGTCGTCAAATTTCCTGATGTGAATGGCAATGTCCCCTTTCCACAGTTTGGCCACAACGTATATGTTACTTCCAAGTTCTATCTTGCATCTCGTATCGGTATTGCTTCCACTTGTCGAACAGGCCATGCCAAATGAATTCAGTTCTCGTTCGTAGAAAGTGAATGAAGTTACTAACGAAGTACCCTGTGTTTTATACTCTCGAGTCTGGTCTAAGTAGGTCGGTTACGTCACGAGAAAGTAGGTCAGTTACGTCACGAGAAAGTAGGTCAGTAGGTCACGAGAAAGTAGGTCAGGTCAGTAGGTCACGAGAAAGTAGGTCAGTAGGTCACACTATGACTCATACCAAGGCCAAGGTCACGAGAAACTAGGTCATGACTCCATACAGGCCCCTATACTACTTCCGTGGCCTTAATTCATTCCAACCTGTTCCAAACTCAGGGCCGCTGACTTGGCCATCAAGCTAGCGCTTAACTCCGCTACTAAGTTAGGAAACCTCAACACCCCACGGAGCCCTACTAAACGAAGAGGATCCCCCGACCTAGCAGTAGATATAAGCTCCGAGGAGGAAAGTGATAGTGATGGAGACGTGGATGTAGAAACGGTTAACCCAGAGATCGAAACCAGTAACCAATTCCAACCACTAGCCAGGAAAAATCCACAGTTTAGGGCAGTTAAATGGGCAAGGAGATCTACTAAACATGGCGCATCACCGATGCCCAACAAATTAGTCGGAATTAGAAAAGTCCTGTTTAATCAGACCAACCCAACTCTTTACCAATACTTTTACTGGCAACAGGCGGTAGCGACCATTCAGGAGGAGAAAACTCACATAACGTGACTGAGGTTATCTTCCACACTCGCCTCGCCAATGGTGAAACATTCATCAAAGGCGATGAGGAAGCACTCGTAAACGTAGACACGCTATTTGAGTTTAACTCAGAGCCAAACAGCCAGGATACGTCTACAGTTAGACTAGTTTCCATTTCAATCCCCCCCCCCCCCCCCCGGGACAAAACCAACGTTTGCTAACTCCATCCAAACCCCCCTCCCAGTGGTCAAGTCGCATTACAAGCAGAGTAGTCAGTGTGGTCGAGAAATCCACACAAAAAAGCTGTCAACGGAAAATCACCTTTAGCGATAACAAAGAGCAAACCACCCAAACTGACATGGCGCCGATAATTCAATCCGCCATGCCAGCGCAGGTCCACAGCTCCAGTCAAACGGTCATGGCGGACCCCACCGAAGTCACAACGTCCGCCACCGAACATAACATCGCAGGTAAGATCACAATCTAATTAAAATTAGCTCCACTATTACATGTGGATCTAACACCAGCCAGTTGGAGCTCATGTCCACCAATCAAAACCTTACTTGCAGAATCCTGCCAGTGATTTAAAACTAACAACACTGCGTAGTCCCCAATGTCCAGGTAACATTTCGTCTGTAAATAATAATTTAAATATTGTCCAATCACACTTCGCCTTTTATAATGTTATTTGGGAGCATACAAATTCTAAAAATATCGGGCGAGTCTATTTTAGTGGCCGCAGTACAGCGAACCATACCAATACGTACGGGGTGGGTTATCAGTCTTCAATTTTACATTAAAAATTATTTATTTATTTATAAAAAAAAAAAAAAAATCAGTCTTCAGTTTTACATTACAAATGATTTATTTTATAAAATAAAACATGTTTTAAGGCATTCGTAATTCACACGAAACATGTCGTATACCCTCAGGATAATTCTGAATGTTTTCAAATTATTTTTAAATCACTGGCAGGATTCTGCAAGTAAGGTTTTGATTGGTGGACATGAGCTCCAACTGGCTGGTGTTAGATCCACATGTAATAGTGGAGCTAATTTTAATTAGATTGGTAAGATCAAGACTTTGACTCGAGCTCGCGATGAGACAAGACGCTGTACCTTGTGCTCTCGATTTACACACACACACACACACACACACCTGGGAGATATGATAGCTTCGTTTGGGACTTTGCTGGAGTTCCGCGTCGCGTATACCGGGTCACGGGCGACCGTGACTTTGGTTTATGGCGACGTGGACTCTAAGAAGAAGACGAGAAGAGGAGGAAGGTAGAAGGAACGTGCGCCAGGGACAGCACAGGGGGGATCAAAGCGGGCGGCTCAACCGACAGTGGTGGTCCCTTCTGCGTCGCCGCCCCCCACTACTTCGCCGAAGAGGAAGACGACGCCACTAGCGGAGACTTCCTTCGACGCTACGGCAGGTATGCTGGACACCGCCATGATCCAGTCGCTGCCGTCGCCTCCTGTGTCGACTTCTACGCCCATGCCTGCTCCGGTGCAGCGGTCGACTTTACAGACCGCTCCCGTTGAGCCGCATGTGGATGTTGTTGGTGCGACGGCGGCTGGAAAGAGGAAGGCAACATCTCCTTCAGTCCAGCCAGCGCGACAGCCTCACGCCCCTGCACGCAAGGATGACTGGCACTTAGCTTTGGGGAAACTCAAGGCTCAGTTCCACGACTACATGCAGGGTGACACCACGGATACCGCCTCCGCACCCTAACGGCCTTAACGAGGCCACTCACATGGACATATAGGTCGGACTTTAAATATTTAGACCTTCGTTCAAAATTTTATGTCGAAATTACCACTTTTTAAAAATATTATTAAATAGTCCGATCCTCTCTTCTTTCTCATATTTATTTTTGGACTGAGCCGAGCAGTCAATTCATTTTATTTTTGATTTGTAATTTTTTTTTTTTTTTTTTTTTTTTTTTTAATCCTACTAATTATTTTTACTAATTGTTATTTTTAAAATTCTGTCCATTTTTTTTATTATTAATTATATTAATTTGAGATGCGCATCAAAATTGTAAAGGCCCACTAATTAATTTTTGGATGTAAATTTCAAAATTGTCCCCTTAATTTTTTCTGTCCCGGAGCAAGTCACTGGCTATTCAGAGACAGGCCCCGGGACGGACATGCTCGAAACTCTAGTGGTATATGAGCATGTAAAATGTATTCGCACTCGCACTCGCAGGTAAGATGGCCAGCCCTACGGCGGACCACGTCAATGTAAGATCCACAAATCAACTTACCGCTGACAGATAGATAGATAACTAGTTTAACGTGCCCATATACCCTAGGGTTTCGAACACGCCCATCCAGAGTCCGACCTCCGATAAGATCGGTGGACTGACTCGGGATGGGGGGGGGGGGGGATAGAGTTGAAAATGGGCAGAATTTTGAAAATAAAAATTAGTAAAAAAGTTAATAGAATTAAAAAAAATTAAAAACATTTACAAGCCAAAAATAAAAAGAATTGACTGCTCGGCCGAATATTTATATAATTTGGAGCATTTTAGAAGGACCGTCCAAAAATAAATTTAAGAAAGAACAGAGGATCGGATTATTTAATAATATTTTTAAAAAAAGAAGTAATTTCGACATAAAATTTTGAACGGAGGTCTAAAAGTTTAAAGTCCAATCTATATGGTCCAGGCCGGGGGGGATTTAAGGTGGGCGGAATTTGGAATACGAATTTAGTTGTTAGGTCAAAGACCTAAAGCCAAAATGAGCTAATTTCATACTACTCATGTTTGGACAAAAAATTAAGTCCAAAAAATAAAATTAGAGTGCTCGACCGAAAGGGTTTTAAGGTGATTTGAGCATTTTAGACGGGCTGCCAAAATAAAGTGCGTCGGACTGTTTACAAATAAATAAATTAATTAATTAAATTAAATTAAAAAATAAAATGGAATAAAATTTTGAATGCTGGCCAAAAATTTTAAAGTCCGACTAAGCCCTTGGAACGGTTGGCAACTACGGGGACGAGATGAAGTGCTTCGCGTTAACTGCGGTACCAGTTTCCTCCACCGGTGGGCTAGCGAGGTCTTGGCTAGCTGGACGTAATGGGCGCCGGCGATGATCTTCTGGACTCTATGGACGGTGTTGTTGTCCATTTCTCTGAAGAGAACTCCTTGTCTGTAGAGTCCATCCCGGCGCGACGTCACCACAAGTCCAAACGTCCCGTCCCCTAGCTCCATGTCGTGGATCCCGACCTCAGTGCCGTCTGGGAAGCGCTTGAAGGATCCTTCGATGACGCCTCCCGGCAGTGAGGCCGTGTGTGGTGTGTCCCCGACTAAGTACTTCGAGTACTGGCCCTTTATCTTCGACACTGCGAGACTCCAGGCGGAGAAGTCCCTGCCTCGGGCGGAGGCGGAAGGCCGGGCCTTGGCTGGCTGGTCACTCGGAGGAGTGACGGCCTTCCGTTTCGCAACACCAACATCTGGCTTGGTCGCTGCGGAGTCCCCCGGGGGTGGGGGTCTCGACGCGGACACAAGCGGAGAGGTTGGAACGGCCGTGGAGTCTCGCACATGGCGGTGTCCAACACTGGCGTCGACTCGTCGAGCTGGTCAGTCTGCGTTGAAACAGCTGGCTTGTCGGGTCGTGGGGGTGGGGGCGGCGACGCAGACGGGACCGCCGCTGGCGGTTGAGCCGCCAGCTTTGTTTCCCCCTGTGCCGACCCTGGCGCACGTTTCCTCCTTCTTGTCCCTCTTCCCTTCCTCTTCTGAGTGACCGCGTCGCCATACACCAAAGTCACAGTTGCCCGTGATCCGGTGTAAGCGACGCGGTAACAGCTTCCCGTAACTAACAAGCAGTCCCCCCAGGTGTGGGGGGGGGGGGGGGGGGGGGGGCAAGTCGAGCGCACATGAACATACGTCCAGCTTCGTCGCGTGTTGTCAGAGAAGTCGTTACCGCTGACAGCCGAACTGTCACTCTAGCGGACGTATCAGGAGCCATCAAATCAACAGCGTCCGCCGTGACTAGCGGTAAAGATAAGCCGATTAGGAAAGAGACAGGAAACGCCCACACGGGGCAGATTAGCAAAGAGAGTACGAACACCAGCCCGGTAACAAAACCAACCACAGTGGTGACTACCACCACACCCATCACTATCACCCCCTTCAGGGCCGTAGTTAGAAATAAGCGCAAAGCCAGGAGCCCAGAAAATAAGCAAACTAAAGGGGCTAGCACCTTCCCACTAAAAAAACTAGAGTAGCTATTAATAAAAAAAACATCAGGAGCGCCCAAAAATAGTTGACCAGCACCCAAAAGTCCGGGACCGTTTTACAAGGAAATTCCTTGTAAATCAGGCAAAAATAGAAGCCAACCACAGCTTCAATGTGAAAATACAACTCACACACGACCGGTAGGGCACTCTGCCCGACCGGCTGTCCAAACGGATGCTGCAACAAAGTGGATAGTGAAACTCTACCCACTGCCGGCCGAAGCCACCTCTACACAAACTAAAAAACAACAACTCAGAACTCGGCATTCAGGAAGCAACCACTTGGTCCAACGGCTACGTTCAACTTTTAGCCAAACCACAATTGGAAAGACCAACCATCAAAATAAATGATAGGATTCACCAGCTTGAAATTCCATTTGAAAGGAAACCGAGAAAATGTCAACATTGCCAGCAATGGGGACACGGTGCGGCTAAATGTCGCCACCATAAAGAACTCCCCACCTGCCACAGGTGTGGGCAGAAGCATGAGAGGAGCTTCCGGAACTCCCCATGTACAAGGCCGGTGCAGTTCCCTAACCGCCTCAGCCGCCTCAGCCGCCATATGGCACATGATACCTGGTGCCACCACTACCAAAAGGCGCTCCGTCAATTAAATAACCGTAAACCAGATAATTTACCCACCAACAGCAAAAAACCTACAACGGTTAAGCCAGCAACCGCCGTCACAGCAGGCTGCTCATATGCTGAGAAACTTAAAACTTCAGCCAACCAAGAGGTCAACCAGCTTAAAATAGTAATAGAAACTCTAGTTACTAAAATAGCACTAATTGAAAATAACCTTAACTCAACCAACTTATAAAATAAAAATTAAAACAACTCAATATTCGGGTCTGGACCATGGGAGATAAGTCTCCATACGTCCCCACTAAAAATCTAAACATAGGAAATAAGGGCCTCAACGTTCTGCAATGGAACGCCAAAGGCCTCGATTCCCAACTGTTTTCGCGATGCGAGTAGACGTGTCTACGTGCGCTCTCGAGTTGTCCCCCCCCCCCCCCCCCCACACACACACACACACACCTGGGGGGACTGATAGCCAGCTTTGGGGCTCTACTGGAGTTCCGGGTTACCTATACCGGGACACGGGCGACCGTGTCTTTGGTATACGGTGACCCGCCTCCAAAGAAGAGGAACGGAGGGACTGGAAGAGGAAGGAGGAAGACGAAACCCGTGCCAGGGACGGGGGGGGGGGGGGGGGGGGGGACAAAGCTGGCGGTTCAACCGCCAGCGGCGGTCCCTTCTGCGTCGCCGCCCCTACCGAGTTCGCCGGAGAGGACGCGACCGCCATCGGCGCCTGCATCCCCGGATCAGCCGTATTCGAGCCTGGACATCGCGATGTGCCAGCCTCCAATGGCGGTACCACCGACCTCCACTCCACGGACGCCGACTCCGGTGCAGCGGTCAATTATACTGACCGCTCCCGTTGAGTCGGCGCAGGGACATGTTGTTGTTGCGGCGGCGAAGCGGAAGGCAACATCACCGACCACCCAACCAGCCAAGACCAAGCCGCCGCCGGTAGCCCCGCCCCCTGACGACGCCGAATGGGTCCTTGCCATCAACGGACTTCGACGCCAACTGCACCAGTATATGCAGGGGGACACGCGGGATCCACAACGACTTCGGGGAGGATACCTCAACGCGGACTGGAGATCACTGGATGACGGCAGCAGCTACGAGCTACACAACAAGATCTTTAGTGGAATACATGGAGTAGTCGTCACGCACCGGAGGTACCAGACCTACAGACAGTGCATCTTGTTCGCCAAGATCGACAACAGAGCTATACACAAGATGATCAGTGCAGTCTGCGGTCCAGGCTACTCCAGTGTAGTTCAGACACTACGTCAGCGACAAGACCAACTGCCGACACTCCGGGAATCTCCAGCCTCCCCGAAGTAGAAACCAATCTAACTGCCTTAAAGAGACATTCCTGAGTTTGCTGCAATTTTTAAGATGTTATCGACTAACAGAGAGTTTTTAACGGTTGTAATTATATATCAAATATATTTTTCTGCATAAAATATTAGTGGCTGTATATTAAACGTATTTCTGATAGTTCTAATATTTGTCCTAGGTTAAATTGCATTTTATTTCCTAAAATATTATTTTTTCGTACGTACGAAATTATTTTAAGACAAAATCCAGTTTGGGCTTCTTACAAATATTAAGACGACCAGAAACACATTGAATATACAGACACTGATATTCTAAACAAGAAAATACATTTAATATGTAAGTTTAATCGTAGAAATATTTTATTAGTCGGAAACATCTTACAATGCAGCAAACTCGGGAATGTCCCTTTAACGAGGCCACTCCGTGGACATATATATCGGACTTTAAACTTTTAGACCTTCGTTCAAAAGTTTATGTCAAAATTACTTTCTTTTTTAAATATTATTAAATAGTCCGATCCTCTCTTCTTTCTCTTATTTATTTTTGGACTGTCCGTCTAAAATGCTCCAAATTATATAAATATTCGACCGAGCAGTCAATTCTTTTTATTTTTGGCTTGTAACTTTTTTCTTTTCTTTTTTTCTTTTTTTTTTTCAATTCTATTAACTTCTTTACTAATTGCTATTTTCAAAATTCTGCCCATTTTCAACTCTACCCCCCCCCCCCCCCCCCCTCCACCCCCCCCCCCCCCCCCCCCCTCCATCTTATCTAATTTCTGTTTGACCACCCGATCTAATCTAGCGACCAAATTTAATGAGTAGAATTTTCTTTATTAATTATATTAGAGATGCGCATCAAAATGTTAAAGGTCCACTATTTAATTTTTGGATGTAACTTTAAAAAATTTCCCCTTAATTATTTTTGTCTGTCCCGGGACAAGCCCCTGGCTATCCAGAGACAGGCCCCGGGACGGACATGCTCGAAACTCTAGTGGTATACGAGCATGTAAAAATTATTCGCATTCGCATCCAAAGGCCTCCATTCAATGGGACATGGTGCCGAACTCATACAACTTATTAGCACTAGTAACATCAAGCCAGATATTATTTGCCTGCAAGAAACTTGGCTACGGACTGGCACCAGTAAAAACAAAAGTAAAAAACCTAAAACATTTAAAATACCAGGCTACTCAACCTACTATAAACATAGGGAAAATAGCACTAGAGGTGGAATAGCCACCTTAATTAAAAGTAATATACCACATAGTGAAATTAAATATGAATCTGTTAACGCCAACTTAGAAGTCCTAGGACTTACTATACTAAATGAAAAAATGCCTATAGACATAATTAATGTCTATAGCCCACCGGGAACAGCCCATAAACAGCTAACTTTAAGAGACTACAATAAACTTATTAAACCAAACAATAATCTAATACTAGTATGAGACTTTAATAGTCAAACACACTGTGGGGAGGTCAGCACTCCGACGCACAGGGAGACATACTGGAAGAATTCATCAACACGCACAACCTAGTATGTCTCAACGATGGCAGTATAACTTTCTATAACGACCAATCGCTAACCACATCTGCCATCGACCTCACTATAACCTCTACTAAAATAGGTGCAAACGCGCAATGGGAGGTGCTCGATGCTCTTAACAGCGACCACCTCCCTATCTTAACCAGCTATAAATGTAATGTGAAATATACAGAAGATGAAAAATTCATACCTAAATTTAAATTCAGTAAAGCCGACTGGGCAGGCTTTACAAGCGACTGTAGCAAAATAAAAATAGAAAATAATCTAACTATTGACGACGCTACCTCCAAACTTACAAATGAAATAATAAATATAGCAGAGAAAAATATACCTAAAACTAAACAACCTAATAAAAATAAACCAGTTAGTTGGTGGACGGACGAGATCAAAGCTAAATGCGGCTGCAGAAACAGGATGCGTAAACATTTAAAAAAAACAGGTAAACAAGAGTATCATGCTAAATACAAAATAGCCAAAAGCGAAGTAGGTAAACTTATTATAGAAGCTAAACAGGCCAGCTGGCAGACATTCTGTGGCGAAATTAACAACAGAACCTCCATTAGAGAAATGTGGAAAAACGTTCAAGCTATACAAGGACAACGCGCGGCCACCACAGTCCTTCAAAAACATAAAACAGCAACCACTAATAAACAAAAGGCCGACCTTCTTAGTAAAACATTTAGTAAAAATAGTAGTAATGAAAACTTCCCAAAACTATTTTTTGATAAACTTAAGAAAGATAACTCTTTACCAAAAGCCGATACTAGTACGGCCAACCACCCTAACACTGATAACTTAGAATTTAATAAACCATTAACACTGATAGAATTAAAAACTGCTCTTAAAGCTAAAAAAAAAAAAGTACCGCCACCAGGCCTGACCAAATTAGCTATACACTACTCAAACACATGCCGGACGTAACCCTAGAGGTAGTGTTATCGCTCTTTAACCGAATCTGGAGCGAGGGCCAAATGCCCACTGATTTGAAACATGCAGAATGCTTTAGTCTCCCTAAAGCGGGAAAAGACCACTCCCTCCCAGGGAGTTATAGACCGATAACACTCACGTCCCACATGTGTAAAACGCTAGAGACTATCATTAATAAAAGACTAAACAACTACTTGCTAGAGAATAACCTAATTACAAATGTACAAAGTGGATTTAGATCTAAACATTCAACAATAGACCAAATAGTCAGACTTCAAAATAGTATCAACGACGCCTTTCGCAAATCTAATAAAGTGTTAGCTATATTCATAGACATCGAAAAACCATTTGATATGGTATGGCGACAAGGCCTACTCAATAAACTACAAACTAATGGAATTAAAGGCAATATGTTTAACTTCATCAATAATTTTATTCATAATAGATCAATTTCAGTCAGAGTTAACGGCCATTACTCAGATAAAACCGAAATAATTAATGGAATACCACAAGGCTCGGTCCTATCACCAACCTTATTTAACATATTTATTAACGACATAACTAAAGCACTTAATGCTAAAGGTAAAATTAAATCAACCACTCCATTAAACACAGCATTGTTTGCCGATGACTGCGCCATTTGGCGCACAGGCAGAGTAACCAAGAATCTATTTAATTTAATGCAAGCCGATATGGATAAATTAAATAAATGGGCATTGGACTGGGGCATTAAACTATCTGAAACTAAAACAGTTTGTATGCTATTTAATAAAGTCAACTCACCAGATAACCTTCAAATAACATCAAATAATAAACCAATTCCAAGAGTTAGTAAATTCAAATTCCTAGAAGTCACCTTCGACTCAAAACTAACCTTTAGTGATCATATTAATGACATTGTCAGACAAGCTAAAAATACTCTAAACCTATTAAGAGCAATCTCAGGCACCAACTGGGGAGCGCAAACAGAGGCAATGCTTATGGTTTACAAAGCATGTATACTCTCCAGGATAGACTATGGAGCCCAAGCTTACAGTTGCAAAGCTACTGCAAAAACTAGATATCATCCAAAACCAAGCTTTTAGAACAATAGCTAAAGTTCCAGCTAATACTAGTGGCCAAAGCCTAGAAGTTGAATTTAATATTATGCCACTTAAATTCCGCCGTAATCTTCAACATTTCAACTATCTTAAAATCCATTCGCTTAAATTAGATCACCCAGTTCAGGAACTTACTCCCATAATAGCAAAACCAGGGCTAGAATTTAAAACTAATAAAAATAACTCAACGATTCATTTGCCACTAAGGCTAGTAAACTTGAAATAGAGGTAGCAATTGATAACACACCTGTGGCACTATACCATCTCAATCAACCAAATGAATGCCACACTCCATACCTAATTAAAAAAGCTACTGATGAAACCCCCTTTCCACCATTTAAGAAAGTCCTGTTTGAAGCCGCAGCTAATGAAAACTACCCTGAGCATATCCATATTTACACGGATGGCTAAAAAAATCCAGATAACGGTAGGGTTGTCTTCGCGACAGTTGAAGAAAAAATATCCAAAAACTCTAAACTAGTTAAATACGCCAGGCTGTCAGATAATCTATCAGTCTATACAGCAGAGTTGACAGCCATCTACGAAGCGCTAATTTGGATTAAAAATAAACAATACCCTAAAAGCGTTATCTTCTCAGATAGTCTTAGCTCCATCCAATCACTTCAAACTAATAAATCTACCAGGCAGATATCCTCGCAGCTATCCATAATTAACTTCAAGAAATAAACCAGCTCAATGTAACAGTAGTATTCGAATGGGTCCCAGCCCATGTAGGTATAATTGGCAATGAAATAGCAGACTATGGAGCCAAAACTGTACTTTCAATCACTAGTACAATTAAAGCACTACCTTTAGGAATATCAGAACTAATGTCAAAAGCAAGAAAACACTACATTAATCAATGGCAGGCAAACTGAGACCTATCAACCAATACATGGCACTATAACATCAAGCCACTAGTCAACTCTATCCGACCTAAACACCTAAACACTTATGTGGATAAACTAATTACTAAATTACGCATAGGTAAATCTTCACAGCTCAACAGCTGCTCTTTCACCAAACTAACCTGACTGTGAATGTGGCACCCGGGAGGATATGAAACACTACCTCCTGGATTGCACGCTACACAACAGCCAGAGAAAACTAATGATAGAATCAATCACCGAAGCCAACCACAATAAACCAATTACTCCTAATTTTTAACTTAACCCTGATAAATACCTCAAACTTAAAACCTTCAAAGCAGTATATCAATTCGTCCAGTCCACCAAATCAAAATTATAAAGGCCACGTGCCACCCGCCGTGCCAGCGTTCGATCGGCGCGGACCACCAACCCGACTGATCGCAGGCAAGATGGGAAGCCGTAGCACACCCACTGGGCTCCTGGCAAGTCATTAAAAGTCAAAAGCTAAAAATTAGAAAAAGATCGCAACCACCCGCCTGTACGTCTCCTGGAGGGAAGAGTGACCTTCCGCACTCGACCGACATGCACTCCAATCTGGGAGACCAACGGAGGAAAGGTGGCGATCTATAACTAAGATAAATAATTAGTATGCTACTTAACTCGTGACACCTGTTACTCCCTGGAAGGAACATCCACCCTACGCACTCGAACAGACTAGGTATTCCAACCTGGGGAGAGAACGGTGAAACGACAAAAGTACAACCATATGCCTAAACAAATTAGCTCATACAAATGCAGCTATAAATTAACAATTGCTAAAAAAAAAAAAGCCTGTACATCTCTTGGATGGAAGAGCGACCTTAAGCACTCGACCAAACAAGCACTCCAACCAGGAAGATCAACGGCGGGACGGTAGCGAGTGATTAATAACTACTAGATATGACAATACTTGAATCGTGACACCTGTGACCCCTTGGCGGAACATTCACCCTTCGCACTCGACCAGACCACGTATTCCAATCCGAGGGGAGAACGGCGAAACGACAAAAGTAAAAGCATATACTTAAACTAGTTAGCTGGCATAAAGTAAAAATATTAGTCAACAATTATTCAAAACCACCCGCCTGTACAACTCTGGGAGGGAAGAGCGACCTTAAGCACCCGACCGACAAGCATTCCAACCCGAGGTTCAACGGCGGGACGGTAGCGAATGATTAATAACCATTGTTAACCTTACTGTAAATATTTATTCAGGTTCTGAAATTCGTGTTTTGCAATTTGGTATATACCACTCCCAAGTGTCTGGTGGCCCTTAAAAGGGCCTCTGAAACACTAACGGGACTTAATAGCTCCACGGATACCCAGAAAATTACCAACCTTTCTATCTACCAAGATAGGATCGAGATCGCAGTAACCCAGTTGGATAATCAATTAGCCAATCAACAGCATTAAGCAATCAAACAAGATAGGATACCACTAATTACCACAAATTGTGTCTTTTGCACTCGCACCATGTTCTTTATTACTAATGCATGAAATCCTGGCTGACTAAGGTAAGTCAACTAGGGCAACAGAAGAAATAGCAAGCAGGAAAACCAGATAAACCTAAAGACAAACCAAGTAAGCCTACTTAATTATTCTATTAAAATACTACAAACGGTTACCAACATATAGATGTTATTCATTTCGCTTACAAACCAAGTAAGCCTACTAAGATAATCTAGGGGTCGGGAATCAAAATTCTTCAAACTAGATACCTGTCTATCTGTCAACTGTACTACTGTATACAATTGCTGATACTGCTGCTATTTTGTTTCATTCATTGGTAATAAAGTTAAGTATGCCAAGCACTAGGCTTTTTAAACCAATACCTACACTATAAGGGTAACACCCTTCAAATTAGATAGCTAGGCTAGTTTAACTCCCCCTCCGTCATTGTATTCAATGCTATACAAGGACGGAGGGGGGTGGGTGGTCATGAATGACCGTTGAACTCACTAGAATAGGGATTTAAGACAATAAGTACAATCTTAACACAAAATTAGGAACCACACACAGACTACACGCTCGCCGCATCAGTACACAGGGTGCATTGACTAATGATAACAATGCACCCGCACCCATTTAATGGCCCAGCACGTGCTCTAATAAGGAACCGGACAAAAGAATACCGGTTCCGAGTACACAATTGCAAATGCACCCGGGGGAAGCTGAACAAAAGAATATCGGCCTCCCCTACCCAAACCCCAAATACTTGCTGCTCGTGTAACTTGTACTTGGTGACACTAAAAAGGAGGACACGGAGGACTACGCCAACAAACATCAAGTCGACCAACCCGGAACAATTGCCTTGCCTGCTACGGGTCACCCGAAATATGCCAAAAACCTGGTTTTTGGCATATTTACAATCAAAAAACCTTTTCGCAATCAAAAAAACTCACAAAAACCATAATTCTGCCAAAATCGTATCCAATAAGGGTTTTGTATATACTTTATTGACAGTTTATCAATATTATATGATTTACAATTTATATGGAGCACAAATATTGTTGTCAGTCCTAAACATATGCATACGTCCGTTTCCGCCTTGTTTGTAAAATGCGGAACAGGACTGATTTTAGGGTCCGACTATTTACCCCCAAGATACCCCCAAAATACACCCAAGACACATATTGGATGAGTAGCTTTCGGGATTGTACTATACGAAATAATGAACAGGTGTGTTTCGAACAATAGCTATTGCTTTAGTGACGTTTTTTGGAGTGTAAATATACCAAAAACCCGCTTTACAATATTTACAATACAAAAACCATTTCCCAATCAAAAAACCTCACAAAAGCGGGACAGAACAGATTTTAGAGTTTATGAAGCTCCAATCACAATTAACACGTGTGTTTCGAACAATAGGTATTGCTTTAGTGACGTTTTTTCTTTTGGAAAAAGTTTTTTGAGTGTAAATATACCAAAAACCAGCTTTACAATATTTACAATAAAAAAAACCATTTCCCAATCACAAAACCTCACAAAAGCGGGACAGAACAGATTTTAGAGTTTAAGAAGCTCCAATCACAATTGACACGTGTGTTTCGAACAATAGCTATTGCTTTAGTGACGTTTTTTCTTTTGGAAAAAGTTTTTTGAGTGTAAATATACCAAAAACCCGCTTTACAATATTTACAATAAAAAAAACCCATTTCCCAATCAAAAAACCTCACAAAAGCGGGACAGAACAGATTTTAGAGTTTATGAAGCTCCAATCACAATTAACACGTGTGTTTCGAATAATAGGTATTGCTTTAGTGACGTTTTTTCTTTGGGAAAAAGTTTTTTGAGTGTAAATATACCAAAAACCCGCTTTACAATATTTACAATAAAAAAACCCATTTCCCAATCAAAAAACCTCACAAAAGCGGGACAGAACAGATTTTAGAGTTTATGAAGCTCCAATCACAATTAACACGTGTGTTTCGAACAATAGGTATTGCTTTAGTGACGTTTTTTCTTTGGGAAAAAGTTTTTTGAGTGTAAATATACCAAAAACCCGCTTTACAATATTTACAATAAAAAAAACCATTTCCCAATCACAAAACCTCACAAAAGCGGGACAGAACAGATTTTAGAGTTTAAGAAGCTCCAATCACAATTGACACGTGTGTTTCGAACAATAGCTATTGCTTTAGTGACGTTTTTTCTTTGGGAAAAGGTTTTTTGAGTGTAAATATACCAAAAACCCGCTTTACAATATTTACAATAAAAAACCCATTACCCAATCAAAAAACCTCACAAAAGCGGGACAGAACAGATTTTAGAGTTTATGAAGCTCCAATCACAATTAACACGTGTGTTTCGAACAATAGGTATTGCTTTAGTGACGTTTTTTCTTTGGGAAAAAGTTTTTTGAGTGTAAATATACCAAAAACCCGCTTTACAATATTTACAATAAAAAAACCTCCTCCCCCCCCCCCCCCACCTTTCCTGTCATGGACGGAGGAGCCGGCCAAGGCCGGCTCTTGTGCCCACGACAGGCGTGCGCTACAACAGCTTGTTCTGAATGTGCACGTAAAACCCTATGAAATGACATGACATAGCGGAGAGCCTGCAGCTGTGGACAGATAAAGAAATGAGGGAACACTTGGTACTGTAGACCAAATTTAACGGATATAGACAGATAAAGAAATGAGGGAACACTTGGTACTGTAGACCAAATTTAACTGATATAAAGAAATCTGGTGTCAGCAAACGATCTGGTGTCAGCAACCAATCTGGTGTCGGCGTACAATCTGGTGTCCGCGAATAATCTGGTGTCGGCGTACAATCTGGTGTCCGCGAACAATCTAGTGTTGGCGAACAATCTGGTGTCGGCGGCGAATAATCTGGTGTCCGCGAACAATCTGGTGTCGGCGTACATTCTGGTATCGGCAAACAGTCTGGTGTCGGCAAACAATCATGGTGTCAGCAAACAATCTGGTGTCAGTGAATAATCTGGTGTCGGCGAACAATCTGGTGTCAGAAAACAATCTGGTGTCGGCAAACACTGGTGTCAGCAAACAATCTGGTGTTGGCGAACAATCTGGTGCCAGCGAACAATCTGGTGTGGGCGAACAATCTGGTGTCAGCGAACAATCTTGTGTTAACGAATAATCTGGTGTCAGCACATTTAATGTATTTTCACGTGTTCAAACTAGGGTCTGCAACTTTTAAACTAATGGTGTTTGGTGTCTAAAATGCTCCAAATTATATAAATATTCGGCCTAGCATTCAATTCTTTTTTATTTTTGGCTTGTAACCTTTTCCTTCTTTTTTATTTAATCTATTAACTATAATTTAAATATTGACCGTGACCGTGACACTAGTTTTAGCATGCCTATGTCCACTAGGGTTCAGGCATGTCTCCCCCTGGTCCTACCTCTGGCAAGGCCAGTGGTTTGACCAGGGGCAGAGGGGTTGTAAAAAAGGGGCCAATTTTGAATCTTACACTAAACATTGGGATTTTAACCATTATTTTGTGTGTGTCGGCCAAAATTAATAAGTAAATGGTATTGTTCATTATGTAATGTATTTAGTTGACACCAATTTTGACTGGGCTTCCGAAATTACCAATATTTATTAATATTTTTAAGCCCTGGAGGAAAAAGGTTAACGATCGGGGTGGGCATTGCGTACAATCCTGGTTCGCGGTCCAACACCCGGGTGGAATATATACACCACCGAACCGGGCCGGATCCCCGCGGCAAGTGGAGGGCGGGCAGGGGAGGCCGGACAAACCTAGCCCTATCCCTAACACCCAATCGCCAACGCCCTACCGCCCTACTTCCGGCATACCCCCCCCCCCCCCCCCCCCCCCCTCGAGTCACGGGAGGCCATTCCGGCCAGTGGTGAAAGGTATTGCTATAGTGAGCTTTTTAGGGCTCCAGTATACACACCTAGGTGTGTTTTGGTTCCTATAATCATAGGTTGACTCCATAGTTAATGCTTATTTAACCACAAGGTGGTAGTTAAATTGGGATCATGGGAGATGATCCATCTGGTTGTTGAATACAGCCGCCGAGCTCGAGTAGTGGAGTGAAACGTATGTTGGTTGTTGTTTTGGAACGGTAGTCCCCAACGTTCTCCTTCATCCGTCATCCGTCGTACGTAAAGTACCAATGTGTCACCTACATGGCCCAGACAAGCCATTAATGTACAAATGCCTGGCATGCCCACGGTACTACATAGTACCGCAAACACACCAGGGAGCGATCGATCCTATGATCACTTTGATTGTATAGATAAAAACATGTTATACAGTGGTTAAAATATACATTATCAATTTATTACTAAATTAAAACAATCTATATAAAAGTTAAACTTGCCTGTAATACATTTCATGCAATCAACACAACATTATTAAAAAAAAAAAATAAAATAAATTAAACATTCAACATCCGGCCGAGTTGAGAAAAGATCCTGCCAGGGATCATGTCAAACTAGATAAGGACGAAGAAACAGTCATTCTAAACAAATTATATAAAAAGAAAATGGGTCCTGTCTTCCAGGCCTATTATAATACTAAAAGTAAACATAAAATAAGATGGAAAAAGAAATTATACCCAGACTCTACCAGAAGTCTAGGGTATAATACAATTTAAAATAACAGTTAACAATGTTAAAAGTAAGCCAAGCACTATGCCGGACCCACTTACTAGGTCCATCTTGCATAGTATAGTACGCAAGAATACATGCAAATATAATTAATAATTTACCATATTGTCCGTAATCTACAAGAAAGAGAAGAGAAAAAAAGGAATTAGTGCCGTCTTCCTGTGAAAAGAAAGAAACACAACTACATTGCAAATTATGTTGGCAGTCCCGTCTAACCTCCGGGATTGCCCTGCCAGAGGCCCTACCCGGTGTGTCGGTCCAAACCAATCCTCTCCTAGGATTATCCATATTGTATTTAAATACATACTTCTGATTTAGTAACATAGTCCCTAAGTAGGGAAAACACTATTTTACTGTTAAATTTATCAGGGTTTAATACATTACGTGGGTTAAAGGCCAGACCCATTTCTACCAATTTATTTTTAAAGATATTTCTAATATTAATATATTTATTGCAATAAAATAAATAATGTTCTACATTTTCTACCACTTTACATATAACACAATTAGGGGATTTAATTTGTTTTAATTTAAATTTCGTATCATTAAGCCCGGCCACCACTCCAAACCTTAATCTGGTTATTAATTTAGTTGTATATATATTTGGAGATGTGGGGCCTACTGAATTAACTTTATTTTTAAGTTTTAGGTGCCAAATATTATCATTTTTGGCCCAGTCTAATTGCCAGATTTTAAGTATTTCCATGTTGGCCATAGACATGATTTCAGTGTAATTGTAACCAAGCCTACAGCCAACACTATTATCATTTAAGGATTTTTTGGCATTAATATCCGCGTGCTCATTTCCGATAATTCCCACGTGGGCAGGGACCCATTCCAACTTAGTAATGATGCCCCTGCCCACTAAAAAATCATTTATAGCATAAATTTTGTGTATTAAATCTTTTCTGACTGAGTCAGCCCCCCTCAAAGCCAGAAGGGAGCTGAGACTGTCAGAAAAGATAATATATTTAGTTTTAATATTTGTTTTATAGTTGGAGTTGATCCACAGGAAGGCGTGGAAGATAGCCATAAGCTCGGCAGTATATACCGACACATGATCGGATAGCCTGGCCCTTCCCACAAATCGTTTGCGGGGAGGGTCAGGCTGTACATAAAAGGCCATGGCCGCTCTTCCAGTAATAGGGTCCTTGGATCCATCAGTGTATATATGTATATACTCTGCATACAAATCTTCTGCATTTACTCTGAAAATTATATTTTTAAATGGTTCATAGTTATTGTTTAATATTTTGTCCCTAATTAACAGCGGAATTGGAGGCCTGCTTTGGAGCCATGGAGAAAATTTTTTAAAACTATCGTTACTTATTGTGAGGTTGTTAATTTTAAGTAGTTTACATAGTTTGTGCATGAGTATACCAAAGGAGTCACCAACTCCTTCTGTAGATTTAAAGCCCAAGCCAATTTTATATTCTGGATGAGTTGGTATTAAATTCACCGGTTTGTCTGGTGTTATATTTTTGGTTTTCATCCAATATTTTAAGCATAATTTGTTCCTAATTTGGCTAAGGGGGGGTATACCCAGCTCTACTTGAATATTAGTGTTAGAAGTAGTTATAAATGCCTTGGATATGATTCTCAACGCCTTGTTTTGAACCACATCCAGGGCATATAATATATTAGGGTCTGCACAGCAAAACGCCTGTGCTCCGTATTGCAATTTAGAAACTATAAAAGCATTATACAACATGATCAATGATTTCCTGTCTCCTCCCCAGGTAGTTCCAGAGAGGATTCTAAGTATGTTAATATAATGGCCGCTATGGGCTACAATTTCATTGATATGTTGTTTAAAAGTAAGGGCCTGGTCAAATATAACTCCCAGGAACTTAACTTTATTGACCTGCGTTAGATTTTTATTATTAAGTAATAAATTAAGCCTATAACTTCCACCTCTAGTTTTATGCTTAAAAAAGATGCAAACTGTTTTAGACTCGGAAAGTTTGACTCCACAGGTTTCGGACCATTTAACTATTTTATCAATATCGGATTGGATTGCTTTTTTTAAAATGTTAAAATCCATACCCGTACGCCAAAATGCAGTGTCATCTGCGAATAGTCCGATACTAAACTTTGCACTCTTATATTTTATGTTGTCAGTCATAATTTTTGGCCAAATCGTTAATAAATATACTAAAAAGTGTAGGTGCAATGACTGACCCCTGTGGAATCCCATTTTCCAATATTATTGAATCAGAAAAATACCCATTTACATTAACTTTAAAAGATCTATTCGATATAAATTTCTCAATAAAATTGTATAAGTTACCTTTAATACCCATTTTATATACTTTTTCAAGCAAACCATGGCGCCAAACCATGTCATAGGCCTTCTCTATGTCAACAAAGACTGCTGCTACTTTATGGTTTTTAGAAAAAGCTCTGTTAATTTCGGATTGCAGTCTTATTAAATGATCTGTAGTAGAGTGGTTTTTGCGAAAACCACTTTGAAATTTAGTAATTAAGTTATTTTTATCTAAGTATAGAGTCAGTCTATTGTTGACCATAGCCTCCATGGTTTTACACACGTTAGAGGTGAGAGATATAGGCCTATAATTAGTTGGTTTACTGGCATCTTTGCCCTTTTTATGCAGACTGAAAACCGTGGCTACTTTCCATTTAATAGGTATGTACCCTTGGCTCCAGACCGCGTTAAATAAATCTAGAAATATATCTAATGTTATATCTGGCATATGTTTGAAAAAGACATAACTAAAGTTGTCTGGTCCAGTAGCTGTGCCTTTTTTATGAATAAAACTTTGAGTAAATTCTTGTTTAGTAAATTTCTCATTAATATCTAATTTATCAGTATTATATTTAGCATCTAGTGGTATTTTTTTATTTTCTTTTTCTCGCCTATTCTTTTGAAAATTTACAGAAAAATTTGTATCACTTGAATTATTGCCAAATGTTGTAGCTAGAATATTTGCTTTTTGTTGGTTGGTTATAAAGTCTTTATTATTGGCTAAAGGAATTGGATTTTTAAAAAAATTTCCTTGTATCCGTTTGATTTTGGACCAGACTTCTTTAGTATTAGTTTCGTGGGAAATACTGGAACAGAATTTTTCCCACGATTCTTTTTTGGCTGACTTAACAGCTTGTGTAACTAAATATTTACTGTGTTTATAATTAACAATAGTATCGGTAGATTTATTTTTCTTCATTTTGGCTCTATTTTTATTCCTATTTTTTATTAGCACTCCTATGTTGTTGTTCCACCAAGGGACAGTATGTTTTCTACTACCCATTGTAGAAATTGGAATAGATTTTTCTGCTATATTAATTATTATTTTTATTAAATCATCATTATATTTATCAAGATTTTTAGATTGAACCTCTTTAATTTTAATTACTTTGCATAAATTATAAAATAACGTCCAATCTGCTTTATCAAAGTTCCATTTTTTGTTATGTTTGGGTACTTCCCTCCATTCTCTGTTAATTTTATAGGTAATTAAAATGGGTAAATGATCACTACCCAAATTATTTAAAACTTCCCATTCACAAATGGAGGCTATTGATGAGGAGACTAATGTTAAATCAATGCAGGTGCAAGCTGCATTGTGATCAGATATATATGTTATTGCCCCATCGTTAAGGCATGCCATATTATTGGTGTCCAAAAAAAGCTCGATCATTCTGCCTTGTTTACATGTTATATCTGAGCCCCAAAGAATATTTCTGCTATTAAAATCCCCTACAATTATTCTTTTATGATTACTATTGTTTATATTAATTAACTTATTATAATGACTATCGGTTATATCTTTCTGCTTCCCTCCCGGGTGAATATATATATTATATATATCGATTTCGTCCTTATTACCATGAATGGTAATTCCATTAACCTCAATATTTTCATGTAAGTCTAATTTAGGTAATATAGTACATGCTATATTATTTTTGACAAAAAATGCAAGTCCCCCTCTAGTAGTTATATTAGTGTTGGTGAGGAGGGCCGTGAACCCCCCAATCTTAAATGGATACATGGGTTTTTTTAGTTGTTTATCGTTAATCCATGTCTCCTGTATACAGACGACATCTATATTTGGATTAATCGATATAAATTGTTTGAGTTCATCTCCATGGTTTTGGGATCTAAGGCCTTTGGCATTCCATTGTAGAATGGTTAGGCCATTATCTACTATTATATTTGTCCCATGACTATTAGGATTTATTTTAATTTTATCAGTAATATTAGAGTTGTCTCCCATAGTATGGTTAGGAACAGTTCTATTATATTAATACTTAATTTTAATTAATTATATCTTTATTATTATTCAGTGTTGACGCCTTGGTAGGGATGGGATTTTCCCATATGGAGTCACCAACAATTGGTACTCCATACCAAAGGCAAGTTCGTTTTATAATGTCTGATTGGTTGATATGAATTCCCAAAGTAGTTTTCAGGATATGGCAGGCTCGTACCGTGGCCCCATCAACCTGTGTGCGAGTGGGAGAATCTATAGTTTCCCCCCCAAAGCCCCCGTTAATGTAAAGGCCACTGAGGAGCCTGACAAGATCCAAAGGGGTTATGGGAAGACTGGGATTAATTGCCGCAGGGAGACTGGGGGTCGGCTCCTCTGTCTTATTCTTAACTATGTTGGAGTAGAGACCCCCAGTCCCTGAGACAATTGGTTTGTAACTGAAAGTTTTAGTTTGGTTGGAATTTACATTCATCTTATCGGGTTTCTGATTTTTATTGGTTAATGCCAGAAGGGCTCTCCTGTACTCTGGGCAGCCCTTGTCGTGTGTATAATGAGGGCCGCGGCAGTTAGCACAGGAGATTTCTTCCCTACACTGTTGAGGACTCAGTCTTTTGGGGTGGTTTCTACCACATCGGCAGCATGTGGGGGATGTATGATTAGCCCTACACCCCCGAGCGGTATGGCCCCAACGTTGACACTTTGAGCACTTGATAGGTTTGATCAGATATGGGAAGAGCTCAAAGATGTCACCGTTATAACAGATGGTTTCCTCGTTAGAGATTTCATGTAGCAGGATGTCCATGTACTGATTGTTCCAAACTACCACATTTTTTATATTGAGGGGAGGGTTTTCAATCCTCAGTTTGGTCAACAAATCAGCACCTGAACATCCCACATTTTTAGTTTTTACAATATATCTAAATGGATTGACTGACTTTGTGCTTTTATTAGAATTGACTTCTGTATACTGGTTATTGACATTTTGATCAGTGTTGGAAATTAGGGGGGCCTGATTGGGTTTTGTCTTTTTCCTTCCCATTGGCACTGCTGTGTAAAAAGAATTATTCATTTTTGAACCATTTGCCTCCTCAATCTTATCTCCAATGATGGTGATCTGGGTTTGTACCAAGGTCTCAGACGTTGGTTTTTTGAGAATTGGATAATCATCTACCCTAATTTTGTCTTTTTGTTTTATTCTTCCCACATTGGGGTGGAGCGTTAGTAGATGGTAGCTTGACTGCTTTCTTGTTTTTTTTAGAATGTTGAGTTGGTTCCCCCGTTTGGCTTTTCAAATAAAATTTATCATCAGTTTTTAAATTATATTTGGGGAAACCATCTTCGTCTGAGTCAAGGGAGTACCCCAGGGACCTCCCAATCAATTTTGGGTGATTCCCGGGGGTGCGTCCATTGCGTGGGTCGGACCTAGCACGCGGATCAGCCCAAAACTTAGTATTATGCTTGCCCAAGGGATTAGATGTATTTGGGTGATAGGGGTTGGGTCCCCCTATATCGGCCCCTACTTCCCTTGTTCTACCTTGATCATTGGGGGCGTCTACAGCCATATCGGAGACTCCCCCCACTCCCGTAGCGTCATTGCCATCAGAGGTGGCTATTACGGTAGCATTTAGACCAGCGCGGACGCAATCGTAGCCCGAGCTGGACGACGTATTTTCGATCCCTATTTGGATGCCTTTTTTGTTTTTATGAAATAACACTAATTTATCATGGATATTCTGACTTTGAGTTGTAGGTTGGATGATATGGGCGTCAGTTCATCCTCCGAGAAGGATGGGGTAGGTGGGCAAGACTGGTTAAGGCAGGAGCCTTCCTGGGGGGGGGGGGGGGGGGGGGGGGGGGGTAGTAATTTGACCAAATGAAATTAGAATTTCTTTGTTATTTTCTGGGTCTGGCCTGAGGGTAAGAAAGGGACCAATGGTATTTAGTGAACTTTCATCCCCCCTGATAAATGTTGCTCCATTTTGGAGTTGGGAATAGAAGAAGACTTGATTTCTAATTTGGGGCTTTTGTAGCCTTTGGATTTCTGAAATGGAATTTTGTAAAAAAAGAAATTCATACGTAGATGGATTTGAGTTATCAAACCAGACCTGTCTTATCTCTGGCAAGGGCAAATTGGGTTTGCTTTTTTTTGTTTTTTTTGGAGTGGAAAAATCCAGGGAATCTTGGTCGAACTCAACACTGCTTTGCGACATATTCTCCAAAGAATTCCACCTGTTAGAAATTAAAATGTCAGGGTTTATATTAAGTCTGTTGTCTCCTTGTGGGGAAGTCAGCACTTCTGCTTTCCTTTTTATAGGAGTAGACCCCTCTAGTAAACTACGGTTACCAGTATTTGGAAGGTACATTTTGTGTTTACCTGACCGAGTCGATCTTTTTGCATAAGGTGTATCGGGTTTCTTCTCGGTTGAACCTATTACTTCCTCTGGGAATGGGTTAGCTTTAAGTATGTTATCACCTGCAAGACTAGTTGGCTCTTGCATACTTACCTCTAGGTAGCTTCCATTCAGACTGGTACCATTACCTTCCGTGGTTGGATTGGAAGAAGTTGTGGGGTATGGGTTGTTATGCTCGGGCATAAACTCTTTATTGACAGTTGGGTTCTCTGACTTCTCGGAGTTGGCACCAGTTCCAGATTGAACCAGACCAGTATCATTTAATACATTTATACTTGTAGGTGGTTGGAATGGGACAGTGGGGTTAATGGAGCCGGCGGACTCAGCTATATTACCTGATTCATCCAGGGAGATGTTGGTGACGAACAC
Organism: Gigantopelta aegis; assembly: GCF_016097555.1. Classification (NCBI taxonomy): domain Eukaryota; kingdom Metazoa; phylum Mollusca; class Gastropoda; order Neomphalida; family Peltospiridae; genus Gigantopelta; species Gigantopelta aegis. The sequence goes on along the minus strand of NC_054713.1, from coordinate 33,513,918 downwards.
TAGTTGCTCTTGGCAGCTGGCTATTGTTGGAATAGAACCTAACTTACCTGTGTCTTCCATTATAGGACTGGTGGTTGACCCCCGGGCCAATATCGATGGTCTGTGAGATCTTACTACTGTTCCGGGTTCCGAGTCTGTTGAGTCATCCAGTTCTCCCGATTCCTTTGTAACATTGATAAAAGAGCTTACGTCCGCCCGGCTGTCTATAAAGAGCTTGTCCTCGGCCGAATCATCCAACCGTGAATCATCATTGGGGGTGGGGATGTTATTAATGGATGGAAGCCCATCATTGTCCCATGACAAATCCTTGGAAGTAACATTTATTTGGGCCATATTAATACTAAGCTGGCACTAAGTGACAATATGGATCAAGAAAATGGTTGTTGGAACGGGAAAATAATAGTAGTATAATGAGATACCTAGCTGGCACTATTAATCTCTCTTATAGGTTATTAATGATAATTATTAAGATAGTAAAGGCTACCGTGGCCTAAACTATTTGACTTATAGTACTAAATAGGTTAGGTTGGGATATAGAACAGTCCGGGAGTGTTAGCTGGCACTAGACACAAACCGGAAAGTCAATAGAATAATATATCCTAACAAAGAAATTACGTAAAAAGGACAAAAGGCCGCCTAACCATACAAAGAAATCTTGCGGACCTGAACGGAGCCACGACAAAATACACAGCTAAACACAGCTAAAAGCTAATATATCAACAAATACGTATTAAAACCTGTAATAAAACATGAGCATATATAAAATACTATAGTACAGCAATATTACGACTTACAATTGTCTTGCTGAATTAAATAATTGGCCACAGTAGACCATTAAAGTAAAAATCTTCACGTCCACTCTCAAACTCGGCTGGAAGAATCGACGTGTTTCATGTGAATTACGAATGCCTTATTTAGACCAGTAGAACTAATTTTAATTAGATTGCTAACAACACTGCGTAGTCTCCAATGTCCAAGTAACATTTTGTCTGTAAAGAATAATTTAAATATTGACCAATCACACTTCGCCTTTTATAACGTTATTTGGGAGCATACAAATTCTAAAAATATCGGGCGAGTCTATTTTAGTGGCCGCAGTACAGCTAACCATACCAATACGTACGGGATGGGTTATCAGTCTTCAATTTTACATTAAAAAATATTTATTTATTTATATAAAAAACCTCAACTAAATCAGTCTTCAGTTTTACATTACAAATTATTTATTTTATAAAATAAAACATGTTTTAAGGCATTCGTAATTCACACGAAACATGTCGTATACCCTCAGGATAATTCGGAATGTTTTCAAATTATTTTTAAATCACTGGCATGATTCTGTAAGTAAGGTTTTGATTGGTGAACATGAGCTCCAACTGGCTGCTGTTAGATCCACATGTAATAGTGGAGCTAATTTTAATTAGATTGGGTACTTGTCTGTTGAGAGCATTCCCTAAAATTAGTAGTCACATGACCCTCTCGACAGTGTACCGGCCTTGGTGGTGTCGTGGTTAGGCCAACGGTCTACAGGCTGGTAGGTACTGGGTTCGGATCCCAGTCGAGGCATGGGATTTTTAATCCAGATACCGACTCCAAACCCTGAGTGAGTGCTGCGCAAGGCTCAATGTATAGGTGTAAACAACTTGCACCGACCAGTGATCCATAACTGGTTCAACAAAGGCCATGGTTTGTGCTATCCTGCCTGTGGGAAGCGCAAATAAAAGATCCCTTGCTGTCTGTCGTAAAAAAGTAGCCTATGTGGTGACATCGGGTTTCCTCTTAAAACACAGTGTCAGAATGACCATATGTTTGACGTCCAGTAGCCGATGATACGATACAAAATCAATGTGCTCTAGTGGCGTCGTTAAATAAAACAAACTTTACTTTTTTTTACTCTCGACAGTGTTGTATTGTTCATAGAATATATTCTGACATAGACATTGTGTTGAACTGCATGGAGTAATTAATATACTCAACAAAATAAATTAAGGGCCTGTAGATATTTTGGACGGAGTTTTGTTCATGTTATATTATTTCAACAAGTGTTGACCAGATATGATTTCTAAACAGTGCGTGAGTAAATTGGAACTCATGGTGCGCGCAAAAATCGTGCACGGGGCAGTTATTTCGTGAATATTCCAACACGTGTTGGAAATTCGGCTGTCGTTAAGTTCATTTTATGGTAATCCCGTACGACCCACGTCCTTTTGCTTGCTGTTGTTTGCTGTTTAAATCATTAAAATCGGAAGAATGCCACAACGTCGTCACTTTACAACCGAAGATGCTGCTAGAGCCGTTGGTTTATTGCAAGCTGGTTCATCACAACGTCAGGTTGGGAATCGGTTTGGCGTTAGTCACAGTGTAATCGGTAGATTATGGAATACGTTCCGAAACACTGGAACTGTCAAAAGACGACCACAAACTGATCGTCCAAAGAAAACTACAGCTCCTCAGGACCGACAAATCACGTTGATGGCAAAACGAAACCGTCTGTCTTCAGTTACAGATAGTCCAGGAGCCAAGTATCAAAAGAGGCCTAAAAAATGAGTTGGTGCAACGCCCACTACACAGTTGGTTTGTCATTTCTGGCTGCTTGGGGGATGTCTCTGGGACATTTTCAGCCCTGATGTACAGTTGATTTGTGGCAGCAACACTAGGTGCCAGCCTGTTTTCTAATGGGGGGGGGGGTCGCAGATTAGGTGCAATTCTTGTTAATTTGATTTGATTTTCTTAGCTCCTACAACAAAAAGAACTCGATAGACAATTCAGGAATGCCACTGGCATAAACATTTCTACACAGACGTTTAGAAACAGGCTGCATAAGTCTCATCTACACGTTCAGCGACCTGTTGTACACCCTCCATTACGCCCGCATCCTTTTCACAGATGAATCCAGATTTTGCTTGGACTTTCATGATGGCAGACGACGTGTTTGGCGACGGAGAAATGAAAGGTTCAAAGATTGTTGTGTGGTGGAACATGATCGTTTTGGAGGAGGTTCCATTATGATCTGAGTTTGGATGGGTCTACAGACCTATATGTCATTCCAAATGGAAGTTTGACTGCTATGAGATACCGAAATGAGATCCTTGATCCAATTGTTCGACCATATGCTGGTGCTATTGGAGATGGGTTCCTGTTAATGGACGATAATGCCAGTCCTCATCGAGCAAGATTGGTGAATGACTATCTCAACAGGCAAACAATTCAACGTATGGATTGGCCAGGTTACTAACCTGACCTCAACCCAATAGAGCATGCTTGGGACATTCTTCAACAAAGAATTTGTAAGCGACCACAAATTCCAAATACACTTCAAGAACTTGCAGACTCCTTGGAAGAAGAATGGCGCCAAATTCCTCAAGCCGAGTTTTGAAATTTGGTACAAAGGTTCCCAAGGCGATGCCGATCAGTAATTCAAGCACGTGAGGTCACACACGCTATTGATAGTAATTTCCTGAACGGAAAAGTGTTATTATTTGAAGAGTTGTTCTGTTTAAAATCATTGTCAATCACTGGGTTTTTTCACTTTTTCAATGTCAGTTTGCCATACGACTAGCAGTCTCAACAGAGAATAAAAGCTCCAACTTTGTATGCTTTTATATCAACAAAAACAGATAAAGTTTGTATCATATTACAATAACAAATTCCAAAATATCTACTGGCCCTTAATTTATTTTGTTGAGTATAGTTGTGTGTAACCTAAACATGGGCGTACATGGGGGGGGGTTCGATGGGTTCGACTGAACCCCCCCCCCCCCCAAATCGCTTTTTTTTTAAATTTAATATATCTGACATTGATATCTGACATTATTATATTTACTCAACATAGAAATATATGCCCAATATCTCTGCAATCTATTTTGGAACCCCCCTTTTCAAAACTCAACATAGAAATATATGCCCAATATCTCTGCAATCTATTTTGGAAACCCCCTTTTCAAAATCATATGTACGCCCATGCTAAACTGTACCTCGCTGCGTTCAAGCAGACCGAGCGGAAAAACGTCCGCTGGACTGGTTTTGGCGCCTCATGTTGAACCAAATGGCCACGTCGGGGAGCCAATCAAATAGTTCGTGAACGTTAGCAAAATGTTTGCTAGCTGACCTTGGGAATGCTGATACGCGAGAAAAAAGTTAACGGGAATCGTCACATGTGTTTTTGTTTTTTTTCTTTCTTTTTTTTTCTTTTCTTTTTTTTCTTTTTTTATATATCCTTATGAAGGTGTTTACACAGACTGTCACAAAACCGTGTTAACCGGTGACAATATATGAAACGAGTTGTGAGCTGCTATCAGCTCATGTTACGGAGCACGTGTTACACAATATTTATAGCGGTGTTTATTTTCAACATGGATAATAAAACAGCTTATATTGCGAGTGAAATAGCAGACGGTCGAGTTAATTCAGAAACAGACGATATCAATTTGTCAGGGGTCTCTTTTAAAGCCTATTACATTTGTCAGAGAGGAGGGGGTCAGAGAGAGGGGGACGTGTTTGTGTTTATTTCACTCAATGGACAAAAATCCCCAAAACGATAGCTGCAGTACTACAGATCGCGATATATTATCTGCATGAAGGCTACAACATTTTGTAATTTTCATAACAGATAGCGGCAGAATGTAATTACTGCAGATAGCGTTGTTACTGCATATCGCTGTCGCTCAAGGTTGCATAGTACCAAAGAAGAGAGTTCCGTGTTAAAGTTCGAGGTGCGTGGTGAAATATTTACGGAGTAAACGCAGCTGTGGGTGTGATTGGTAGTAATATGTGACATTGATTATTTGTGCAAATACTATTATCCATTGACACTAACTAAATACAGTTTTATTTGTTATAAAGTTGTTATGCAGTATATACCAGAGGTTGATGCTAATGCGGGGTACCCCCAAAAACGGAACTGCAATTTTCAGCAAAAATGACGGTTGCTATTAAAAACATTCATTAAATCTCTTAAATGGTATGTGACGCCCATTTTCTTGCAGGTAGATTAGATGTGAGGTGCCACACTTTTTATTGCTGTACTTCCTGGATGTGTTGATAACCTGCTTATATCAGTTTTATTAGTAAACGTTAACATTATCGGCAATAGGAATTGTTTTGGTCTATTAGAACCTCAACGTCTCTTTAGGTTGTACTATACCAAATAAAATCCCATATGCGACCGTGTTAACGTTTGTGTTTAAAAACACTATATGCAATATATCAACCAAACTATGACCCATAAATATCAGTACTACAACCCCTACCTCAAAGTATTAACTAGAGAAAATGGTATTCTTTTACAGGTACCCCATACATGTTTCAAGCACACGACTACTTGACACAGTGGTACTAGATGAGATAAAATTGTATACATTTTTAGCCCAGATAAAACTCTTTTTTCTTTTGTACAACCAAATCACTCACATTTATGACCAATCACAGGACGTGTGGTGTTATCTTCTCTATCAAAAGTTGGGTGCACCTCGAACTTTGACCCAGCCGGAAGCATTCTATACTTTCATTTTTCTCAGTTATGAAGCCAATCCAACAAAATGTTGTTGACTGCGCTGTGCAATTACCCCCCCCCCCCCCCACCTGGGGGGATTAATTAGCACATACGGCTCGCTGCTAGAGTACCGAGTCTCGTACACCGGGTCACGGGCGACCGTGACCTTGGTGTACAGAGACAGGATTCAGAAGAAAGGAAGGTGGAGGAAGAGGAGACGTGCGTCAGGGGCGGTCCAGGGGGAGGCAAAACTGGCGGCTAAACCGCCAGCGGCGGCTTCTTCTGCTTCACCGCCCAACGCCGCCAACTCACAGAAGAAGACTGGAACTGAAGAGGCGCCAGCCCCGGATGTTTCAACTTCACAAATGGCCGATGTAGATGATTTAGACACCGCTATTTGCGACTTGCCATATCAACGACCGGCTCCTCCATCTGCCTCTTCCACGCTTCCGGACTTGTCGCCGATTAAACAGGCGACAACCGTTGAGGCGCAGGCCCGGAAGATAGCCGTGCGGGTCGCTATCAACAAGGACTGCTCATGAAAGAGATGGACAACCCGACTATTCAACGCATCATGAAGACAAGTCGCGGGGGCAGACTACCGTCCACTCACCAGACAACTAGCGTCCGACACGTACCGGAAGTACCTCCCGCATCTTGACAGCGCCAACTTTATCGGGACTCCCTAGACGTCATCCACCTCACCAACCTTTTCGGCCGTCATTTCAAAAAAATTGTTGTTGTTTTTTTAAACCCTTTAATTTTTGGCAGTCCGTCTAAATTGCTCCAATCACCTTCAACTTTGGATGAGCAGTCTAATTTTTTGTTTGGCCTCCAATTGATTCCAGACATGGTTATTCTCAACTTACTAAATTTTTTCCAAATTCCGCCCACCTCAGACTTGTTTGTCAGGAATATATGTGCTGGCGTAAGTGGAGGAGGGGATGCTCCTTCAAGCACACCTCCAGGTCATAGGTTTTAAAGTGACACACTCTCGTTTTTTAAACACTACGGCATATTTTCCACTGTTAAAACTGATTTTGATACTTTAAATTAGAAGTATCTACATTTTAATATTTAGAATATTAATTTTCGTACACCTGACGTGGTTCTGATCATCCAGGTTTTTGCAACACTCTAAAATGCATGTTTACCAATTGTAAAAACGCACATTGGTCTAAGAAGTAATGGTTATCGAGACAAGCTCTAGTTATTTTTAGACTGCCTTTCCCTCATTAAACATCACATACTTTTGCTTCTCTGTTATAACCTCATCTAAATGTGTGTTGCGGGTTTGTAGATTGATTTACTGTCCATTTTCAGTTGCTCAAACTAGGATCTGAGCCTGTAATGTGTACGTTCAGAACAAGCTGTTGTAGCACACGCCTGTCATGGGCGTAGGTGTCGACTTTCGCCAGGCTCCTCCGTCCAAGACAGGACACACCTCTTTTCCCACCACCTCTAGGAATCGATCCCAGACAGACCACACGTCATGCGAGCATATATCATTGGGACAGGCCTCTGTGGCGTCGTGGTTAGCCATCGGTCTACAGGCTGATAGGTATTGGGTTCGGATCCCAGTCGAGGCATGGGTTTTTTAATCCAGATACCGACTCCAAACCCTGAGTGAGTGCTGTGCATGGCTCAGTGGGTAGGTGTAAACAACTTGCACCGACCAGTGATCCATAACTGGTTCAACAAAGGCCATGGTTTGTGCTATCCTGCCTGTGGGAAGCGCAAATAAAAGACCCCTTGCTGCCTGTCGTAAAAGAGTAGCCTATGTGGCGACAGCGGGTTTCCTCTAAAAAACAGTGTCAGAATGACCATATGTTTGATGTCCAATAGCCGATGATAAGATAAAAAAATCAATGTGCTCCAGTGGCATCGTTAAATAAAACAAACTTTACTTTTCCATATAACCGTAAATAAAATATGTTGAGTGCGTCGTTAAATAAAACATTTCTTTCTTTCTTTATCATTGGGCTACATCCCGCCCAGATAGGAAGAGACACAGAGCGAGAGAGAGAGAGAGAGAGAGAAAGACACACACACACACACACGCACACATGCACACACGGACAGAGACCTTGACACCCAAAGCTCCTACATAGTGCTCTGTCTGAACCAAAACAACAGTAAAATAACAAACAATAAACTGGGTAATCATATTTAATTGTTTTCAAGTATCCTGAAAACTGCACGGTCAGCAGCTATTGTGAAGTGAGTAAATAAAAACAAGAATTCATTAACAAAACATGTGGAATGATCAATAATATATATCATCATCTTCGGGTGAACGAAAATACTGCATAATATGGGCATTATCTTGTTAAATATGTTAAAAACAAATATATGTAAACGTATATGTAAATAGATATATGAAAAATTGTAATTTACACCAGTATAAATAATCAAAACAATTTGGGTGGAATAGTGGCATTGCAATTCAGTTATAAATCTGAAGAAAAGGGACACATGTATTAAAAAGAAAAAAAAGATTTAAATATGAGACATTTGTTGTTAATTCAAAGCAACCGGTATTATACTAATATGCTAATTGATTTAATACAACCAAACAGCGATTCCAAGCTATATATATATATATATATATATATATATCACCTGCACATTCTCACCGAATTATCTAACTACATGTACATACAAGTTATATTTTATTACAGTACATATTTAATTTATTAGGACCATAGCTAGCGTGCAATGAGGGTCAGTCTTTGCCAGGAAAGAGGTGAGTGGTAACTCTTGTTCCCATCCACCCTCGCCTGCAAAGTTTTAGGAGAGCAAACAAAATTTAAAACTCGATCGCTTTGGAATACATTTTTTGATACTTTGTATTTGTTTCAAGTGATTACTCACTCAGCTTCATTTTAGGAAACTGATCTTAAATTCAGCTCAACTTAGTTGGGTTTTTTTTTGTTTTTTTTCTCACGGCAAAGACTGAGGGTGGAATACAGTTCCCAGGAAGCTGTTCCTTCCACTACAATTACATGCACAACCACATTTCCTCCTACTGTAAACTATAGTCTTGTATTTTTTTTACAGCTCTGAACATACAGAATGTAATTGGTTACAGGTACATAATGTTTAACAATAATCTCCGTTCCAAAGATATTGTATCACAGCTTACAAGGTTAAGTTGCTTCTGTTAAATACTGCATTATATATCACCTCTTGTACATGTACCACCCAGCACGTTTTTGTCAATCAATTACAGAGGAAATTCTATATCAATAACCCAAGTGATTATTATTTGACTTGAAATGTACACTGTATATGTGCATCCCTTAACCTTATACCAAATGATATTTAAATGTTGGTTAAAAATTAATAATTAAATTTCTGTTATATTCATTACAGTTTAAAGGCATCCCATTGGTTCAGCTGTAGCAATGTGAGTTTGGTCATGAACGTAAAAATAAAACATTACGTTGTCATTAAATAAGCCAATAATTGCATGGGTTAAGGTCGCTGTGTTTTATACAAGGCTCACACATGCAAGTTACAACTGAAAATCGACGGGTGTGTTTTCTATGAAGTTTAGTATATTTATATTTTAAATAATAATTTGTCGTTCCATTTAGTAAATACTGTCCATACTAATATGCCCGTAAAAGTATTTCATCATAATAAACTTTCCATCCAGGAGTAGATTTATTTTCTGTGACCCTCTATACACTACTGGTTACAAACACATTTGAACAAGTCAGCAGTCTTCTAATACAATCCATATTAATGGACAAACATCTACATAATTATACTGACATACAACAACAAATAAAACATAGGAAATCACAGTTATCCCAATACACGATGCGACTAGACGAACATTTACTTAGCAGTTAATACTCTACAATGATGTGCATACACATAAAACACAAATACTGAATTATATCATTACACTGGATATAATCTAAGAAAACTAACTGCCATTTAATAGTTAAATGTTTTATAGCACTACTAACGGTCTACAAAAGAATACTAGTTTGTCAAAGACAAACTGAAGATGAACATGCCAAAAATACACTATACTTCATAATGAATTTCCTTTTCTGTCAATTTGACAGTCACATTTCATTCGTTTGCTCAGAGTTTTTGCTGGGGGGTTTTGGTTAAGTCTGTCTGGCTAAAGAAAACCTGAATTACACTAACTATATAATAATTTATTTAGTTTTAAATCACTATCATTTTGTTAATTTTTCCAAGTTCAATAAACCTTAAAAGAAACTTGGCAGAAATCAGACATCTTGCTATATTTGTAGGTCAGTAAATACGTCACTACTGTAATTAAATCTTCAGTAAATGTTAAGATCACAAATATTTTATAAATTACATAACAGTATTTTATATATTCTGTGCTTCTTATGTAAATTCTATACACTCATCCATCAGTCTAAGGGCCGAATTTACAATGCCTGTTTATGTCTTACACGTGTGTAACTATATACATTTACATCGCTTAAACACCTACGGTGGGTTTTTTTTAAAACCCACAGGCTTCATAAATTCAGCCTTAAGTGTTTTTCTCTATGTGCCTATTAGCAGAAACAGTTTGTTACAATAGAATAAACACTTATCACTGTAAAATTAAACAGATAGTAATTCACCTTTTTTTCTTCTTTTTTTTGGCCCTGCTTACTATCAAGTCAAAACATATGCTACGGATTGTTACTGTATACATTATCATAAGAAAAAAAACAATATTAAGCTGGGTTATAGAAGAAAAAGAAAAAATCCTGGCCGCAAAATTAAAACATTTATTGTAAAGAAATAAAAAAAATTCCAATATTATATATATATACATGTATATATAAGCTTGTCTTAGAAAAACTATGTAAAATATTCCAAGTACATCACATCTGAATTAGTATTTTTGAAATCGAATCTCTGCACGAGTCGAGTCCAAAGTGTGAAAATGGAATGGCTTTTACACAATGACAAACATTATCCACAAAACAAATATATACTTGATGCAGGTTATGGAATACTGGAACAAAAACCTGACAGTAAATAATACAGTTTTTGCAAAAAAGGACACCAATGGTGGGAATGGAATGTACAGATTGCATAGCACAATAATGGGGTGTGGGGATGGAGGGGGGATTCAATTCTGGAAAAAGGCAAAACGTAAATACAAATTATGTCCAATATCAAATATTTTCATACAGTAAATATGTTTTATTTAAAGAAAAAAAATTAGCATGTTTTCTCTTTATACAAAATATAAAACACAGCAAATGAATGTGACCGTAAAAAGTACACACTGTTTGCAGTAACTGAACAATCGTGGAAATTGCTGCAACAGATGCTTATGCAAGTGGGAGGTTTTGGGGGTTGAAACGCTTCCCTGCTCCAGCAAAGAAAAATAAATAAATTCTGAACATATTTTCTGGGGGAGCATGAGTCGACCCTGCTATAATATTCGATCATCGCCGTCTAGACTCCACTTGATAAAAATTCCTGCATACACGCCTGTGCAACTCAATACTTTCTTTCCAAAAAACAAAAATGAAGAAGGAAAAAAAAAAAAAGGAGTCCAGTTTAAATTTATAATTCTGTACATGAATTAATAAAACTTGTAATATAAATGTTATTTCTCTTGAAACAAAAAAGTTAATAACTGGTAAGTCATTTATTATCCTCTCTATATTATATTTTTGAAATAGACCTACACATAAACTGGAAATCATGATTGAAAAACAAATCAGTTATGCTGATTTTTACGAGATGGTTGTGTTACAGCAAACAATATATTTCTTAAAATGACAACCAAGATAAACATCAAAAACGTTCTGTTTATACTGAGATAAAGAAATAAGGGAACACTTGGTATTGTATTATTTTTGTTTTTGTTTTGTTTAACGACACCCAACTAGAGCACATTGATTTATTAATCATCGGCTATTGGATGTCAAACATTTGGTATTCTGACATATAGTATTATAGAGAAAAAACCCTACATTTTCCATTGGTATCAAGGGATCTTTTATATGCACCAAAGACAGGATAATGCATACCACGACCTTTGATATACTAGCTGGCTGGAACGAGAAATAGCTCAATGGGCCCAGCGACGGGGATCGATCCAAGACCGACTGCACATCAAGTGAGCGCTTTACCACTGGACTATGTCCCGCCCTTGGAATGAATGAATGAATGTTTAACGACACCCCAGCACAAAAATACACATCGGCTATCGAGTGTCACAAAAGGTAAGTACATGTATATGAATGAATGTCCCATCCCTGGAATGTCAGTAATGTCAGACAGAATGTCAGTAATGTCAGACAGAACGTCAGTAATGTCGGACAGAATGTCAGTAATGTCGGACAGAACGTCAGTAATGTCAGAAAGAATGTCAGAATGTCAGTAATGTCAGACAGAATGTCAGTAATGTCAGTAATGTCGGACAGAACGTCAGTAATGTCGGACAGTACGTCAGTAACGTCGGAAAGAACATCAGCAATGTCAGTAATGTCAGACAGAACGTTAGTAATGTCGGACAGCACGTCAGTAATGTCAGACAGAATGTTAGTAACACAGTTAACGTCCTGACACTATGGATTGAGAGTTTTGGTTGCAGTCAAGTCTTTCCTCTTAGTTTTGGTGTGATCCCTCATTTCTTTCCATCAGTATATGTACATGTATTTACAAATATTCTGTTTCAAAAGTAATTTGCATATAGATTATCATTTAAAAAGATTGCTGGAGGAAATGTTATTGCTTGATACACGTATATATTAATGTTACCTCCTACAATGACAGGGCACCACTCAGTGGTTAGTGCTTGGTTACCAGAACCCGTTAAAGACAAGATCGTACAGCACTTCACTTACAGAAGGTTGGTTTGTTGGTTTTGTTTAACGACACCACTAGGGCACATCAATTTATTAATCATCGGCTATTGGATGTCAAACATTTGGTAATTTTTACATACAGTCTTAGATTAAAAAAAAGGTAAATGTTTCCATTAGTAGCAAGGGGTCTTTTATATGCACTATACCACAGACAGGATAGCACATACCATGGCCTTTGATACAATACAGTAGTCGTCGTGCACTGGCTAGAACGAGAAATAGCACAATGGAACTACCGATGGGGATCGATCGTAAACCAACCATGCATCAAGTGAACACTTTACCACTGGGCTACGGAGCCAAGGAGCCAACAAAATATAACCTGAAAATATACATTTAATTTGTCCCGTAAATTAATGTAATTCCAGCCACCTACTAATAGCAAAAAAGTGAAGATGTATTTTGTTTGATGATGCCACTGTATAGAGCATACTGACTAATCATGGTCAGACCTTTTCATAATTCTGACATGCATGTAGTCTTCAGAGGAAACTGAACTGGCAGCAAGGGGTCTTTTATATGCACTTTCAAATAAACAGGGCGGCACATACCATGGTCTTTGAAATACAGATGGTGGTGCATTGGCTTGGATGGTGTGTGTGTGTGGGGGGGGGGGGGGTCAAATAATGGGTCCACCAAGGTAATTCGATCCTTCAACCAAGACTGAGCTAGATATATTCTTAAATGGCTATCCATAAAAAAAAAAACGTACAAAAAAACGTTTGTTAATTTCTTGCCAATGCTAGGTGCATTTGCACAATGTTTGTAAACTGGCTTTATGATAGCAAGAATTAGAAATGGCTGAAGTGGAAAGTAAACCATGTATATTTCAACTCACGTAATCTGTGTGAATCTGCCCTAAGTATGGTAAGTCACTGCTGTATGACCATGCCTTTAACCAATCTGGTACAATAACACAAAACAACACATGTTGTAAAGAGATAAAAACAGTTGGACATCGTTACATCAAAATATATTTTATGTAAATTAAAAAAAAATACAACAGTATCAACGGTATTATAGAGTCACATTAATGGCAATGAATGTGAAGTGCGGAATGTTATTCATCAATTAATTATCCACTTAATTAACATGCAAAAATAATAATAGTTTTAAGTTCCTGAAGTCTGTTTAAATATATACAATGTATATATACAATACTGCCAGGAATTAATGGCACATTGATTCATTCAAACTGGCACCAAGATAACAAAATGTATTTTTAATCAAGTAAAATATATATATTTAACAACAGTCAGGATACATGTATAAATTTAATATTTTCAAATTCATAAATGTTTCGCAAACCCATCAGTAATCTGAAGTGCTGCAAAAGAAATTTTGTTTTCCAACTGAAAACCGTTTTCGATGTATACACTATTCACTTCTTGTGAAAATATTTCATATGTCTGTGCTTATAAAATCTTTAGTGTAATGCTACCTATACAAATTGCAAAATCTTTTATGCCTATTTCTTATGTTTAAAATGTTTGCCCAATGCCTCCATAATGAGCAGATTGTCCTTAATAAGAAATAGAAATGACCTTGAATTTTTTTTTTTAATTGTTGTTAAGAGTGTTGAAAACTAGATGGCTATTCGAGGCACACTAGTATATCAAAGAATGATAAGAACAGTTTTGAGGGGAATACTATATTCTCTATTTTTAAAAAAATCCTCTTCTTTTTTCTTTCTTTTTTATCCCTGTTAAGAATCCTAGCAATGTTTCACTGACAGGTTGTGTTCCCCTTTCAAAGGCCACTGATATTAGATTGGTCATACAGTTTTAAAACACACATGCAGCATTTGAAATCCTAATACTAATTATCTTGTGCTACAACACACACAGTTTGGCCTCCATTTGTTCATTGTAATCTCTAATAAAATAAAATAAAACTATAATAGTATTACTACTAAGGTAAGCTACACAACAACGTGTATAAAATAATTTTCAATTAATGTACATTAAACAGAGAATCAGCAATGTCGTAACGTAAGGTGTGTGTTAATAATCGTAAAAAAGTGTGAAAAGTCAAACACATTAAAAAAATATCAGCAGTTGTGTAAGCTACAGCTTTTGTTAAACTCTTGGCATTTTAAGACTGGAAACACTATACAATCATTACAGTTTTTATCACGAAGGGCCTTTTATTTAAATCATAATATGTGTACATGGTATTAATAAACTTTAAGTAACATAAGGTGTGTGTTAATAATCGTAAAAAATTTGAAAAAGTCTTAACACACTCCAAAACAAATATCAGCAGTCATATAACCTACAGGTTTTGTTAAACTCTTGGCATCCTATGATTGGAAACACTGTATACAATCATGCACTGCAGTTTCTGTCAAGAAGAATTTTTTATCTACATTTTAACATGTGTACATGGTATTGAATAGTCCTAGTAACATAAGGTGTGTGTTAATAATCATATATAATGTGAAAAGTCTAATAGTCACACATTTAAAAAAATATCAGCAGTTGTATAATCTACAGCTTTTGTTAAACTATTGGCTTCCTAAGACTGAAAGAATGGTACAAAATATGTGTGTGTTAATAATCATATAAAATGTGAAAAGTCTAACACATTCCAAAAAAATATCAGCAGTTGTGTAAGCTACAGCTTTTGTTAAACGCTTGGCATCCTAAGACTGGAAAAAACTGTACAAAATCATTGCATTGTACAAGGTATTGTTCTGAGTTGCCCTAGTAACATGAGGTGTGTATTAATAACCATATAAAATGTGAAAATCTAAAATATTACAAAAATAGCATCAGAAGTTGCATAACCTACAGTTTGGTTAAATTCTTGGCATACTATGACTGGAAAAACTTTACAAAATCATTGAAAGTTTTTTCCAAGAAGGCCCTTTGCATCTACATGTGTACATTGTACATCGTAGCCATAGCAACATAAGATGTGTGTTAATAATCATATAAAACATATTCCAACTAACATCAGCAGTTTAACCTACAGGTTTGGTCAAACTCTTGGCATCCTAATTAAATTAAGACTGGAAAAAACTTTACAATATCATTGCAGTATTAACTGAAAAAGCCCATTAAAATAAAGTGTGTCATAATATTGATGATTTATATGAAATGTGTAAGCACAAATTATCAGCAGTCATAACAGACTAAAGGTTTTGTTAAACTCTGGCATCCTAAGACCACAAAAACTATACAAAATCATTGCAGTTTCTACCAACAAGGCTCATTACATAAAGTGTGTACTGGAATTAATAATTTGTATAAAATGTGTAAGCAAAAAATACCAGTAGTTGTATATCCTACAGGCTTCGTTGAACTCTGGCATCCTATAACTGGAAAAAACTGTAAAAAATCCTGCCAGTTTTCTACCAAGAAGGGCCATCATGTTTACATGTGTATATGGTTTAATTTGAGTTGGCCCGTAACATAAGCTGTGTATTAATAATTTGCACAAAATGTTAGTCTTAACATAATCAATAATAAAAACATCAGCAGTTGTATAAAGTACAGATTCTGTTAAACTCTAGTGCTCCTTGATCCAAATTAATGTAGTTTTTAACTTTCTACTACAAAAAGTTCATCACGTTTACATGTGCATATTTTGAGTATAGGCTCAGTAACATAAAGAGTGTATTAATAATTTTAATTTCATAAAATACTGAAGTCTTAACATATTAAAAAAAAAAAAAAAAAAAAAAAAAAACAACATTAGCAGTTGTATAGCCTAAAGACTGGCATCCTATGACTGGGAAAAAAACTGTACAAGACTGGCATCCTATGACTGGGAAAAAAACTGTACAAAATTAATGTAGGGCTAGTAACAAAAAGTGTGTATTAATAATTTGCATAAAATGTTAAAGTCTTAATAATATCATCAATAAGAAAAACATCAGCAGTTGTATAACCTACAGATTTTGTTAAAGTTGTGTGCCCCTTGACGGCAACAGATCCAAATTGTTGTAGTTTTTAACTTTCTAGTACAAAAGTCCATCATGTTCACATGAGCTCATGGTGTGATTTTGAGTAGAGGCCAGTAACATAAAGAGTGTATTAATAATTCCATAAAATATTGAAGTCTTTAACATGTTAAAAAAAACAAAAAAACAAAAACAGCAGTTGTATAGTCTACAGACTCTGGCATCCTATGACTGGAAAAACTGTACAAACTGAATGCAGTTTGTAAGAACGCCCAGTAACAGAAGCTGTGTATTAATAATTTGCATAAAATGTTAGTCTTAACATATTCAATAAGAAAACCAAAAAGATCAGCAGTTATGTAACGTACAGATTTCATTAAAACTCTGATGCTCCCTAACAGGAACAGTTACAAATTTAATGTAATTTATAACTTTCTACTAAGAAAGGCCATCACGTTTACAGGTACACATGGTGTAATTTTGAGTATAGACCCAGTAACATAGGCGTGTATGTATTCATAATTTGCATAAAATGTGAGTCTAGCAGATTAAAAAATAATAGAATAAATAAATATCAGCAGTGGTGTATAACCGGCTTTTTTTTTTTTTTTTTAACTCCGCCATCTTATAACTTGAAAAACTGTACAAAATGTACAGAATTCTACTAAGTAGAACCATTGCATTTACATGCAAGATTCATACATACATTCATACTATGAATTGGGTTATTTTCAATAGGTCTAATAATATAAGATGTGTCTATTAACATTTCTATAAAATGTGAAAGTCTAACAGTAAAAAAAACCAACATCACCAGTCATATATAATAATTAATGTACAGATATATTTTTTACTTTTATTTTTTTGTTATTTAAATTGTTACACTTTGTGTAAAAACTGAATGCAGTTTCTATTACATTTGTAGCACATGGTATCATTTCACACTTGTCCAGTTGCAAAAGGGAAAAGGAATGTGTCAACATTTGTATAAAATGTGAAATTCTAATACAGCATATTTAATAAAATATCAGCAGTTAATTACTGTAAATCAAGAAAATATTGCTTGCATATAAATTTCACATCACTTGTGCCCAAACTCAAGTAGCAAAATTTATACACATACATTACTTTCATTGGAGATATGCATTGCAGTTATCAATGTTGTTCACACAAAAAATAAAAAAATAATACAACAATAATGATCTGGTTTACAGTAACCTATACATGTTTGTTCTATTAAAATTAGGCTGTTCCAAAATTAATCTGGAATCCCATGGTTAAAAAACCAAACACATGGGAAATGGCCCTAACTGACAAATCTGGGTCAAATTCTGTTTCTACTGGAATGTAAATTTCAACACTGAGCCTTAATTTAAATACAGAAATCAAATTCCATTCAAATTAAACTGGAAACTGATTTAGTCTTGCATGTGAAGTGTGAAATCTAGATGGGGGGGGAAAGCTTGTGTTTTCTACATAATTAGATGTCTGTGTTTTAACATATGGTAACATACATGTACTATAAGTAAAGGATGACAAATTATATCTAATGCAGATAAACTAACCTAAAGGCAAATGCAAAAATTATTACCTAGATAATAATTTTAAACAAATAATAAATATATATTTTCTAAAACTGGTTTTAAAATTCTGGTAAACAGATTACCCCCACCCACCCACCGTTTGTTCTGATAGCTTCTAAGTACATGTACAGCAAATACATGTATTTCATTAAAATAAACGTCTTTTTTTTAATATATTTTTTTCTTTTAAAAAAAAAAAAGATTTTAATGTAATGAAAATAGTTCATGATACTAAAATATTTTTAATGTACCCCCCCTCCCCCCAAAAAAAATCTAATTAAGTTCTTCTTCGGAGTGTTTTATCTTGTGTGGCGCGAACTGTGCGGGTCCCAGCACCGCATGGTGGCAGCCAGGGAACGTGCAGTGGTAGTGCGTCTGCTTCTTGTGGTACGTGCACGCCTCCACCCCACAGTTCTCCGTGCCCGTGTACTTCTGGAAGCCGTGGGAGCTGATGTTGTCCAGCTTCACGTGGTACTTCCGGTGGGCCATCACCTTGCTGGAGTCGGCGCACAGGAACGGGCAGCGCAGGCAGTGGAAGTGAGACGACTTGCCTGCCAGCTCGCAGTCCGCTCGGCCGCACGGGACTGTGACGCGGAACTGCTGGAACTCGTCCCCCATGATGGTGTTCAGCCGGCTGTGACGCAGCGTGTGCTGCACCATGCGCGACCGGTCACTGAAGCCGTAGCCGCAGTCGGGTCGCGAGCAGTGGAAGTGCGTGACACTCTGTCGGTAGGCGCAGTGCGACTGTCGGCAGTCTTCGTTGTACCAGTACCGCTGGTATCCATCCGGCACCGATTCGTCCTTGTCTCCAGCCCGACGAGGACTCGACAGTCTTCTTGGCTTCACGAGCGCAGAATCGCTGTCGATGAAATCGTCGTGGCGAGTGTGCGTTCGTTTTCGACCCGACCGTCGAGAGTTCAGTGACGCAAAAACATCAGTGGTAGAACTTTCGTCGGGACTGGTAAGACCCTCGAAACTGTTGTCGTGATCGCTCGACTTCGGTTCCTCGAATGACTCGTCGATTTCCAAACACCCCAGTTCGTCTGCGTCATTGTCTGAATCCACTGTTCCCATGTGAAGCTCAAAATCCGATCCGCTGTTATTTTCCACACCTTCAGAAAGTTCAATTTTGGAATCCGCAATTCTAAGATTCACAATAGCTCCTCTGGTTTTGTCATCTTGATTATTAACAGATACGTCCTCACACGAGACATTTTCTGGCACAGCATCAATTACATCTGTGCCTGCACCTGTTTGAGAGTTGCTAGAAAGATCCAGCCCGCACTCTGTCGTCGGAACAGCCACCGGAACATGCGACGGTTTCGGAGCTATGGCCTGCGGTTTCATCCCCCTCATGCCTGGATCCAAGCGTTCGAAGGAGATCCCGTGTTTACCTACATGCATACGGAGCCGGATGGGATCCGAGAAGGCCTGGTTACACTCCAGACAGTGGTAGTGGTCCCGCTTCTTCAACTTACAGAATGGCCGGCCGCAGTTCGAGTCAATTGCGAAGTGCATCCGGTTCTTCAGCGAAGCCCAGTTGGGCTGTGGCAGAGCGTTGGGGCCCTTCTGTTTCAGGAGACTGGCTAGAGGGATCGTGTTCGGTGGAACCATCTGCATTGGAAGCATGGGCAGCATCATCTGACTGATCATCGGCTGCTGAATGATGGTCGTCGAACCGGCGTTCACAATGGCCGTTGAAACCACCTGCGAGACCAACTGCGTGAGAGCCGGATTGATGTGTGGGACGGTCGGAGGACCGGAATTCTTCTGCCGCTTCGATGATGGCGAAACCGGGTAGAACGTGCCGGCGGGCTTTATCACAGTCTTGCTGTTGGGATCGTTGGTCGCAATGGACGTTTGGGTTGGCACGATGGGGATAAACGCTGCCATCTCCTTCTGGTAGAGCAGTGACGGGACTTTCTGCGACGCCGATAATACCGACGCTGATGCTGACCCATACCGGTGCTTCTTGTCGTGCTGCGCCATCGTGCTGTGGCGCACAAACGAGTAGTCGCACTTCGGCTTGAGGCAATGGAAGTGGCGGTTGGCGCGGTTGTTGTGGCAGTGCACGCGACGGCAGTCAATGTTACGGTCGAAGAACTCGAAGCCTTCTAAAATATTCACAAAGTTGTGGAAGTCCTTTGCGTGGAGGTTCAGGACGTCCAGCCGGTCCGTGGCGTGGTGACACCGGGCCCGCGCGCAGTGGAAGTGCTCCTTCTTGTAGAACAGACACTGGTCGTCGGGGCAACTGGTTCCCGCCCGGAAACGCTGAAACCCGTTGATCACGTCGCTGTCCTGGTTGAATTTTCCTTCAATGAACAGGCGCACCGATTCGGCGATCACGTCGTTGGGCAGTTCGACTTTTGGAATTCTGGGGATCTCGCCTTTGGGGAATTTTGGTGGTCGGCCGCGTCTGCGTTTCTCGATGTCAGATTCCTGTTTGTTGCTGCCATACCGGACCTTCCCGATGGAGGCTTTGGCGTATTCGTGGATTCGGTAGTGTTCGAGGCGGGCGAACGCTGGACCAGATGCCGGGATTTCGTGAGAACAACCAGTCTAAAAAAACAAAGACAAAACAGCGTAAGAATGATTTGTTAGTAACCACTAAATCAAAGATAATAAAAGTAAAAATGTTTTAATGGAACAACAATAACAACACACCATATACATGTGGATGTTTGCTATAAAGCTCACTACAAATGACATCTTTTACTTGTTAATTTAATTAATCACTTGTAAATCATTTATATATAATTAAGACTTGTTCAATATTGTCCGAGTATACAAATTGTATAATGGGGGAGTTTACCAGCATATTTTCAAAATGAAAATATTTATTAAATGTACATTTTTCAGAAAGCAAGCGGGTGTTGAAAAAAAAAGAGGAAAAAAAATGAAGGAAAAAATTAAGAAAAAACTGTTTGTATACTTGTGAAAAATGTTGATAACTGTAAATGGCCCCTTACTATTCTGTACATATGTCGTAATATATCAATGTAACTAAACTAGTTAATAACTGGTAACTCATTTATTATTCTCTCTCTCTCTATATATAATATACACACCTACTTACAGCAGTAATGTGAACTGAACAAAAAAAAGTCACTTTTAGAAAGGAATGCATGTGTTTATCACTGAAAACTCGTAAAATAAATATAAAAAAAAACAACAAACCAGTTAAGGGAGGGCTATAAAAACTGATCAAAGCACTTCATCACAGATTCTGGCCTATAGTTACATGTATGCATCTGACCATTTATTATTTAACTGACCTCCCTCCCCATACTCCCCACTTTCAGTGCTGAACAAATCTTCAAATTTGAGCAAAAATTATGGAGACATGCAGACAAACTGAGCTGGCCTGAAAAACCTTTTCACCATTTATTTTCATCATTTTACTCACAATATTAGCTGTAATTCATGTAAAAACTAACGATTCATTTGCAACCTTGTAGTAATACTAATATGAATGAATGTTGGTTTAATTTGGGCATGAATCAGCCTGCCCCCCTCCCCCTCCACAACCCCCCCCCAGAAAAACACACCAACAACACAAAAATAGGATCCTGATTGCCTACGTTCATATATGAACATACCCAGTTACAGTGGTAGTGTTTCTCCTACAGACTGATAAACGAACGTACCCAGTTACAGTGGTAGTGTTCCTCCTACAGATTGATAAACGAACGTACCCAGTTACAGTAGTAATGTTTCTCCTGCAGACTGATAAACGAACGTACCCAGTTACAGTGGTAGTGTTTCTCCTACAACTGATAAACGAACGCACTCAGTTACAGTGGTAGTGTTTCTCCTGCAGACTGATAAACGAACGTACCCAGTTACAGTGGTAGTGTTTCTCCTACAACTGATAAACGAACGTACTCAGTTACAGTGGTAGTGTTTTTCCTGCAAACTGATAAACGAACGTACCCAGTTACAGTGGTAGTGTTTCTCCTACAACTCATAAACGAACATACTCAGTTACAGTGGTAGTGTTTCTCCTACAACTGATAAACGAACATACTCAGTTACAGTGGTAGTGTTTCTCCTACAACTGATAAACGAACATACTCAGTTACAGTGGTAGTGTTTCTCCTACAACTGATAAACGAACATACTCAGTTACAGTGGTAGTGTTTCTCCTACAACTCATAAACGAACATACTCAGTTACAGTGGTAGTGTTTCTCCTGCAGACTGATAAACGAACGTACCCAGTTACAGTGGTAGTGTTTCTCCTACAACTGATAAACGAACGTACCCAGTTACAGTGGTAGTGTTTCTCCTACAGACTGATAAACGAACATACTCAGTTACAGTGGTAGTGTTTCTCCTGCAGACTGATAAACGAACGTACCCAGTTACAGTGGTAGTGTTTCTCCTACAGACTGATAAACGAACGTACCCAGTTACAGTGGTAGTGTTCCTCCTACAGACTGATAAACGAACATACTCAGTTACAGTGGTAGTGTTTCTCCTGCAGACTGATAAACGAACGTACCCAGTTACAGTGATAGTGTTTCTCCTACAACTGATAAACGAACGTACCCAGTTACAGTGGTAGTGTTTCTCCTACAGACTGATAAACGAACGTACCCAGTTACAGTGGTAGTGTTTCTCCTACAACTGATAAACGAACGTACCCAGTTACAGTGGTAGTGTTTCTCCTACAGACTGATAAACGAACGTACCCAGTTACAGTGGTAGTGTTTCTCCTGCAGACTGAACTGACAGCTGTGCTGACACGCCTCGTCTGCCTCGAACTTGATGTAAACCAGCGGCGTGATCCGGTCCTGGATTTCATGGAATCTGAAACAAAATAACATACAAATTAAATACTGGTCGACATCAAATCTACAGTTCAATATAGATAAAAATTAAAATTAAAATACTGGTTCACATCATCAAATCTAGTCCAATATAAATTTTAAAAAATGAAATACTGGTTAACATCGTCAAATCTACAGTCCAATATAGATAAACAAAAAATTAAATACTGGTTAACATTGATAAATCAACAGTCCAATATAGATTTAAAAAAAATTAAAATCTGGTTCACATCGTTAAATCTAGTCCAATATAGATTAAAAAAAATTAAATACTTGGTTAACATTGTCAAATCTACAGTCCAATACAGATAAATAACATACTTTTTTTTAGGTAAAAATTAAAATCTGGTCAACATCATCAAGTCCAATAGAGATAAAAAAACTTTTAAAAAAACTCTCGCCAACTTGATATAATCTGTGAACAATATAACATAATGAAACTCTGATTAGGATATCATTTTTTATTAGTTAAAACCCCTAATAAAGTTATTCATCTTCAACATCTAAATATGTTTTTCTGTATATTGCAAAGTTGTTCCCCTTTGATTACTAAAACTATTTCAGCTAAAGGAACCAGCCTCGATGGTGTTGTGATTAAGCCATCGGACATAAGGCTGGTAGGTACAGGGTTCACAGCCTGGCACCAGCTCCCACCCAGAGCGAGTTTTAACAAATCAATGGGTAGGTGTAACACCACTACACCCTCTTCTCTCTCTCACTAACAACTAACCCATTATCCTGGACAGATAGCTGAGGTGTGTGCCCAGGACAGTGTGCTTGAACCTTAATTGGATATAAGCACGAAAATAAGTTAAAATAAAAATGTTTTGGTTTTAACAAAACCACAAGAGCACATTGATTTCTTAATCATCGGTTACTGGATGTCAAACATTTGGTAATTCTGACACATAGTCTTAGAAAGAGGAAACCTACTTGGCGTGTTCGCGGACACCATCCTTAGATCTGAACAGCACGACACAGCCGTCCACCTTGCAGTGGTAGTGATCCTTGTATAGGTACTGGCAGCGGGAGTTGCAGGGGTCGTTCGCCGTGTATCTGTGATGAGACAGAGAAGCATACAGATAAAAGCTGACCTTGTATCAAGTTTCTCTAGATTTTAAGACACAAAGCTGACATTATATCCAGACCAACAATTAAACTTGATATAACAAAAAATTTTTTTTAATAAATCCAAAAAATTCCATCAAGTTATATCGTATTTGTTCTTACTCAGATATAAATAAATTTATGACGTTGTTTACATGGGTCTTGATAAGTTGCAAAATGTTTTTTAATGTGTTATCCTGTTTTCAAAATCATTGGCCGTTTGTCCTGAGAATTGAAAAGCAAACAACATATACGTCGAGATCAATGGTTGTCCAGTGGACAAGTAGAAATTTTCAATGCACTTTCATTTTGAGCAATCAAAAACATCATCCTTGTACTCTAATAAAACAAACAACTCATTTGGACAATTGAAAATATCAGTGGTCAAGCAGATTTCAAGACATACTTGTCCAGTGGACTAGTGACAAATTCTGCTTATTTCTATGGCTGTTATCTTTACATGTTTTTTGTGTAACCCATAAATAGGTTACACCAATTGTCAGTTCTCAGAAGCCTGTAATATATCATCTACAGACTATTTACCTGATCAAATAGCTTTTCCAAGCTTCGTCTTTTTCACGAGGAATTCTCCAATTTTCCGCCACACGTTGCTGCTGCATAATGTTCAGGGAAGCTGAAGATGACTGCGTCGCTGACATCAGTGCTGATGGTGCTGGTGACGCAGGAGTCACGACCATTGACGCCGATGTCGGCTGTGAATAAGTCGGAATTGGCAGGGTCAATGAATCTCCTAAATTCTCTCCCTTCACAACATCACCGTAGTTCGATAACAAGGAAGGTTCCGCACTGATCGAACCAGGGGGTGCTTTACTGACCGGGGGTGACTGGACTTCCCTTTTCACTGGGACTTCATTTGCAGGAGCAGAAGACTGGGGTGTACCACCAACAGGTGCAGACGACAAATTAACACCACTGGTGGGTGCAGCTAACGGACTTATGCAACTACTGGGTGTGGATAACTGACTTATTCCACTAACAGATGCAGATACTGGACTTATTCCACCAACAGGAACGGATACGGGACTTATATCACCTAAGGATTTGGACGGTGATGAAAGTATTCCGCTGACAGATGCCGATGGACTTATTCCACTGATGGGAATGACAGCGTTACCGTAGGCGATGGACGACCCGGATAAAGACGTAACAGGAACCATAATCGACGGACTTTTCACATCCGTGCCAGGCACCAGCACCTGTTTTCCATCCATCTCCGTGTGAACGACATTCTGGACTGCTATCGTCTTCCCCGCTTCCGTTTTGATGGTCAGCGGCAGTGACATCGACGGAATTGACTGTTGCCCCATGGGAATACTGGTCTGTGTCCCGGGCGAGAGAACCGGTAGAGTGGAAAGCAAGGGGTTCGGTTGGATGGACGCAGGTTTTGTCTGGAGTGAGGTGAAACCTTGCGGTGGCACAGCTTGACGATTTGGGGTCTGGTGGGACTGTCGTTGGACCTGTCGGAAGTTCCGGTACGCGTTTTCAAAGTCTCGTCTCTCATGTCGCCGCTTGTGAGAATATAGCTGAGCCGTTGAATGAAGCACGTAGTTGCAGCCTGCAATTAAAAAAAAGATACTAATTTTAGCTTTTTGGAACTGGACCATTAATAAGAAGGAAGGAAGGAAATGTTTTATTTAATGACGCATTTTATTTATGGTTATATGGAATCGGACATATGGTTAAGGACCACACAAATATTGAGAGAGGAAACCTGCTGATGCCACTTCGTGGACTACTTTTTTCGATTAGCAGCAAGGGATCTTTTATATGCACCATCCCACAGACCTTTGTTGCACCAGCTGGAATGAGAAATAGCCCAATAGAACCATTAATAATACTTGTTTTAAATAATCTGGTTGCTTTTGTTTCTTCTTTTTTTTTACAATAAATTTTTTTTAACTTAATTTTAGCTTCTTTAGAACTGGAACATGGTTCCAATAATCTGAATTAAAGTTATTTGATTTCTTTTTTAATAGGTTGCAGCCTTCAATAAAAAAAGAAAAGAAAAAAGAGAGAGACTAATTTTAACTTTTAAAAACTAGAACATGAATACTTGTTTCAAACAATCTCAGATTTCCTGCTGAGAAAAAATATGATCCGCTGAAAATAAAGGTGAGCATGCAGAGGGTTTGGGACAATGTATGGAAAACTATGACCTCTGAGATGTATTTTAAATCATTATAAAATTAATATATAACAGAAACACAAGTTAAACAGCAGATGAGATAATTGTACATACATTTGTCTTTTGAAAAATTACCTGTGATGTTTTGATAATTTTAGCAGGTGAGCTATAGGTTTGAAAAATGGACTGCTTTTCGCTTTTCACAGGCCACTATTTTGAGAACTGTTATCTGAATTTAAGGTTATTAGTTTTCTCTTGTAACATCTCAGTTTGAAATATATATTTGCAGAACAGTCAGACACTTTCATGTTCATATGCATCTTGAAACAAAAATGCATGTTTTTAAGTAACATATGTATGAGCATGATTTAACTTTATGAGCACTCTGGCAAATTTGATCAGCCAATATGCACCAATTTCACTTAGCCAAACAAAATATGAAGAATTTTATTTATTTGATTTTGAATCATCTTTCTGGCATTTAAATAATACAATTTATATAAAGCATAAAGCCTAAAAGTATCTACAATGTATATATAATAAAATAAAGTGGGTAATTTGTACATTCCAATTGAGAAATTTGACTTCAAAAGAAGGAATTGAACCAAAAAAAGCATTCTAAGAGTACTGCTAAAGCAAAACATGTCCCCAACCAGGCTTCACAAATTTTTAAATGGGCCATAACTCTGTCAAAGATAGCAAAATCCATTTTTGACAATTATGGCCCTTGAATAAATTCCCATGAGTCTTGATTGGGCTACAATGTAAAAATGGGAAAATCCCCATGAAAGGCAAACTTGATCTAAAACTCTACATGACAAAGCTATAAACAAATTCTCAGCTCAATAACTTGAAACATTGTGAAAACAAAGTCAGGAAAATTATATGTGGGACAGACAGACAGACAGACAGATAGGGGACTAACAACATAGCCTTTGGCGAATAGTGTGCAATATATGGACGTTATGAAAACAACGTTACCTGATCTAATACAGTGGATGTGATTGCTGATCTTGGAGTAGCGGCAGTTGGTAAAAGAACAGTGCTCGTACTTCATAAACTTCTTAAAACCGTCGCGACTCAGAACTTCATCTTTCTGGTGGTAACTCTTGTGCTTTTCTGAAGTAAGCAAACAACAAAAGAATATTTAACTATTTACTACTTAACTAGAACAAAAACTGCACACACTTTTATAGCTACAAGTATAAAAAAAAATATTTTATTACCTACGAGGTATAGCATAACGAGGGTCATATTTATCGTACGATTTCCCTCGTATGTCATAACTAAATCGTATGTCCTCCTGACATTGTCGTTTAATGATTGGCTGTTGTAAGAGTACATTTCTTTCTGATTGGGTGACACGACATTCCACAGATACTACTTTCTTCATTAGTACATGTTTATTTCGAGTATAAGCTGATCACATGCCGTAATGATAAATACGTGTTTTTAATTAATTTAATAAAACATTAATTGATTATTTATGATAACTTGTATTCTATTACGATGTAGTTGTGACACATCAAACACTTAATTATGAATATAACGTTCACAACTGTTAGAAATCTATACTAAGGTCGATGAGTCACTTTTCGCACCCTTGTTTTGGCTTCGTACATAATAAATGTGGCATATCTTACCATAATTTCACTTGAAAGCCATATTTAGTCAAAGGTACAATGTTTTAATCACAAGATTTTCTTCAAACACATTCAGGTGCGTTAATAATGTTAAAAAAAAATAAATTCAATAGCAATTTTGCACTATAATTTTTCTAGCATTCTTAAAACGGAAACGTCATGTACCCAATTTATAGTTATTGTAAGGAGATGCAAACTGACGTCATTGGAATAATGACGTCATTCAAATTCAAAACTAATTATTTCAATTACTGTGTATTTGTTTGCTTTTTAGTATACAAATGCTTTACAATGTACAGCTGTTGATACATGTGTACTCTACTTATGGGCGTATAAATATCACGTAACTTTAGAACAGGTTGTAATTTGGTTTTCAAGACATCAATGAACAAACATTACTCCGCAGTTAAGGAAACGTTAGTTTGTAAACAATGATTGGAATGTTCATTTAGCAAGACAGTTCTACGGTAATAAACAGAATATTACATTCGTATCCATGACAGGCGATGTTTACGACACTCGTGCCTAAATTATTGCATTTCACTCGCTTTCGCTCGGGAAATATGATGATTTAGGCACTCGTGTCGTAAACATCGTCTGTCATGGACACTCATATAATATCCTCTATATATGAGTTAGAAGTGAGGATGGGGGTCAGGGGAAAGAAGTACTGTTCCAACAAATCTGAAATTGAAGTAGAGTGAAAGTCCTCTAAACCGGACACCCTTTGGATCAAGTAAAAAGTCTGGTATCTGGTTTAGAGAGTTTCTCTTCTGCACAAATATTTTAAAAGAGACCATGAAAAATTTCCGTTTTTGAGGGAATTCCGAATTACAGAGTGTCTGGTTTTAACAGGTTTTGCTGTACATCCTTTAATTGCTAATCAAATCGCTTAATAATAATAACTGGTGACTTATCTATTCTACTTTTTGTCTTTCTCAAATTAACTTCTCATGGACTTAATAATTTTTTTTGTAAAACTACTCTTCAGTATAGTTAAAAGTTTGTTTTGTTTTACAACACCACTAGAGCACATTGATTCATTAATCATCGGCTATTTTTTGGATGCCAAACATTTGGTAATTTTGACATAATAGTCTTAAGAGTGGAAACCCACATTTTCCCATTAGTAGCAAGGCACCATCCCACAGACAGGATAGCACATACCACGGCCTTTGATATAACAGTCGTGGTGGACTGGCTGGAACATGCAATAGCCTAATGGACCCACCAAGTAGGATTGATCCCAGACCAAGTATGCAGCAAGCGAGCATTTTACAACTGGGAAATGTCTCTCCCCCCCCCCACTCTTTAGTGTTACTCTATTTGTTCTTACCCATGTCAGCTTTGTTTTTGAAGGTGAAGTTACAGGTGGCTCGTCGACAGTGGAAATGTGTCGTGCGCTGACCGTAGAACGAGCAGGAAGTCGTCCCACAATCCTCTGTGGCACGGAATCGCTGAAATCCTTCCTGGATGATGGCCGAATCCTTTCGGTGGTAGTTCGCATGCATCTGGACATCTGAGGTACTGATGTATACTTTATCACAGCCATTCTGCAAACAAAAATATAGTGAATTTTAAGATGCACTTTTAGATAGCAGAGTAAATCCTTTCTGATGACACCCAAGTCTATAGTCTATTGGCTTTAATAAAATCTTGTCCATATAAACAAGCATGTAATTAAAAGTGTGATCATTTTGTAAAGTCTCTAACCAAATTGTGGTTACCTCAGAGACTATAACCTGATGGGGGGGGGGGGGAGGGCCCTCAGAGACTATAACCTGATGGGGGAGGGCCCTCAGAGACTATAACCTG
This sequence comes from Gigantopelta aegis, assembly GCF_016097555.1. Taxonomy (NCBI): domain Eukaryota; kingdom Metazoa; phylum Mollusca; class Gastropoda; order Neomphalida; family Peltospiridae; genus Gigantopelta; species Gigantopelta aegis. The sequence continues at coordinate 33,484,523 of NC_054713.1, read as the reverse complement.
ATGGGGGGAGGGCCCTCAGAGACTATAACCCTGATGGGGGAGGGGGGAGGGCCTTCATGGGGGAGACAGAGACTATACCCTGATGGGGGGAGGGCCCTCAGAGACTATACCTTGATGGGGGAGGGTCCTCAGAGACTATACCCTGATGGGGGAGGGCCCTCAGAGACTATAACCTGATGGGGGGAGGGCCCTCAGAGACTATAACCCTGATGGGGGGAGGGCCATCAGAGACTATAACCTGATAGGGGGGAGGGCCCTCAGAGACTAACCTGATGGGAGGGCCCTCAGAGACTAACCTGATGGGAGGGCCCTCAGAGACTCTAACCTGATGGGGTCAGACTTATATTTCTTACTTCAGTCGTCCATGATAATGGTATCCAACATCCACTCATGTAGTATTCTCTACACCCATCCACCTAGGGATATAGACAGCTTGACATGTGCAGAATGTTGTCATTTAGTCAAAACAACATCAGTAAGTTTATACTGACAATTTATCAAACCCAAAGGAGAGAACCAGTAGATCTAACAGCACTGCGTGGACTCCCCATGTCAAGGTGACATTTTGTCTATAAATAATAACTTAAACATCCACCAATCACACTTCACCTTTTATAACGTTATACAGGAGAATGTTTTCAAATTCTTTTCAAATCACTGACATGATTTTGCAAGTAAGGTTTTGACTGGTCGAATGAAAGGTCAACTGGACATGAGTTCCAACGGGGTGCAGTTAGATCCACAGGTAATAGTAATTAACCAGTGAAGCTCATTTTAATTAGCTTGAATACCTGTATACAATGATAGTGTGTCTGGCGTCCATTGTGAGTACATCTGTTATACTTCTTACTGCAGTCATCCATGGGACTGAAGCGGAGGAAGCCATGTTGGAGTGAGTCCTCGCGCTTCTTGTGCCACTTGAAGTGGCGAACCATCTCCTCCTTCTTAACAAACACCTGTGAAAACACACTTTATTAATGAATTATCTTAACAAACAACCGTTACATACAGTTTATTAATGAATTATCTAACAAACGCCTGCTTCATACCAGGTCTCCGAACATTGCGAGAACGATCGTTTCGTTCACGCGAATCTAATTTTGCATAACCTATTATTAATTTTTTTTTTAATTTGGTCACAATTTACTTTGATAACGGGATACGCAAAAAGGAACTGAGTTACCTGGATTTATTTCTGCGTAAACGATAAAAGGGTCATACAGATTTTCAATTCTCAGAGGCCTGCGTCAAGTTTGGTAATTTGACATATAGTCTTAGAGAAGAAACCCGCTACATTTTTCCCATTACCAGCAAGGGGTCTTTTATATGCACCATCCCACAGACAGGATAACACATACCATGGCCTTTAATATAACAGATGTGGTGCACTGACTGGAATGAGAAATAGCTCAATGGGCCTACTGATGGCGATTGATCCCAGACCCGACCAGGAAGTTTTAGCACTGGGCTACGTCTCAACCCTACATGCAAAGGGGAGCTAAAAATAACTCTCCTTTGAACTAGTGAACTAGCAAGAAGTTAGCTCCCCTTCTATAGCGAGGTTTGAGACAATATAGGTTGTAGACGCATCACAAGGGGTTTATGGATTTTTATACCCTCTGTATGCTCTTGTACCTCTTGCCTTCTGTTCGGGGTACAAAAGCATACAGAGGCTATAAAAATTCATAAACTCCTCATGATGCTTCTACAATAAATTTACCTTGCCAACATGTTTAATTACAAGATTTTCTTCAAACACATTCAGGTGCATTAATAATGTTCAAACAAAAAACATTCAATAGCAACGTCATGTACCCAGTTTAGTGTTATGGTAAGGAGATGTAAAGTGATGTCATTGGAATACTGACGTCATTCAAATTCAAAATTAGCTGCATTATTACAATGCTTAGCCACATTAAAATGCTCGCTTTTCTTCAATTTCATTTTCCGAGTGGTTAGCAAATAGTTTGACAGCCATGTTTTATTTACGTTGGTAACAGACAAATTTTTGCATGGCACATTAATACAATAACAACAGTCCGATGTTACAGGTGGGTATAAAAGATTTGACTCCGCTCACGTGGGGTATACGGGTTTTGTCAAAGGCTAACTAACCAATGAAATTTGATTCTTTTATATGAAGGCGAGATAATGATAATGATCTCACTACTTACCTAAAAGCTACAGTCCAGACAATGATAATGATCTCACTACTTACCTTAAAAGCTAGTCCAGACAATGACAATGATCTCACTACTTACCTTAAAGCTGCAGTCCAGACAATGATAACGATCTCACTACTTACCTTAAAGCTACAGTCCAGACAATGGTAATGATCTCACTACTTACCTTAAAGCTAGTCCAGACAATGACAATGATATCACTACTTACCTTAAAGCTGCAGTCCAGACAATGATAACGATCTCACTACTTACCTTAAAGCTACAGTCCAAACAATGATAATGATCTCACTACTTACCTTAAAGCTAGTCCAGACAATGACAATGATCTCACTACTTACCTTAAAGCTGCAGTCCAGACAATGACAATGATCTCACTACTTACCTTAAAGCTGCAGTCCAGACAATGGTAATGATCTCGGTAGCCCAGATCTTTACAATGAGGGTTAGCACAGTCATCTTCATTACTGTATCTGTAATAAAAAAAATTAAAATATTAGACAAGTAATGTGTTAGTAATAAAACATGAATAGAAGTTAGTAAAAATTCGCCAATTGTTTTTTAAATTCGCAATTGCCGAATTTGATGAGTGGCAGAGCTAGCCCTACCACTAGAGCACACTGTTTAATTAATCATCAGCTAATAATTAAATTTCTGCTACATTCATTACAGCATAAAATCATCCCACTGGTCCAGACGTAGCAATGGGAGTTTGTTCAATTATCGATGAATGTAAAATTTACCGTGTCAGGGAAAGTCATATCTGATGATGTCATTTTATATGAGCAAGTTGTCTTATTGAGCGTTATTGTTTATGGACCAAAAATAATTCAAAGTAAAGTATGAAGTTTTAGAGTTATTATTAGCAAGTATGATTCTAATTTAATTATAAGTATTGTCTGTTATTTCTTTTACATTCATCTGGGTATGAAAAAAAAAAATCATCTGGAAACATATGTTAGAATGGCTTCACCGATTCACACAGTTTGCGGATGATTTGTTTTTGGTTCATACCCTGATGAACGTAAAAGAAATAACAGACGATCCTTAATTAGACAAGTAATAAAACATTAATAGAAGTTAATAATTTTGAATGCTTTTCTAATCATTCAGCATCTTTTGTACCGAAAGACGTTAGTAGTGTACAAGTGATCAGTTATAATAAAAACAAATTTATGAGTTGGGCTCTCTTGATGTAACGATCAACTGCAAAATCCATAATGGACGTCTGTGGAAAATATTTTTACCATATACAGTGAAACCTCTCAAGACTGGACCCTCTGTAAACTGGAACTTCCTCAAAACAGGACGCTTTATACCGAGTCCCTTTTTAAAAGCCAATACAGAACTTAACCTCTCTAAATGGGATCCCTCTTAAAACCGGATATTTGTCTTGGTCCCAAATGTGTCCGATTTAGAGGGATTTGACTATAGTTGACAAGGGTTGAAATAATATATAGAACTGGCCTCCAAGATAAGTGAAGTTAGGGGCCAGTTGGCAATAAACACGACTATGGTTAGGCTCCTATGCAAAAATGTAGTCACCAATGTCGATCATGCATGCGACCCACCAATTAAAACCCCAGACAGATAAAATGCATGTGAAATGACAGGTGTGTGGCAAGAACCTGTTGCAGTTGGAGAGACAAGGACTGGGATGTGGAGGTGGACAGTAAAAAAAATTGAAAGATAGGAGCTGGAAGATCTGGAAGAAATGAGGTGGAAGTCAAAGGAGAAAATGGAAAGGGGCAGTGGGATAAAAAAAAAAAAATTAAAATTAAAAATACATGTGAAATCTTTTGAAGTTTGGGTTTGTTTTCATGCAAAAGTAAAGAAATAAGATACTGAATACCTATTAAAGGGACATACCCTAGTTTTTAAACACTAAAGCATATTTTTTACTATTATAGCCATTTTTGACAACTGAAATCATACTTTACTTAGATTTTATTGTTTAGATTATCAATTTCCGTACATTCGAAGTGTTTTTAATATCACAAAATCCATTTCTCATATTTTAAAAAACGCACGTGTGTCTGAGAAGTAAGAGCTATTAATCTATTTTTAGATGTTATTTCATCATTTCAAAGTCACAGACTCATGTTTCACTCAATTGTAACTTTATCCAAATGCGTTACAGGTTTGTAGATTAACTGAACTTCGTGTTAATTTTCACGGGTTGAAACTAGGATATGTCCGTTTAAAAGTAGACCGGCCTCAATGGCGTCGTGGTTAGGCCATCGGTCTACAGGCTGGTAGGTACTGGGTTCGGATCCCAGTCGAGGCATGGGATTTTTAATCCAGATACCGACTCCAAACCCTGAGTGAGTGCTCCGCAAGGCTCAATGGGTAGGTGTAAACCACTTGCACTGACCAGTGATCCATAACTGGTTCAACAAAGGCCATGGTTTGTGCCATCCTGCCTGTGGAAAGCGCAAATAAAAGATCCCTTGCTGCGAAACGGAAGAATAGCCCATGAAGTGGCGACAGCGGGTTTCCTCTCAAAATCTGTGTGATCTTTAACCATATGTCTGACGCCATATAACCATAAATAAAATGTGTTGAGTGTGTCGTTAAATAAAACATTTCTTTCTTTCTTTAAAAGTAAAATGAGCAAATGTGAAAAGGGAGACAACTCACCTTTTTAAGTATTTTGTATAATCCGGGTAACCGGCAATCTGTTTGGCTTGACTTAGTTTTCGCCCCGGACTTGTCACTGATTTGACGAAACTTCCCGAGACTGGAGACTTCAGTCCACGTATATGAGACAACTTGAACTTGGAAAACTCCCCACCAGCATTTCGGTTGAGATGTTTGGGGCCTAAAAGACAAAAATGTTGATTCACGCATGAATTATAACATACATTTTAAACTGAGATGATACAAATTCAGGTTTAATGATCTACATGTAGTTTTTTGGGGGGTTTTAAACGAGAAAAAATTGAAAATTAGAAAAATCGTTCTAGGGGATTAAGATGTTTGGGGCCTATAGAAGCAGTGTTTGAGATTAAAATTTGGGGGCAGTATCCCAGCTGAATACTAACATTTCAAAATCTGGTATCTCACCTGAGAATTTAGTATTATATGGTATCCCGGTGGGATACTAGGTTCTTGAAGTCTGGTATCCAAAATTAAATTCTGGTATCCCCAGGATATCGGGATACCGTTAATCTCGAACACTGCTAGAAGAATTTTTTTTTTTAATTCACACATAAATTAAATCATATATTTTATACTGAGATTATACACATACTAGAGACAGTAGAGACCAACTTACACATGACATATATCGATTATGTTTCATAGTGTTACTTTTTAAATTTAATTTTAGAAGTGTATTAAACCCAGGAAGAAGGAAGGAAGGAAGGAAGGAAGGAAATGTTTTATTTAACGACGCACTCAACACATTTTATTTACAGTTATATGGCGTCCGACATATGGTTAAGGACCACACAGATATTGAGAGAGGAAACCCGCTGTCACCACTTCATAGGCTACTCTTTTTGATTAGCAGCAAGGGATCTTTTATATGCACCATCCCAAACACAGGATAACACATACCACGGCCTTTGATACACCAGTCATGGTGCACTGGCTGGAGCGAGAAATAAACCAAAGACAGGATAGTACATATCACAGCCTTTGTTACACCAGTCGTGGTGCACTGGCTGAAACGAGAAGTAGCCCAATGGGCCCACCGACGGGGATCAATCCTAGAGCCTAGGCAGAGCCTTGACAAATACCGATTAACATATGACTTGGTTGATATTTTCCATTTTAAAAAGTACTCATTACGAATCCTATATATCTTAAATGGGTCTCCATAATCTAAGTTATCTGAGGATCAATTAATTATTGTCCTTAGTTTTGTCCATTGTAATGTCTGGTATGTACTGTCATGTATATGAGAAAATGCTTATAAAAATTCCTTGTGGCTGTAATGGGAAAATGTAGCAGGTTTCCTGTAAGACTATGTTTGACATGCAACAGACGATAATTAATATATCAATGTGCCCAAGTGCATGGTATTGTTAAACAAAATAAACTTGTAACTAAAACATTTTAATTTAAAGGGACATTCCTGAGTTTGCTGCAATTTTTAAGATATTATCGACTAACAGAGACTTTTTAACGATTGTAATTACATATCAAATATATTTTTCTGTATAAAATATTATTGGCTGTATATTAAACGTGTTTCTAATCATTCTAATATTTGTACTAGGTTAAATTTCATTTTTATTTCCTAAAATATAATTTTTTCGTACATATGAAATTATTTGAAGACAAAATCCAGTTTGGGCATCTTACAAATATAAAGACGACCAGAAACACATTGAATATACAGACACTGATATTCTAAACAAGAAAATATATTTAATATGTAAGTTTAATCATAGAAATATTTTATTAGTAGGAGACATCTTACAATGCAGCAAACTCAGGAATGTCCCTTTAAAAAAAAATATTTTTCAGCATATTGTATTTAACATTCCCATTACAAACCACATTAGACAAATATAGCTGCAGTATAGTCCTTTTTTAAAAATCTTTCTCTTTAACTAACATGACCTGAACAATAGGTTATCATAACGTGACACTGCACTAAATTTATCTGCCTATCTTATTGACATAAACAAAGAAATGTACAGCATCTATTTTTGGTACGGCAATGCTTACATAAGTTTTTATTACATACTTTAATTTCATTAATGTTGTTTGCTAAGGTACAAATATGCAAGGCTATTCATAAAACAATTATCTGCCGTATGCAAAGGTTGTTCTAGAATTCATCATGGGGGTGGGGTAGGGGGTGGGGGGAGAGAGATGGTTTCACTCACTCACTCAGGGACGGACGTAGCCTAGTGGTAAATGTTCACCAGTCTGGGATCAATCCTCACCTGTGGGCTCATTGAATTATGACTGGTATATCAAAGGCTGTGGTATGTGCTCTCCTGTCTGTGGGATGGTGTATATCTTTTAAATGGTGGTCATGTGGTGTAAAAAGAGGTCACATACATTTCTTTTAAATAACAGTCATCTACTTTTTTTTTTAAAAGGACGCATGTATAATTTTTTAAATGATAGTCACACACATTACTTTAAAATGGCAGTTACATGTATGTACATTTCTTTTAAATGGTTATCATTTAATTACTATAAATTGTGGTCATTTATTTTCTTTATTAAATGGCTGCCATGTATATTTTATTTTAAATGATGGTCATGTGTATTTCTTTATAAATGGGGGGTGGCTCAGTGGTACAGCACTTGCTTGATGCACGGTCGGTCTGGGATTGATCCCCATCGGTGGGCCCATTGGGCTATTTCTCGTTCCAGCCAGTGCACTTGACTGGTATATCAAAGGCCGTGGTATGGGCTATCCTGTCTATACAATGGTGCATATAAAAGATCCCATGCTGCTAATCGAAAAGAATAGCCCATGAAGTGGTGACAGCGGGTTTCCTCTCTGAAAATCTATGTGGTCCTTAACCATATGTCCGACACCATATAACCATAAATAAAATGTGTTGAGTGCGTCATTAAATAAAACATTTCTTTCCTTCCTTCTTTCTAAATGGTGGTAACGTATATTTCTTTTTAAATGGTGGCCATGTATATATTTCTTTCTAAATGGTGGTAACGTATATTTCTTTTTAAATGGTGGCCATGTATATATTTCTTTCTAAATGGTGGTAACGTATATTTCTTTTTAAATGGTGGCCATGTATATATTTCTTTCTAAATGGTAGCCATGTATATTTTTTTCTAAATGGTGGTAAGGTATATTTCTTTTTAAATGGTGGCCATGTGTATTTCTTTTTAAACGGCGATAGTGTAATATCACTCAATCTTTTATCAAATTTCCCAGCCTGATATATTATGCAAGTAACGGTAAGGTAAGAACACACTGTCCTGTTTGATTTAAGTATAAAAAAAGCATTCACGCTATAAAACTTGTCAAACAAACAGATCAATAGCCGTACGAACATGTTTCCTCAGACTTGTCCTGACGATTTCTAAAGATTATTTCAAACGTTTCTGACCCATTTTTATTATTGCTTTGAAATCGGGCGATTTTGTGAGTTATGATAAAAATGCTCCTTTTCAACAAACTTCATTTTGGAATACCTCCAAGTTTTAACAGGGCTATTTCATGTAACACAGTTAAGAAAAGTATTCAACCAAAGAAAGACGAAAAAAGAAAGAAAAAAAAACAACTACTATACAAATGTATAACAAATGTGCACAAATGAATATGTTATCGTTAAAGTCAGATCATATTTACATTTTATATACCTTTTTTTCCCTTCTTTTACCTCCTATCATATTTACATTTTATTTAGGATTTTTGTATTTATTATTATTATTATTATTTTTTTTTTTTTTTTTAAGTTTCTAGTCAATGATTTAATATGTATACTCAGATAACAAAAAGTAGCTGTATTTTGCAGAACTTTTCAAGATTTAAAATTAATTACTTTTTTTTTTAAATGACAGTACATGGGCTCGATAGTGTAGTGGATAAGCTATCAGACTAAAAACTGACAGGTACTGGGTAGGGTCTCAATGAATACTCAAGTACCCGGGCACGGGCCCAGTCTATAGCAAGACTCGAGTCCGTTCACAGGACTCGAGAGTACCCATGCAAGGAAGAGCACTCTCATTTAATTATATTTTTTTAAGTCATCTTGCCATATACGTTCCGCTGGTTACATTATAGGGCTATGGAGGGAAAATAAAAGTCAAATGTGTGGTATGCAAAGTTAAAAAGAGCACATTTATTTTTATCTTATCATCGATTATTGGACGTCAGACATATGATCATTCTGACATATTTCTTTAGAGGAAACCTGCTGCCACCACATAGGCTACTCTTTCCAATAAGCAGCAAGGGGTCTTTTATATGCACTTTCCCACAGGACAGCACATACCATGGCCTTTGATGAACCAGTTTGTGGATCACTGGTTGAAACGGAAAATAGCCCAAACTGCAAATGGGTCTGCTGAGAAGGACCGATCTGATGACTGACCGCTTCACAGGTGGACACGCTACCGCTTGAGCTACATCCCGCTCCTGTGTGGTATGCAATACAATGGCAAGATTTGGCATCTATGTTCAGCGCTGTAATTAAGATGCATAATGCCATTTCACTTTATTCCTTAGTCCATTTATCATCTAGTGTAAGTGTCAGGTACTCGTGTCCGCGGGTTTGAGTTTGACCCCTGACAGCTAAATCCCACCCCCTATCCTGGACAGACAGCCCAGTTAGTTGAGATGACCAGACAATGTTCTTTACTATGGGCAATTATTGCTGTTTTTATGTTTTCACAACTTACATATAAAATTAACTGTGGTATGTGCTATCCTGTCTGTGGGATGGTGCATACAAAACATCCCTTGAGCACTACTGATGGGAAAATGTACTGGGGTTTCCCAAGACCATATGTCAGAACTACCAAATGTTTGACATCCAATAGCTGACGATTAACAAATCACTGTGCTCTAGTGGTGTTGTTAAACAGAAAAATGTACTGGGGTTTCCCAAGACCATATGTCAGAACTACCAAATGTTTGACATCCAATAGTTGACGATTAACAAATCACTGTGCTCTAGTGGTGTTGTTAAACAGAAAAAATGTAACCTTTTGGTTGTTTTTTAAAAAACAGTTTTCCTTTTCTTTTTAGGTAAAATTAAACTGGAATTATTTTTTACCAAAATATAATAATACATGTAATAATAAATAATAATATAAACAAAACTTTAAATATTTGCTGGTACAAAGTATATAATATTAATTTTCAAATAACATACTTTTCATCCAATAAAAAAACACTAAAAAAAAAAAATCATTCAGCTGGCAAATATTTAAACAGGCTAAGTTACATGTAGCTAGATAACAAAAAAAAAAAAAAAAGTAAAAATAGAATGAAAAATTATCTTACATTAACTCTCACCTAAATTGCACCCATAAAACTGAACAACACCATGGTAACCCGATAGGAAACAGCTTGAGTAAATACAGTCTGAAGATCTTTAGAAAAGTGTTTATTATTTAAAATTTAGGACAGCCTTCTTAAAGCTCATAAAATTCAATAATCTATATATGGGTGGCATAAGAGTGTAATTCGCTTGTAAAATGTATGCCGAGTGAGACAATTTCTGGACACATGTCTATACCTGTCTATAGGAAAGGAAAGGAATATATGTTAAATGACACCTCAGCACATTTTAAACTATGGCTATTTGGTGTTTAGCATATGGCTATTTCTACACTTTGGGGAGAGACATACAGATAATAGAGAGAGAGAGAGAGAGAGAGAGAGAGAGAGAGAGAGAGAGAGAGAGAGAGAGAGAGAGAGAGAGAGAGAGAGAGAGAGAGAGAGAGAGAGAGAGAGAGAGAGAGAATGAGAGAGGGGGAAAGGGGGAGAGACAGAGAGAGAGAGGGAAGGATAGAGAGAGACAGAGAGAGAGAGAGGGAAGAGAGGAGAGAGAGAGAGAGAGAGAGAGAGAGAGAGAGGGAGAGGGAGAGAGAGAGAGAGAGAATGAGAGAGAGAGAATGAGAGGAGGAAAGGGGGAGAGACAGAGAGAGAGAGAGAGAGACAGAGAGAGAGGGAAGGATAGAGAGAGAGAGTGGAGAGAGAGGGAGAGAGAGAGAGAGAGAGAGAGAGAGAGAGAGGGGGGGGGGGAGAGAGAGAGAGAGAGAGACAGAGACAGAGACAGAGACAGAGACAGAGAGACAGAGAGAGAGAGAGAGCCCACTGCTGCCTGTATCCATGCAGGTGCATGTCAAAAAGGGGGATTTGAGGGTTCAAAACACCCCACCCCCACCCAACCCCCCACCACCCGTTCCAAGCACATTGTTTGTTTTTTAATGTGTTTTTCGAGAGACCATGACCCCCTAAAACCTTTACTAACCACAGGCTAAACCCCACCCACTGCAGAATTTCCTGTAAAAAAAAGAAGAAGAAAAAAGAAAAGCATTTCCTGCATGTTATCCCAAGGGTTGGAACTGCCGTATCGACACCTGACAACAGTGATCGATTATTTATCTTGCCAATTTAATTACAGTAACAAAACATTAATTGTATAAGCTACAGTTTGTTCATCCTAGAACAATTCATAAACATTTGACCTACAAACCTGTTTAATCATATACAGAAAAAATATAGTCCACATTATGCAATGACATAAAAATGTAACAACTTAACCATAAATATAAAGTTAAAAATATTATTTTTAAAAATATTTTTAAAACAATGATCCAAAATGAAATGGCAACCAACTCAACTGAATTCTAAAAAACCCACAAGTTATAACATGAGTTTAACTTTGTTTTTTTCAGGGGGGTAGATCCCTTCAATTCAATAGGTATTAAAACTTTATGAACATAAATGAACAATTCAAATAACAAAGTTAAAATTTGTTTTGTTTAACGATGTCCCTAAAAAAACAACTATGTGAAGTTATCTCCCCTGGTGTACTATTACTGTTGACATTGCAGACACTAAATTCTATATAAAGTTATCTGCCATGTTATATTTATATTGTCTAAAATCCAGTGTATGACACAACACTCCCTTTACATAGATTCTCAAATATTACTTAATCTGATATTTTTGGCAAAGTACCAACGCTTCTTTTCTGAAGCTTAACTTTAAATGCGTATTTTTATGCTTGGTCGACTGAGCATGTTTGCAAGATCTTCTATGCACCTAACTATTGACGTTTTTGTTCTCTTGTTTCTTTTCTTTTTTTTCTTCTTTCCTTACATATACATGTACTTTATACATTATAGTAATTTTTGTTGCATTCTGAATTTTCTTTTCACAAGAGCAGTTCATTCCCATATAAAAAAGAAAAAAGAAATAAAAAAATAATTCAGCAGACATGTTTTCGTGCGGTTTGGTTTCATAAATTACTTCTTTCCCACAGGTACCCTTGAACCGACAGATTTATTATCACATAATTTTTTTTTCTTCTGGTTTCCACTAAATTTATATGCACTTAATTTTTTTTTCTTCTGGTTTCCACTAAATTTATATGCACTTAATTTGAAATAGCATTTCTCTGACCTGATTTCCTGTACACAAAAACCCAACACAACTGGAGTTGATCACTTATGTATACCCTTAAGAATTTTAATAAATAAATATACAATCTGAGGGGTCAGAAATTGACTTTATATACTATGTGAATATGTTTTTGATTATCTTATCCTGCATATGCTGTAAATCATCTTTTTATTTTGTATTTTATTCCTGGTAAATTACTGGTTAAAAATATAATATGCCAAGTAATTATTGTGCCAATACATCAGGCACAGTCAGTTGAATGGATCCACTGAGGTGTTTCGATCCTACGACGCAAGCATCTCAAGCAAAGCACTCAACCGACTTAGCTAAATCCCGCCCCCTTAGCAGGGTTTCTGCCAGAAAGAAGTTTTCTTGTATGGCACTATGGAATTGAATATTTACAAAGTGTGTGCTGAATTCAACCACAGTTGACAGAGGGTATGGGGGGCCTCCCCCAGAAAGAAAATGGGTTAGGTTTATGGTTAGGGTTAAGAAAAATCATACAGTGGTGTCGTTAAACAAAACAAACTTTTAACTTTCTTCGCCAGGAAAGGTGAGTAATCACACTGGTGTAACCTGTCTGGAAACAAAATCACCCCTACTCCCCTCCAACTTGTCTGGAAAGGTGAGTAATCACCCCTACTCCCCTCCACACTAACCTGTCTGGAAAGGTGAGTAATCACCCCTACTCCCCTCCACACTAACCTGTCTGGAAAGTTTTAGAAGAGTCACAAACTTTTAACTTTCTTCGCCAGGAAAGGTGAGTAATCACCCCTACTCCCCTCCACACTAACCTGTCTGGAAAGGTGAGTAATCACCCCTACTCCCCTCCACACTAACCTGTCTGGAAAGGTGAGTAATAATCACCCCTACTCCCCTCCACACTAACCTGTCTGGAAAGGTGAGTAATCACCCCTACTCCCCTCCACACTAACCTGTCTGGAAAGTTTTAGAAGAGTCACAAACTTTTAACTTTCTTCGCCAGGAAAGGTGAGTAATCACCCCTACTCCCCTCCACACTAACCTGTCTGGAAAGGTGAGTAATCACCCCTACTCCCCTCCACACTAACCTGTCTGGAAAGGTGAGTAATCACCCCTACTCCCCTCCACACTAACCTGTCTGGAAAGTTTTAGAAGAGTCACAAACTTTTAACTTTCTTCGCCAGGAAAGGTGAGTAATCACCCCTACTCCCCTCCACACTAACCTGTCTGGAAAGGTGAGTAATCACCCCTACTCCCCTCCACACTAACCTGTCTGGAAAGGTGAGTAATCACCCCTACTCCCCTCCACACTAACCTGTCTGGAAAGTTTTAGAAGAGTCACAAACTTTTAACTTTCTTTGCCAGGAAAGATGAGTAATCACCCCTACTCCCTTCCACACTAACCTGTCTGGAAAGTTTTAGAAGAGTCACAAAATTGATTGTTTAACAATACAAATTTAATCTGAAACTTCATGTGATTTCAGCTTGTCTTCATTTTACTCATTGTGAAGACTATAAGAACCCATCATATGTGGTCATATGGAATAGAAAAAGTACACCCGAGGTGGTGGAAATTTCGACCTGGGAATTTTTGCCACCGAGGTAAATAAACCATTATTTTACACGAAAAGACATAACTAAACTACACTATCATATTTGCCGTGCTTGTTTCACGTGTTAAATAAAATTTAACACTACAAATTAACAACATATCTTTAAAAATTAAGGTTTTAATAACAAAATATTAATTTAAAACTGTGTCTAATGGTCTCTCGTCACCATCTCACATTCATATAACATCATATATTACGAACGACAACATGCTAAAAGTAAGCACGTGATATCCCATGTAAGATAGAAAGTTCTTATATAGCTTTCTTTCATGGGATAGCTCTGTCCCATATACCTGAGGATGAACGAAAAGACTTTCCATGCATTTTATTGTAAGAAATAGTCCATGAAATGTGCCAGTTGCTAGCTAATTTTCACAAGCTTGTGTATGTAGACATAGTTTACATTTTATTTTATGGATTGGTGAGGGGGAGCAGATACCTCCCCCCCCCCCAAGTCCTCCCATGTGATAATTTCTTGGGAGCTGTTATACTATTGGAAAAATCTTAATTCATCCTGATAAACACACGTTACTTATTTTGTAAAATTGTCTCATGTTCAAACTTCCTTTTTATATTTTCCCAGCAAATGTTTATTGGCACTGTTTAATTCTTTAACCACAGATTCCTGAATACACCGGCAAATATTGAAATATTGTGTGCATGCCAGCATTGTCATGGTTGCAGTGACATGAAAGTAATTTATATAAATTGTCCGACCCGGTCAGCCCAGATAACCATAGAAACATGCAGTCACTGGCCCTCTGTTCAGGACTGTGTGCATGTATGTATGTGTACTGCGATCCCAACACTCTATGTTGTTTGTTTTGTCAGATTATTAAACAAGAAATATAGACACAATGTTGTTTACCACTACAGAAATACCTGCTATTTTCAACAAAGCAGTTAGATAAGAACATATTTCGAGAAAACATTTTTGTCGTGACTTAAAGATTTTTGAAGTAAAACACACATCATGTTTACTCTAATAAAAAAAATATTCCAGTAATTTTAATAGAATTATTTGACATTTCCCCCACCCCACCACAGTCTTTATGGCTCAGTACCTACCTTTGAATAGTAAATCTATTTAAAATAATAGTAAACCCACCCCATAACTGAAATTTACTTTTATTCGACACGAATTTGAATTTATCTTCATAAAGTAAACACACTACTTAACAAAGAAAGAAATATTTTATTTAACGACACACTCAACACATTTTATTTACGGTTATATGGCATCAGACATATGGTTAAGGACCACACAGATTTTTTAGATCTACATGGGCTACTCTTTCCAATTAGCAGCAAGGGATCTTTTATTTGTGCTTCCCACAGGCAGGATAGCACAAAACCATGGCCTTTGTTGAACCAGTTATGGATCACTGGTCGGTGCAAGTGGTTTACACCTACCCATTGAGCCTTGCGGAGCACTCACTCAGGGTTTGGAGTCGGTATCTGGATTAAAAATCCCATGCCTCGACTGGGATCCGAACCCAGTACCTACCAGCCTGTAGACCGATGGCCTAACCACTACGCCACCGAGGCCGGTCACTACTTAACAATGAATTAACAACTTCATGCAATATGCAGTTAAATATTTTATAAAAATCATCACAAAAGTCATTAAAAAATCCACAAGTGCAAATCACAGTAAACTTTGTTTTGTTTTATGACGCCACTAGAGCACATTGATCAATTAATCACTCGCTGTTCGATGTCAAACATTTGACAAATTTTCACATTCAGGGTTGAATTTATGAAGCTTGTTTTTCGTAAATGCAGGCATTTCAGCACAGCAAATATATGTAGTTAACGTGTGTAGGAGAAAAACAGCCTTGTATATTCAGCCCTGTATGTTTTGTGCTAAACAGCCATCTCGAGTAGAAATAAATCATGGAACATTTTGTTTAGTATCGCGTTGCAATTTGCTACACAACTTTCAGACATCACTACACAATTTTTAAACATTAAACAGTAGATGCTAATCAATTTTCAATTGACCAGATCGAAATATAGCTAATCAAGATTTTAAAAACAAAATGTTCCCTGTAAATGTCTGAAACTTTCAGGGAATATTGGAGTGCCCTCTTAACACAGGTTACTGCTTATTTCAGGTTGGATTTGTTTTCCTATATATATATTTATTTTAAAGTTTGTTTTGTTTAACAACACCACTAAAGAACATTGATTAATTAATCATTTGGCTGTCAAATATTTGGTAATTTTTTTACATTTAGTCTTAGAGAGGAAACCCACTACATTTTTCAATTAGTACAAGGGATCTTTTTATGCACCATCCCAGACAGAACAGCACATACCATGGCTTTTGAAATACCAGTCGTGGTGCACTTGCTGGAATGGGTACCGAATAACGAATATGTATCGCTGATAGCCTGTGTTTGGAAATAGAATGTGAAGCTACCTAAATGTAAACAACAACAAGAAAATTGTTTTGTTTAACAACACCACTAGAGCACATTGATTATTAATCATCGGCTATTAGATGTCAAACATTTGGCAATATTTCAGATATAGTCTTAGAGAGGAAATGCGCTACATTTTTCCATTAATAGCAAGGGATCTTTTATATGCACCATCCCACAGACAGGATAGACCTTTGATATACCAGTTGTGATGCACTGGCTGGAACGAGAAATAACGCAATGCGCCCACCGATGGTGATCGATCCCAAATCGACCACACATCAAGCGAGCGCTTTACCATTGGACTACGTCCCGCCCCAAAATGTAAACAAATCTTTAAAAAGATAAAAGCAGAAAAATGTCTTTGCATTTGGTAATAATTAGATGAGGCCTGTGATTACCCATCCGTAATTAAGTAGGTCAATAATTATCAGCATTTACTGAAACTAGGGTCTGTGATTTTAAATGTATATTATACATAAAAGTGCAAAATGTCTATGTTCTGTGTTGTAAACATTTTACGCTATTCAACATCAAAAAGTGGGTTATATTTCTTGAATCACCTGATGTATGTATATGTAAACCGGATATCCTTGGGACCAGTTTTAAGAGGTATCCGGTTTAGAAAGGTTATCTTCTGCACAGATATTTAAAAAGGGACTGTGAAAAACGTCCAGTCTTGAGGGAATTCCGGTTTATAGAAGGTCCAGTTTTCAGGTTTCACTGTATACATTGTATATATATATATATGTGTGTTTATATATATATATGTGTGTGTGTGTGTGTGTGTGTGTGTGTGTGTGTGTGTGTGTGTGTGTGTGTGTGTGTGTGTGTGTGTGTGTGTGTGTGTGTGTGTGTGTGTATTTATTATATTATATATTTATTATATATCAAAACAGAGAAGTCATGTGTTGAGTGTAGTGCTCCATAGAAAAAAGTCCGGAAATTACTATAACAGAAGAATCAATAGCAGATCACTTGACTATGCATTCTTGGGGAGTTTTGTTGATAAGAATTGATATTTATTGGTTTTTCACATCTCCTGCCACAGAGACAGAACAATTACATATTAGTTTTCCCTCCATTCATTAATCATTGACCAATATATTCCACCCTGTTGAACAACAATCTATGGACGGGGGTCAGAGTTCAAGATCACTGCCATTGTTTTGCCACAGTTTTGCCAGTCAGCCATTGTTTATCCTATTACTCCATAACCGTATCCATGGAAACAATCCAATCTGTAAAGGATTTCATAAAGAGATATGGTGAAAGAGAGAAAGAGACACACACACACACACACACACACAAAAACAAAACAAAAAAAAACCTAACAGACAATCAATAAAAACAAAAAACTTAGTGATCCTAATTCCGGGACAGTTTACTTTTGTTGATAGGACTCTTTATTTTAGCAACATACAGTAACCGTGGAAACAGGTGACATCAAAGACCAATCGACAGCCATCTCAAGATGTCAAGATGGCCGGGCCATGATAAGAGCATCAACATTATACTGACTGTCACAGGATTATTACCGTAAACATCTTAATTTTTTACTTTTTTGAAACAATAAATAAAAAGTGATTCATTGAATAAATAAATACTTGGTGATGCATGGTAACATTCAGGTTTACTGATCTAGTTTATTTTTAAAAAATGAAGAAAATTACATAATTTTTTATTTAAAAAAAAAAAAATATTAATAATTTGATTTTTAAAATGTATACAGGCATTAAGATAAACATGTACAGATGTCACTATAAACCAAATTTCATTGGTCTATTATTAGTATTAAGACCTAGAGTTTGTGAGAAATGGATACAAACATGAAAACACAATCAGTGGCATAGGAAGGTGCACTTTTACACTATTATACAGCAAATATAAAGCAAAATATCCGAAAAGTGGGGCACATGTAACCCAACACACCTCCTTAGCAGCGACCAAAAGCGGGGGAGGGGGTCGGGGGGGGTAGTGCCCCACCTACATGTAACTCTGAAGATAATGTATTGCATCCGCAAGTCTGAAGATAATACGTACACTGCCCCACTCCCAGTTGTAAATCAAATTAATATATTGCTGTCCTCCCCCTACTATCATCTTGTAATGCCTATACTAAAACAATATGCTATGCCATGCCTATATTCACTCATACCTCATGGGAGATATATGTGCACAATTTTATTCTCACAATTGATTTTATTTTTATTTCATTTGTTTTGATAATACAGACATTTACAGCACAGAAATCAATTTAGCCGACTCAGGTATTTTCAGAAGTTTATTGGAAATGATTTCCTTTCAGTTTAGTAACCATGGCAGTTACAATATTTGTGTGCAGCCAACTTCTATTATGTGTGGATTATTTAGTGACACCAATACTGGAGGGAACAATAGAGATGCAAGCAAAAACACAATGAGACAACTGATAGGATTCTACATGGGTTTAGCTGCAAGCAGATTCATCTGGAAAGAATAACAGTCATCTACTTCAACCTGCTAAGGCCATGTGCATCTTTGCTGTCAGGCTATTTCTTGCTCCAGCCAAGACTTATATATCAAAGGCCGTGGTATATGCTATCCTGTCTGTGGGATGGTGCATATAAAAGATCCCTTGCTGCTAATTGAAAAGAGTAGCCCATGAAGTGGTGACAACGGGTTTCCTCTTTCAATATCTGTGTGGTCCTTAACCATATGTCTGACGCCATATAATTGTAAATAAAATGTGTTGAGTGCATCGTTAAATAAAACATTTCCTTCCTTCAGCAGAACAGAACATATTCCTGACAAACACATGGAGAGTTCCATCTCTAAAACACTATCACTACTGCTACTTCAACTATGCTACTTTTCTACTACTACTACTACCACTACTATTACTAACAAAGGCTGTGGTATGTGTTATCCTGTCTGTGGAATAGTGCAAAATAAAAGATCCCTTGCTGCTATCGGAAAGCGTAGGCCATTGTGTGGCAGTAGCTGGTTTCCTCTCTCACTATATCTGTGCCGTTATTAACCAAATGTCTCTACTACTTGTTCATGCCTGCATACTACATGTACGTGTACTCCGTAACCATTTCTCGACATGGCAAAGTAAACATCATCATAAATATTAAACAGCATCATGAATCAGTAATTATTAATACACATACTACTGCACACCTCACAACTTTCATCTTGTCACTGGATTTCTTGTCGGACATTTGACAAAAAACCCTATGAAACACCTTTTTCATTAAAGGGACATTGCTGAGTTTGCTGCACTTTTTAAGATGTTATCGACTAACAAAGACTTGTTAATGATTCCAATTACATATCAAATATATTTTCTGCATAAAATATTAGTGGCTGTTAAATTTAATTTGATTTAAAAAAAAAAAATTTTTTCGTACGTACGAAATTATTTGAAGACAAAATCCAGTTTGGGCATTTTACAAATATTAAGACAACCAGAAAAACATTGAATATACAGACACTGATATTCTAAACCAGAAAATATAGTTAATATGTAAGTTTAATCGTAGAAATATTTTATTAGTCGTAAACATCTTACAATTAATGCAACAAACTCAGGAATGTCCCTTTAAGCTCTCAAAGAACCTACATCACTAACTCGTTATCTCTTTTAACGGCTAACAAAATCATGTCTATACCTCATATATGTGCAGGCTGTTTTAGCTGCCGAATGGTGACATCACTGATTGGTTAGATGAATAATGAAAGCCAATTCAACAGACTAATTTTATCGGTTATTGGCATAGCAAGATTCATTTAGTATGAAACAAAAGCTGTTTTTAACCGGCACAATTGTAAGATGAGATGAAAGTAAAGTTTGTTTTATTTAATGACGCCACTAGAGCACATTGATTTTTTATCTTATCATCGGCTATTGGACGTCAAACATATGGTCATTCTGACACTGTTTTTTAGAGGAAACCCACTGTCACCACATAGGCTACTCTTTTACAGCAGGCAGCAAGGGATCTTTTATTTGCGCTTCCCACAGGCAGGATAGCACAAAACATGGCCTTTGTTGAACCAGTTATGGATCACTGGTCGGTGCAAGTGGTTTACACCTACCCATTGAGCCTTGCGGAGCACTCACTCAGGGTTTGGAGTTGGTATCTGGATTAAAAATCCCATGCCTCGACTGGGATCCGAACCCAGTACCTGCCAGCCTGTAGACCGATAGCCTAACCACGACGCCACCGAGGCCGGTAAGATGAGATGAAACACATTGCCATCATAAAGGCTCTAGCTCTTTCAATTAACAGCAAAGATTAAAAAAACAACATGAAAGAAGCATTCTGAAAGTACTGTTAAAGTAATACTTGTCCCCTGTACCGGGCTCAACACATCTCCTAAACTCAAGGGCCATAACTCTAGATAAATCGCCATGAAAGTCAAACATGATCTGTGACAGTACGTAATAAAGCCATACACAAAATGTCAGCTCAATATCTCAAGGCATTGTGAAAAAAAAACATCTGAAAAACTATGTGTGGAACAGATGAATGGACAGACGAACAATAGACTGACCCACCAATAGATAGACAGACAGACAGAAGGATGGAGATGAAACCTATATTCCCCTCCAGTTTGACCGGTAGTGGATTAAAATTAAATTAAAATGTGTCACATGCCTCAGTCTTTGATCAATCAGGGGTGGGACATAGCCCAGTTGTACAGCGCTCGCTCGATTGATACGCAGTCTGTGTGGGATCGATCCCCGTCGGTGGGCCCGTTGTGCTATTTCTCGTTCTAGCCAGTGCACCACGACTGGTATATCAAAGGCCGTGGTATGTATTACCCTGTCTGTAGGATGGTGCATATAAAAGATCCCTTGCTACTTATAGAAAAGAATAGCCCATGAAGTGGTGACAGCAGGTTTCCTCTGTTAATATCTGTGTGGTCCTTAACTATATACTGATGCCATATAACCGTAAATAAAAGGTGTTGAGTGCATCTTTAAATAAAACAGTTCTCTCCCTCCCTCCCCCTCTCCCTCTCTCTCTCTCTCCCTCCCTACCTCTCTCTCTCCGTCCCTCCCTTTCACACCTTCCCTCCCTCCCTCCCTCCGTCCGTCCGTCCATCCCTCCCTGCCTCCCTCTCTGTCTCTCTCTCTCTCTCTGTCTCTTTCTGTCTCTCTGTCTGTCTGTATATCTGTTTTAGTTTTTCGTGCTTGGGTGTCGTTAAACATTCATTCATTCATTCATTGTATATATTCTGTTTGTCTCGCTGTCTGTCTGTGTCTTATCAACTGTTAAAATTCATTCTTAATTTACAAGCAAAAAAAGGGGGAAAAATGCCTGATAAAGACAAATCACCTTTGGAAAAAAGGGGCAGGATGTAACCCAGTGGTAAATGACTCGCTTGATATTCAATCAGTCTAGGATCAATCCCCATAGTGGGCTCATTGGGCTATTACTCATTCCAGCCACTCGTAATTAATATTAAGCAGTTCTGACATAATAATCTGTGTTAAATACCTATTACATATGCTAGGGTTTTATACAGACATTCCTATGCATTTCCAAGCTAAGTGAAATACATATACAGGAATTTGCATACGTTGTTTTCACTTCCTGTTTATTGCACAAGTTTATTTTGTGCAAGAATATTATACCACGAGACCACATAGCGGTCGAGTGTTATGTTCTTTTGCAAAATAAATGAGTGAAATAAATAAGAAGCAAAAACAATGTATGTGAAGTTCTGTATTTATTACATACCTTCTTTTATGTTTTACAAAAACGTTTTTTTAATTTAACGTCATGACAACACTTTGTTAAATCTATGATCAAAACTCCTTTCATGGATTTACTTAACGTTGAGAATCATACTCTGTGCCAGCCTTGTGTAATCTTTCAAATACGATGTGACGTAATTTGTAAATCATATAGATTATTAGATCTATGATGTCAGTAAATAAAAGGCGCTAACTGCAGTAAAAATAAAAAGTGAATTCCCCATTTAAAAGTTCTGGTCCAGATTGCACATATGTGTGATACAAAATAAATTTATCACAGAGTTTCAAAATGTCTTTATCACTATAAGATTGAATAGGTATGTAATAAAGTATAATACATCTTATTTGGCCAATAAAAAAAATGCTAAATTTTCATCCAGATTTGTTCAAAATGGGGGCAGGTGTAAAATTTTATTTTTCATTTTGTATTTTTAGAATATTGGAAATACCTTACATCAAGCTTCATATGTTGGCCCATTAAGAAGAAGAGAAATAAAAAAAGGGACAAGAAACCAACAATGAAAAACAGGAGCAGGTCATTATCCTTAGCGGGAGTCAGGATGAAAATCTAGTATTTTATTTTATTAAAGTCTTACAAATATTTTATATTCTTATAGTCATTGATTTAGGTTTTAACTAAATCTCTAATTTACTTCTGCATATCCAACTAGCCATTTTATATTAAGTGTTTTGATTTATCACCTATAATTAATTATAAACACCAAATATTTTTATTTACAGAAATTTCACTATTATTACAACTAAATCTTTTACCTCCCTTTGTAGAACTAATTAGCCACTTTATAATAATTATCTGATTAATTTATCACCGGTTAATTAAGAGCAAATGAAAACATCTGGTAGATGTACGCACGCTTCAGACCTGGAACAATTTTTATGTAAAAACATATAGGGAATAACTGGTTACTGTCTTAAGATATCGGCTTTATCCTGTGAAGGTTAGAATGGTGAATGCAGCGAGGCTCTGCCGAGTTGCATTCGCCATTCGACCTGAGCATAGTTTGTTCAGAAAATACCAAAAATTAACTGGTGCATCATTATGTCCTAATGTACAATAAATACACTTTGTTTCTTATAGAGGTTATGACAGTTCAATAGTGATGCGTTTCAACGATGAATTATCATTTTAAAGGGACATAACCTAGTTTTTAAACACTAAGGCAAATTTTTGACTATCATAGCCGTTTTTGATAACTGAAATCATACTTCACTTCCGAGTTTATGATTTAGATTATCACTTTCCGTACATTCAAAGTATTTTTGGTCATCCTGGTGTTTTTAATATCACAAAATGAAGTTCTCATATTTTTTTTAATGCACGTGCGTCTGAGAAGTAACAATCGGAGTTTTAGTCTATTTTTAGAGGGTATTTCACCATTTCAAAGTTCACAGACTTATGATTTACTCAATTGTAACTTTATCCAAATGTGTTACAGGTTTGTAGATTAACTAAAATTAGCATTAATTGTCCCAGGTTGAAACTAGGGTCCGTCCTTTTAACAGTGTTATGATGTAATGCATGTGAGCAAAAACACTCTGGGCATTGTTCACAAACATTTTGTAAATAATACTAAGAAAATCTCTGAGACTACATTTGTATATGTCAAAATTATCAATGTTTGACATCCAATTAATAGCCAGTGATTAATAAATCAATGTGCTCTAGTAGTGTCATAAACACAAAACAAATTTTAACTTTATACTCTGTTATTTTTATGCCTTTGAAGTACATGTACCAGTCGTGATGCGCTGGCTGGAACAAGAATTAGCTTAATGGGCCTAATCCCGAGTCCGTATGGCCGTATGGTATGTACTACCCTGTCTGTGGGATGGTGCATATAAAAGAACCCTTGCTGCTAATCAAAAAGAGTAGCCCGTGAAGTGGTGACAGCGGGTTTCCCCTCTCAATGTCTGTGTGGTCCTTAACCATATGTCTGACGCCATATAAAATGTGTTGAGTATGTCGTTAAATAAAACATTTCGTTCTTTCTTTCTTTCAAGTAATTTAAGCACTGCAAGAACAATAGAGTACAATACCCACACCTCTTTCCCCATCCCCACACCTACCTCTATGTGTCCAATTTTGGAATGTCATTACATATAATTTTATTTATTGTTATTTATTTAAACCAAGACAATGCTACTACTGACAATCTTCAGTTTTATTCCATCAAAATACATGTAAATTCAGATCCAGTCTATTGGGCTTAAAATGCATATTCATTCATCGATGTGAATGCACTGCCCAGAGGCTTATGGCACTTGGTTATAATGGGTTACCGTATATCGCTGTGTATTAGCCGACTTTTTGATACAAAATTTATAAAGTCAAAGGCTGGGGTCGGCTTATCTAAGGAATCAACATTTTATTGGAAATGTAAAGTTAGAATAGTGACGTCACGGCTCGACTCGATCTATTGTCATTATTGTGCTCTGCATTTCCGCTTTCATAAAGGTTTAATATTGCATTTTAACACAAGCTATTACAAATAAAAGATATTAAAATTGTATATATATGTTCATCTTTAATAAATGTTGGTGTTTAAAAGTTATTTAGTAATATTTATCTGTTTAAACAACAATAAATGGTGACCGATCAAAACAATTTCGGAAAACTTCGCAGGTCACGTGTCATTACAAAACTGCTTACTAAACCGGTGAACACGTTAATTGTTCCAGCTTCATTTGTTTTGTTTGTCGGCTTGGGATTAATCGACACGGGTGGTTGGGTATGGTAGGGTATAGCCGACTAGTAATGAAAAGACCGATTAGCACAATCAACAATGCAAACAGTCACTGTGTTTTTAACGTGTGGCTGCAATCAAGAATGTTTAGGTATATTTCGCTATCTTGGTACTTATATTTTACGAGAAATAAATTAACCGGACACCGTTTCTATAAATAGAAATCGGCTACTGCTTCCGGATAAGTTTGCTGTGACAAATGACGTTTGAAAGCAGATGTACTTTGTCATTTTGTAGAGACCACACAGACATCTGACTTGGTTAGTTTTATATAGGGGGGTCGGCTTATATACAAGGTCGATAATTTTAAAGCCGATTTGGAGGGTGAAACTAGGGGGTCGGCTAATGCATGGAGTCGGCTAATACACAGCGATATACGGTATAAAGTATCAGTTTAGACGGCTGTTGTTTGCAAA
This sequence comes from Gigantopelta aegis, assembly GCF_016097555.1. Lineage (NCBI taxonomy): Eukaryota > Metazoa > Mollusca > Gastropoda > Neomphalida > Peltospiridae > Gigantopelta > Gigantopelta aegis. Next base: position 33,459,311 of record NC_054713.1, on the reverse strand, counting down.
AAAAACCTGCCTGAACACAGAAAAACGACAAATCTCAATGTACAAGCCTTTGCAATGATCTTCATGGTCCATTTGGCTACAACTGTGAATTTGAGAAATATAATACATGGAAAATGATCAAATCTCTGCGATTACAAATTTAAATGTAGGTTGCAATAAAATTATTTCCATTGTTGGGTCTATACCTGATCAGGGGCTGGTGTATCTCGAAGGGGGAATCTCTAAATGTCACAAGTGTTATTTTCTTGTTTGTTTTTTGACAAATTTACAGATTTTGTCTATTTTTAAAATTGATTTAAATTACTCTTACATGCAATAATGAAACATAATTACATATATTAAAAAAAAAATTAACATAAATTTGTTTAGCTTCAGTATTTGCCAATTTTTGAAATAGCCCCCCCCCCCCCCCCAAAAAAAAAAACCCACACACACAAAAAACACAGACTCGAAAAAAATTAAACAATTAACTTTAAAAACAAATTACAAACATAAAAATCAGCAAATTGAAATACATGTACAAATATTTACATTTGTGCATTTTCACCTGACAATTAATGTCAACTTGCAAGAATTTTCTTCTTGTAAACAATTATTCTTTCAGATAAATAAACCATATATATGTACATGTATATAGCATGTCTACATATTGTAAATTATCATTGACGTGGGCTCTTAACTCAAATCATAATTTAATCAATTTATACTGTACTGAAATATTTGTATTTCCTCCTACCATATCTTCTTACTTTCAATTTTCAAGTTTTGTACACACTTCTCATATGTATCACAGTTTAATTTTCAAGTTTTGTACACACTTCTCATATGTATCACAGTTTAATTTTCAAGTTTTGTACACACTTCTCATATGTATCACAGTTTAATTTTCAAGTTTTGTACACACTTCTCATATGTATCACAGTTTAATTTTCAAGTTTTGTACACACTTCTCATATGTATCACAGTTTAATTTTCAAGTTTTGTACACACTTCTCATATGTATCACAGTTTAATTTTCAAGTTTTGTACACACTTCTCATATGTATCACAGTTTAATTTTGCAAGAGTAAAGTTTGTTTTGTTTAACGACACCACATGAGCGCATTGATTTATTAATCATCGGTTATTGGATGTCAAACATATGGTCATTTTTGACAGTTTTCCATTAGTAGCAAGGGAT
>NC_054713.1:33258131-33453131 GCF_016097555.1 Gigantopelta aegis | reverse complement strand
TTCCCTTTGATATATCAATCATTGTGAACTGACTAGATGCAATGTACAAGACCACTGATTGCAAAAATCCTAAAACACCAGGTGAGAGATGTACGTGTACCACTCATCTATTATATCCCATCCACTTGTCAAAATATATGCAATAAAACTTAATCAATAAATTACACATAAACTTAAATAAATAAAAATATATATGAATTCAATAAACCTTAAAATTATAATTAGCCAAAAAAAATGAAAAAAAAAGTAATTGCTATAACAATGCACTTTTCTTTCTTTTTCAAAGTAAAATATTTGCATAATAAAAAGATACATTTCCTCTTATTTACCTATGTAACATTTTTCTTGTCCCAAGGCCACGATAATATTATTAATGTTGCCCCATTATTGGTAAATAAAGCCTCCAAGAAACTACATGAATGCCGATATACATATTCCCAGGGACGAAAGAATGTAAAAGAGAAGAACTACGGAAAGTGGTTTGCCTTCCAATATTTCGGGAAACATTTAAAAGTGTGAGAAATTTTCAGTTTTGCTCCTGCAAATTTACTTCGTCTAGGTCTAAATAGACAAGGATGTTGATCGTGCAAACAAGACGGGAAATAACCTTCAATATTTTGAAAACTTTTAACAGATTTAGAAATTTCTTTTGCTTATTTTGACAATTTTCAATATTTACACAAGAGACTCGACGACCACATCCCAGTACATACGACAAACAACGAAACAACAGTTTCCTGACCAAATTGTCAAGAGCGGCACAATCACCACTTTGAAGGACAGAACGACAGGCTCGACAAAACAAAAACAAAAGGACAAAAAAAGACAAATATTTAAATTGATGGGCAATTGCATATATTTAGAACAAATGTTTTAAAAGCCTTTTGTCATATTTCAGCTAATATACATACCGACATATACAATTAAAAATAACCCCCAAAAAAAAACATTAAAAGAAAAAAAAAGATATACTAATGTCATGTTTCACATATACAAGATAAATACAACAGTGTTTTTATCAAAGGGTACAAAGGGTAAAATTACGGTCCCTAAATTACTGGAGAAGAAAATGTTTTATTTAACAATGTACTCAACAAATTTTATTTACGGTTATACGGCATTGGATATATGGTTAAGGACCACACAGATATTGACAGAGGAAACCCACTGTCGCCATTTCATGGGCTACTCTTTTTGATTAGCAGCATGGGATCTTTTATATGCCCCATCCTACAGACAGGATAACACATACCACACCCTTTGATGTACCAATCGTGGTGCACTGTCTGGAGCGAAAAATAGCCCAATGTGTCCACCGACGGGGATCGATTCCAGACCGATCACGCATCGAGCGAATGCTTTACCACTGGACTACGTCCTGCCCACCGGAAATTACTGCATAAATGTCTCTAATATTTAGACAGGTTACAGTAAGAGAACTGCTGTTTAAAATCTGTCAAAGTACATATAATACAATGTCTAATTTCAAAAGATTTCAAAGCCATAACCACCTAATAGGGGCACTTATGATCTGTTTTGATTTTATTATGTACCCTCAAATTATTTTCTGGCAGAAAACCTCATAAAAGATAATGAAAAAATGCCCAAAAGAAAAATGATATTCAAAGTTATATTTCAACTTTTACACACACCAAAATGTAGAACAAAATATAGGCCTAATTAAACTTTTAACTTTTAAACTGTCATATATTTCAGTTATTATATACATGCAAAAATACAGAACAAAAGATAATGAAATAAAATGTTCCTTTAAAAAGAAAATAATAATTTAAAAAAATTATACATAAAATTTAATGTCATATAGTTCAACTATTAAACATGTGGGGAAAAAAAGTATGGTTCAAAAACAAAAACAAAAACCTATTAAAAAAAACCTATAAAAATACGAAACCACCATTGTTTTGACATTATGTGGCGACGACGTAGACAGGCGAAGAAAGGATACGAATATTGTAGTGGGTCAGATATGTGTCTGTGCATTTGATAATTACACAAAACACAAAAATTATGTTTCAAGCTACATGCACACGTATGCGTGTGAATACATTCCTGATGAAATTAAGTGGACAAAAGAGTCATTTGCAGGGCAATTCTCCCCACAGCATACATTAAGTATTTAAGCAAAACCATTCTATTACTTTATTATGGATAAAGAAGCTGAAAGACTGGATGGAAGTGGGCGGGGGGGGGGGGGGGGGGGGGGGGAGGAGAAGGGGGGGTTGTGAGCAAAAGGAATGAAAAAAAGCGAAGAGGACAGTGTTGGCCTAGTGAGCATGTCTCATGTTTATTTATTAGTCATTTGTTTGGGGGGTTTGGGGGGTTTTGAGGGGCTGACTATATTTCATGACAACAAATGAGTTTTTTCTCTTTTTTTTAACTATCAGAATACTTTAAACATGTATTTTTATTAGAACAAAGATAAAGGAGAAATTCTATTGAAAACAATTTAGACCAAAAACAAAAATGGTTTAATAAAGACGTTTGATGGGGAAAATAGGTTTTGAGAAATTACCAAAAAAAAAAAAAAAACTTTGTTAAGGTGGGCTGTAATTATGCCATTCCGGTTTTTTGCTTTCTGTCAAAATGAACACCATTTTTGTCGACAGCACGAGATGTTTTGTCTATATATTTACGTCTGTGTATTTTCTCACAATAACCTTTCTTTGCTTTATCTCAAAGTGCAAAAAGACAACAAAGGTTCGTTCTAAGGTCCTCTGATGCAGACAAAAGACACTACACATTGTTAAGAACAAACTCCACTTATAGCAGTCAACCACCATGTTTGGACATTCTACTGCAAGATTTTTTTAAAGCGAATAACAATTTGTTGCCATGATACAAATGTAGACAGGTCGGGAGGAAAAAAAACACTGAATGAGAGAAAACTGCTCCCTCTAAATTCATTTAAACAGCTCCAATATTTAAATTCACTTATTTTACTCACCCCACCCCACCTTCTTTTCACTTTCTTTTTTTCTTTTTTTTTACAATTTTGTTTTCTTAATTCTCCCTTTCTGGGTTTTTTTCCCCACTTGAGGGTTTTTTGTGGGTCATTTTACAATTCATTTTTTCTAAAAAAAAAAAAACAATTAAAAGTATTCATAAATTTTGTGTTAAAACTGAAAATACATTTTTATTGTATTCATAGGCTAAATGAGTCCATGTATGTTACAAGCAGAGCAACATGAAGACAATTTGTGTTTGAACTTTTCATGTGAATAAGTAAGAAAAATATTAATAAATCAATGTGCTCTAGTACGTGGTATCGTTAAACAAAACAAACTTCTTTATCTCAAGAAAGTCAAAAAGTGTTAATTTTCACTGCTATACTACTAAGATATGACATAATGACTAACATACTTTCAAAATTGTAAATTTAGTTCAGTCATTCACAATTCAAAGTTCTGTTTAGCAATTAAAATAACACTGCCTGAGGTTTGGCTAAAATTAACAGATGAATCAACTTTAATTGAGAAGATTTGAAGAAAAAAAAAAAAACATCTAAGAAGATTTGAGCCATGAGCCGTCTGAGTAATGCTCCAGTTTTTTACCAATGTCTTCCACTTGATATACGAGAGTATAACATTAGAAACAAGAACAAGTTGTCATAAAAGAAAGAAAGAAATATTTTATTTAACGATGCACTCAACACATCTTATTTACGGTTATATGGCGTCAGACCACACAGATTTTGAGAGGAATCCCGCTGTCGCCACTACATGGGCTACTCTTTCCGATTAGCAGCAAGGGATCTTTTACTTGCACTTCCCACAGGCTGGATAGCACAAACCATGGCCTTTGTTGAACCAGTTATGGATCACTGGTCGGTGCAAGTGGTTTACACCTACCCATTGAGCCTTGCAGAGAACTCACTCTGGGTTTGGAGTCGGTATCTGGATTAAAAATCCCACGCCTCGACTGGGATCTGAACCCAGTACCTACCAGCCTGTAGACCGATGGCCTAACCACAACGCCACCGAGGCAGGTAAGCTGTCATGAAGCACAGCTCATTTCAGTATATTATGTTGCCGTCATGAGCTTGTGTGTTTTTAGCCAAGGAAAGTCTACAGGGAGGGGGTAGAGAAGATACATAGGTATCTGCCAGAGGGTAAAATGGGTATGACCCTCACCCTAAACCTAACCCATTTTCTTTCAGGGGGAGGCTCCCATACTGTGATTGCATTCAATTCCATTGTGCCATACCCCAAAATATCTTTCTGGCAAAAACATTGGTAGGGGAGTGATTAATTGCTACCCAAACTTAGATTATGGGGAGTCATTTAAAACATTACTATATGGAAGAAATTTTTTTATTTAATGACGCACTCAACACATTTTATTTACGGTTATATGGCGTCGGACATATGTTTAAGGACCACACAGATATTGAGAAAACCCGCTGTCGCCACTTCATAAGCTATTCTTTTCGATTAGCAGCAAGGGATCTTTTATATGCACCATCCCATAGACAGGATAACACATACCATGGCCTTTGGTATACCAGTCATGGTGCACTGGCTGGGGTGAGAAATAGCCCAATGGGCTTACTATATGGATACCATATAAATTAACATGCTAATGGGAATTAAACATTACTCTCCTTGAAGTAGATTTAGAGTAATTTTATATGTAAAAAAGAGGAGTTAATTTGGACCATTTACTACTAATAAGGGCACTTCAAATCAACATGGCCACTTTCACCTAGGAACACACCCAATCACTCCACATATAATAAATAACTCACTCCACAGAAGGGATTCAAACCACAGACCTTTTGTACACAAGTCTAGTGCCTTAAAACACAATAATAAGCATATTCCCCATTAGAGATAAAATGCTTAATCTAAGCACTCACAGCCTATGCTAATTTAATGTGTTCAAACTTGACCGTAATAATGTTTTACAAGCAATGTTAGCAGGCAAGTGTTAGAAGACACCCATATTCATTTTAATTTATTTTGTGCTGTCAAAATGAGAACAATCTGCTGAGAACTCATTTGCACATGATCCAGCGTGTGCATGCTGTTAAGCTCCAAAAAATACACTGTTTGCAATAACAGCATTTACAATAAATACAAGTGCTGTGTGCGTTCTAAAAAATGCTAACAGCCAGGCGCAATGATCAAAGCAAGGTGGCAGTACATAGACCAGTGGTAAAGCGTTTGCTTGATGCGCGGTCGGTCTGGGATCGATCCCCTTCAGTGGGCCCATTAGGCTATTTCTCGCTCCAGCCAGTGCGCCACAAATAGTATATCAAAGGCCATGGTATGTGTTATCTTTTCTGTGGGATGGTGCATATAAAAGACTTTTCTGCTAATCGAAAAGAGTAGCCCATGAAGTGGCTACAGCAGGTTTCCTCTCTCAATATTTGTGTGGTCATTAACCATATGTCCGACACCATATAACCATAAATAAAATGTGTTGTGTGCGTCGTTAAATAAAACATTTCCTTCCTTGATCAAAGCAACTGACCACTTGCTCTGTGATAAGACATTGAAAGCTCTATAAACTGGACACCCACAAGATAAAATTCCATCAATTTATCAAAAGGATAGGCCTCAAACTTCTTAAATGTTCAATACATATAATGTATCACTACGCACACACACACACCATGCACGCACATGCACACACACACACACACACACACACACACATATACACACACAGATATATATATCAGAAATAAATGACAAATACTTAACTACTAATTATGTTCAAAACACAATTCTAATTTTAATGTTTATGGGGTCGGGACATAGCCCAGTGGTTAAGCGTTCGCTTGATGCGCGGTCTGTCTGGGATTAATCCCCGTCAGTGGGCTCATTGCACTACTTCTCATTCCAACCAGTGCACCACAACTGGCATACCAAAGGCTGTGGTGTGTGCTATCCTGTCTGTGAGATGATGCATATAAAAGATCCCTTGCTACTAATAAGAAATTTAGCAGCTTTCCTCTCTTAAGACTATGTCTGAATTACTAAATGTCTGACATCCAAAGTAAAGTTTGTTTGTTTTATTTAACGACGCCACTAGAGCACATTGATTTTTTATCTTATCATCGGCTATTGGACGTCAAACATATGGTCATTCTGACACTGTCTTTTAGAGGAAACCCGCTGTCGCCACATAGGCTACTCTTTTACAACAGGCAGCAAGGGATCTTTTATTTGCGCTTCCCACAGGCAGGATAGCACAAACCATGGCCTTTGTTGAACCAGTTATGGATCACTGGTCTGTGCAAGTGGTTTACACCTATCCATTGAGCCTTGCGGAGCACTCACTCAGGGTTTGGAGTCGGTATCTGGATTAAAAATCCCATGCCTCGACTGGGATCCAAACCCAGTACCTACCAGCCTGCAGAACGATGGCCTAACCATGACGCCACTGAGGCCGGTCTGACATCCAACAGCCGATGATTAATAAATTAATGTGCTGTAGTGGTGTCGTTAAACAAAAACAAACGCTAATGTTTATTGTAAAAATGCATTGGAGTGTGTTTATTAACTGCGGCCTGAACACAGCTGGTGTAAATGTTTCAAATGTGTGTGACTGTCACGACAAGACACAGGAGCCAGACTACATCCATCCAGTGTAGATGATCCACAATATGAGAAACTTGTTTTGTCTACATGTATGTAATTTACAATGGATAAATATTGTATACTCAGCACATAGGGCACGATCTAGCTCAGTTCACCATGCAGTAAAGGGGGAGGGACATAGCCCAGTGGTAAAAAATGTTGCCCGATGCACGGTCGGTCTGGGATCTATCCCCATCAGTGGAGCCTTTGGGCTATTTCTCGTCCCAGCCAGTACACTACGACTGGTATATCAAAGGCCGTGGTATGTGCTATCTTGTCTGTGGGATAGTACATATAAAAGATCCCTTGCTACTAAATGAAAAATGTCTCTAAAATTACCAAATGTTTGACATCCAACAGCCGATGATGAATAAATCAATGTGCTTTACTGGTGTCATTAAACAAAAATTAAAAAAAGTTGGTAAAGTGCTTTCCTGAGGTGCTTGTGTCATAGGATCAAATCACTTCAGTGGAGTGAACCCATTCCCTGACTGTTTTTCCCCTACCCCAACGAATGCCCTACGACTGGTGTATCAACGGTCACAATTACCTATCTGTCTATTTTCCCTGGATAGACTGGCCATAGAATTGAAGTTTATGCCCAGGACAGCATACCTGAACCTTTAATCATGAAAATTAAAATAAGTGAACACAAGAAGTTCCAATTAAACAAAATTAAAGTTTGTTTTGTTTACTGAAACTACTAGAGCACATTGATTTATTAATCATTGGCTACTGGACGTCTACATGATAACACATACCATAGGTTTTGATATACCAGTTGTGGTGCACTCAACTGAATGATAAATAGCCCAATGGGTCTATCAACAAAAGTTTCAACAAAGACTTCATTTTATATTGCACATCATATGAAAACCAGTTTTATCTTTATGACACAAATACAACAAATAACACATTCGCACTTATCTCTGATAGGTGTTTATACACATAAATGCTTTTAACGAGTACAGACACGGACAATTTTTATCAAAATATGTCAAAAGGATCAAATGTATCACCAAACATTTAGATCTTTGCTCTGTTTTCATAATTTAATCACTCCGTGAGCTTTGAACTTTGAGTTATAATACACAGGTTTTTTCTACTAACCCGCTCTTTGTGCTTATTGTGAAACAATGATCACGGTTTATCAAGAACACATAATGAAATAATTTAAGGTCTATACAGACCATGACAGGACAAAAAGTTGACTTGGCTGAACATTATGATCGGTATAACCTTGGAGTATTGGGGGGATGTTTTTTGCTTATAAATTAAGAATGAATTTTAACAGTTGATAAGACACAGACAGATAGAGAGACAAACAGATATACAATACACGAATGAATGAATGTTTAACGACACCCCAGCACGAAAAAATAAAATAGATATACAGAAAGAGAGAGAGAGAGAGAGAGAGAGAGAGAGAGAGAGAGAGAGAGAGAGAGAGAGAGAGAGAGAGAGAGAGAGAGAGAGACACAGACGGACAGACAGACAGACGGACAGACAGACAGAGACAGCGAGAGAAGAGAAAGAGAGAATGGGGGGGGGAGAGGGAGACAGAGAGAGACAGACAGAGAAAGACAGACAGAGAGAGACAGAGACATACATAATTTGTTTTTATTAAACAAGTTTAGTTTATGATATTATGTAAAAAGATACAACTGCACTAAATGCAAATTAAATGAAAACAAGTGCTTGGAATTATCTATGATAATTTAATGTAATTAAATGTCAGTGTTTTCTTAAGCACTATCTATACTGTTCAAAATAACTAGGGGATCAAACATACACGCAGCACCAAACTACGAGCACATTACCATGGCCATCCTGAGCCTAAATTTTACCCCCATTAAATGTGCATCACACATCACTGGATTTAATTTTCTCAGGAAATTGGCGAAATTAAGTCTTGCATTACAGGAAAACCTGAATGGAATACGTTACATTTTTCTGTGATTCATAGATGAGCAGACAAATTATGTCCTGTTGTTTGATTTGCCATATACATGTATGGTGTAAAATCATGCTATATTTATTTATGCACGTGGACTTAATGTGTATGGTGTTATTTATTTTGACATTTTGAGTAACATGGTTATTCTAGCTCAGACAGCAGAGATAGGACTTATTTATTATTTTTACAAATAAATAATAAGTGGAGTGGTTGTCATAAGCTTTTATTTTTTCATTTTAATTTATCTGGAGGTGGGTTTTTTTAACCCTGGCACAATTTTGTATGGTTAATATTGACAGATTAATTTCTATACCAAGATAGTCAGTACCTACAGTGGATTCTGTCTAAACTGGTATCAATGTAAACTGATGAAATGCACCAATATACACAGGGTGCTGGTTTACACAGGACTTTGAGTTCCTGCTGGTTTAGAAAGAAATCTGGATTGCACAGATGCCCGTTTGGACAGAGTCCATTATATTTGTGACATTATTTATTGTGATTCATATGAATGTACATATATAGAAAATACTACATAGGTAGCTGTTAGATATCATTTATCTTACAATGAGTTGTTTTAAAATGTATCGAGAGCAAGTTGGATATGTTTTTTAAACGAGTTGTAAGATAAACAAACAAAAATAATAACTAATTTTGGGGGGTGGGGGTGGGAGGGAGTTTCTGTTACTTTTCTTTTAATGGAATTGCAAAAACTAAATGGTTACTCTACCACTGAACATGAATGACAAAAGTTAAAGTTTGTTTGGTTTCAACTAAACATTTAATGACAACACTGAGTCATACCATTGTTTTGCCACACACTATTACTACTATAAATTATTATACTGTTCCAATTATTTTGTGTTTTGTTTGAATATACTTAACTTATTTAAAAGCTGTTTACATAAGTGATTCCAAAAAAAAGAAGAAAAAAAAGAGAGACACTATAGAATTTCATCTATTCAAAAAAAAAAAAAAAATCATGAATCGCAATAAAGCTTTTTGCTTAACAAAATCTGTACAAAAAATAACAGATAAAAACTGTGTTCTGAACCTTCATATTAATTTTTTTTTTTAAATTGGGAGTTTACTCACTTGCCGTATGTTACATGTAAAAGACAAGTTTTATGATTACAATAAAAGCAAATTATAAGAAGAAAAAAAAATAGCTTGGTAAAATCTCCATGTTGAAATGTGAATAAAATTGTAAGCTGGATGTGCACTAATAAGCAAGTAGTGTTTACGGGTAGTGGCCTGTGAAAGAACACGACTTTTCCCTCAAAACTTTAGTTTATACCTCTTTGTGAGCCATTTCAAAGAAACTGCTTTACTTGGTGTAAAGTTACACAGTACCTATAATAATTTAACAAAAAGTTGCCTGAATCCAGTTTCGTATATTAAGTCTCACATTAAGGAAATTTATGTTTAATGACACACATATATACACACACACAAAACAATATTAACAATAATGTAAAAAAAATACACACACAGATATATATATATGTATATATATATATATAGAGAGAGAGAGAGAGAGAGAGAGAGAGAGAGAGAGAGAGAGAGAGAGAGAGAGAGAGAGAGAGAGAGAGAGAGAGAGAGAGAGAGAGAGAGAGAGAGAGAATTTAAATTCATAAGGTTAGTAGTTAAGTCATCTACAAGTGTATTGGGAGTCCAGGGGTTTTGCTAGAAGGTACAAAGTGGAAAATTATATACCCTATATTTTTTTAACTGAATAGATACATTTTCATCATCTTTAGAAACATTATAGAACTGCTGTTTAAAATATGTCAAACTACATGAAATGACTTTCAAATTTCAAAAGATTTTAAACCCATAACCACCAAGTAATATGTTATATAGAGGATAATAAACGAGTTGCCAGTCATTATCAAATTTATGTCCCGAGTGAAATAATTTTTACATGTCACGAGCTTTAGCGAGTGACAAGTGAAAATTATTTCACGAGGGACATAAATTTGATAATAACTAGTACCGAGTTTGTTATTCTATTTATTACCCCAACTATTTTTTTTTTTTTTAAAAGCCTTTATTTTTTATATAGTCTACATCGGCTACAGGTCCATGTATATAGAAATGTACATGTATATAGAAACGATGTAAACTACTTTACTGTTCTGGATATTGCTTTAACTTTGTATTTTATTCACGGTTTACAGATAATTTTCAAAACCCAAAATTTCTATATATTCTGTAAAAAAAATCTATAATGAATTGCATTAAAGTACATTTTTATTACAAGTTTAACAATGAAACCAGAAAGACGTAAACGCAAACGCTTTAAACTACGTGACGACATTGTGTGTGCTTTGCCAAATCGTGATGACGTCATATTTAGTACCGACAAGGTGATTGGTTTGTTGGCATCAAATCGTCCAATAGTAGTGTACATTAAACCAATGCATGATAATTTCTCAGGGGAGAAATTATCATTATTATTTTTACTGTTATGAGTGCCTGCTGGGGTAATAAATACTTTTAATTACATACCCTCAAATTATTTTCTGGCAGAATTCCTGAAGGCTGATAGGCCTCAGGTTCATATCCCAGTCTGGCTCCCACCCAGAGTTGAGTTTTAACAGCTTGGGAGGGAGGGTTTGGGTTTGAGGGTGTGGGTCACAGCCCAATTGACTGGTCTAGGATCAATCCCCGTAAGTTGGCCTACCATGCAGCTGGGCTCTTTCTCGGTCTACCGAGCATTCCACAACTGGTGTAACAAAGGCCATAGTATGTACTATCACGAGCATAGGAAGGTGCCAAAAAGTGGGGGTTACTTTTATATTTACACACCTTTATACTATTATAATGTAAATATAAAGCAAAATATCTGAAAAGTGGGAGGGCATATGTCCCCCCTCGCTTCCTATGCCAGTGTACCATTCTGTCTAGTTTCAAAATATGACAAGATTATGTTAAAGAAACATTCCCTTCCTTTAGAATAGCACAAAATTAAGTCTTAATAGAAAAATATGTTAATTTTAAAATGTGCTGTTAAACAAACATTGCTTCACAGGTAAATTAAAATATCGCCTGGTGTTATATATATTTTTTTAAATCGCAAGCCATTGTTTCCAGCCCTGCTTTATAAATATATGCATGGCTGAAAGTTGACCCAGATGTCTGCTTCTGATCACTACTGTTTTTAAAATAAAGCCACAGTTCAGTCCTGGAGGTCATGCTGTTACTGGTGTTACTTAACACTTAAAATTAATGACTGGATATTGGTCAGTGCATAGTCAGCACTATATACACTGAAACACTAGAGCTCTGTGTTATTAATAGCTCCAATAAATAGAGATGCCAATGTCAGTGGAAAATGACATAAAAAAAGAAAAAAGTATATATATGTGGGAGCTTTTAGTCACTGGAAACAACTGTAGATAATTGTACATGTAGTTAGGGAAATAAACAAATTAAACCGTTTTTCTCCAAAATTGTGGAAGAGCCTATATAAAATCTGTCTGACCAATTCTTTTTATGTAATAATCATTCTTTGCCATTTAATTTAGCAAAGCAAAGATGACCTAAAGATCATTCTCCTGAAATATAACAAAGCAAGCAATCTCAATGAATTTAATAGCTGATATCAGGGCTCGAACTTGAGAATTTGTCTCCCATGGCAATTTTTTAAAGAAAAAGTAACATTTGCAGCAAATAAACATGATTGAAAGGTTATTTTGTTGTATGTGGACATATTTTAAATTTACAAACGTTAAATATCGGCAGATAATGTACACCAGGTGTAGACATTTTGCTACTGTTGAGAAACTACAGCAATTTATATTTCAACGACGCCAATTGCCGTTAGTGCTGTCATTAAGTTAAGAACCCTATGATATTGATGACCCAAGTTTCTGATTACGTATATAAACATTGTTTAGGTTTTTTATTTTCCAGGTGAGTGTGGTAAGAAAGAAGTATGACTATCCTTTCCTGGTAAAGACTGATAATCATGGAATCAAAAAGCTAAATTTAACTTACCTCCATTCAAATGAGCAAGCTTTGCTGTGGCAGAAAGACTAGAGTACAGTCCCTTGGCCGACCTCTGAGAGAAGCCGTTCGGTAACAAGTGTGATTTTGTCGGCATACCCGGGTCGCCCGCCTTCATGTTGCCCTCGAGACTTTGAGCAAGGCTTTGAGCAGCTTTCTGGTATTTGGAAAAGTTTTCTAACGGAATTTGCTTCGTCAGCGGTTCCGGCGGTCCACTGAACCCGTAAATACTCAGCAGTTCGTTCATTGTGTTGTTTGCATAGTCTTGTAAAACCCGCACCTCCGTCGCATCCGGGCTGTTGCCGCTGGCAACGAGCACGGGCTGCAGCGATTGGTCCTTAGCAGCAGTGGAATGTATCGATTGGTCAGCAGTGGAATCGAAAGTGTTCTTGTACGGCGGTGCCATATCCCTGTCACTGAAATCGGTCGACAAACTTTCCCTCGAGTCGTCATCATTTCGCCCGATGGACAAATCAAGAGGGGATCTCGACTTACTTTCCGAAGGCCTGTGAACATTTCCATCCTCCAAATCGGGCGTTTCGTCAAATTCACAATTAGACGAGCGGTCGAAGTCATTTGGCGACGTGACTCCGGAGCTGGCAAATGAAGCACTGTTATCGTCTAAAAATTCTTCCATTTCTTCCAACTCTCTGTCACTGCTAGCACGCGAGGACAAATCTCTGCTCTGGTTGTTAATTTCGTATTCAGACAGATCGTCCTTTTCGTCACAGAATTCCGAACTACTAAACGCCTTGCTAAAAGGAATGCTTCTTGGAGTCGAAGATTTCCGGCTCTTCTTGCGACCCGACCCTGTCAAAGGATTCAGGTCGGAAGTGTGGCACACTGTCGTTTCGAAACTCTTGTTGTAGTCGGCAAGTTTCTTATTGTTGTTATTGCTTTCAGGCGATCCACCACTGGATATTTCGCTAGCACCTTCTCCGAGTTTCTTCTCCTGAACTTCGACGAACGCAGACTTCATCATCGCTTGTTTTTTGGCAGCGGAGTCCAACGCACACACCGGAACTGACTGTTCCTCGATGCTGTTGCTACTGTTGATGGCACTTTTGATGCCAGTGTTGCTGCCAATACTGATGCCATCATTGATGCCATTGTTGCCACAGACACCATTGCTGTCGTTCACCTTGCTGGATGAAAGGCCGCACTTCAGCTTGGCACATATGGCATCAAGTTTGCCTAACTTCAGTGACAGGGCAGCCATTTTTAATTAGTTTCGTTACACTTCTTAGTTTTGATCACATGGCTGTTTTGGACCTGAAAGAAAGAAAATACCGAAATGAATTTTTTTTAAATGACAAATGTTTTTACATTTCTTTTAAATTAAAGTGGTTGACCCTACTTGTAGTTATTATCCAATTTAAAATAATTTTGGCTAGCCTATTACAGATTTATGTACTGTCAACTTGTGTTGAAATAACCAAATTATCAACTAAGAATTAACTAGATAGTCCTTCTTGGTCGACAATATGTTAGACAGTAAAAAACAGCCATCATTTCAGCACATGTGCCATCTTGGGTATTTTCCCTCATTCACTAAAGCAAGATATATAATTCATTCATTAATTTATAGTTATTTTCGTGCTTATAGTAAAATTAAGGTTCAAGCACAATGTCCTGGGCACACACACCTCAGCTATCTGGCCTGTTTGTCCAGGACTGCATGAGGGTTAGTGGTTAGTTGTTATTAGTGGTTAGTGAGAGAGAAGTCAGTGTAGTGGCCTTACACCTATCCATTAAGTTGTTAGACTGCACAGGTGGGAGCCAGTACCAGGAGGTGAACCCAGTACCTACCAGCCTCAAGTCTGATGGCTTAACAATATTACACCACTGAGGCCGTTAAGAGATAACATTTATTGTGTATTGTGAGACATCTAAATAACTGTTGATTTAATGTTGGTTTGGGGTATGTGTCCTTAAAAAAATCATTCCCCAGGCTTAGTGAAACCGACCATCTAAGATAATAACAAGACACAGCCTCTTAACACAGGTTACTGCATAATACAGGTCATGTTGTATACATTACACAAGTTTAAAGAATAGTATAATGACCTGAGCCCTTATTATCGAAATGATAAACATTTTTAATTGCAAGAGCAGTGTGATAGATGTTTGTTTTATTTACACGCTTGATGCATGGTCGGTCCAAGATCGAGCCAGTGCACCATGACTGGTCCACCAAAGGCCATGGTATGTGCTATCCTGTCTGTGGGATGGTGCATATAAAAGATCTCTTGTTACTAATGGAAAAATGTAGCATGTTTCCTTTGAGAAATGTTTGACATCCAATAGGAAGGAAGGAAATGTTTTATTTAGCGACACAACACATTTTATTTACAGTTATATGGCGTCAAACATATGGTTAAGGACCACACAGATACTGAGGGACGAAACCAGCTGTCGCCACTTCATGGGCTACTCTTTTCAATTAGCAACAAGGGATCTTTTATATGCACCATCCCACAGACAGGGTAGTACACACCACAGCCTTTGATATGCCAGTCGTGGTGCACTGGCTGGAACGAGAAATAGCCCAATGGGCCCACCGATGGGGATCGATCCCAGACTGACCGCGAATCGAGCGGGCGCTTTACCACTGGGCTACATCCTGCCCCGATTGACATCCAATAGCCGAACACTGTGGTTTTACATAATTATATATAAATTAAAATAATATTATCTTATGTCCTTACCACTTGTGACACCCAATAGCCTATGTGTATTTTTGTGCTGGGGTGTCGTTAAACAAAAGAAAGAAAAACATGTTTTATTTAACGACGCACTCAACACATTTTATTTACTGTTATATGGCGTCAGACATATGGTTACGGACCACACATATTTTGAGAGGAAACCTGCTGTCGCCACTTCATGGGCTACTCTTTCCGATTAGCAGCAAGGGATCTTTTATTTGCACTTCCCACAGGCAGGATAGCACAAACCATGGCCTTTGTTGAACCAGTTATGGATCACTGGTCGGTGCAAGTGGTTTACACCTACCCATTGAGCCTTGCGGAGCACTCACTCAGGGTTTGGAGTCGGTATCTGGATGCAAACCCAGTACCTACTAGCCTGTCGGCCGATGGCCTAACCATGACACCACCGAGGCCGGTTGTCATTAAACATTCATTCATTCATTACAATAGCCGATGATTAATAAATCAATATGCTCTAGTGGTGTCATTAAACAAAACAAACTTTAATAAACTTTTTTTTATTATATTCAATTTACAGTAGTGACATTTTGGGGTCTTTTGGCACAGACATGTGTGTATGAAATATTACTGATATTGTTCAAATAAATCCAGATATAGATGCATGGGCAGATGATTCATAGAAGAAGAAAAAAAAGGTTGCTTAATCTTTTGTGTGGATAATACCCTGCATGGAATAACAAGTTAAAATAAAGGGTCAAATACATGTAAGCATGCATGCATTTAGAATAATAAGGAAGTTTGACAGTAATAAAAAAAATTATGACTTGAGAAATCTTATCTTGAATTATTGGACCCAAGCAGACACCATTAACATGCATTATCAGAGACACGTGTCATACTTCACTATTTATATTTTTACATTTATTTGTACTGTATTATATTAAAAAAATAAAAAAATAAAAATTGTTTAACAACATCACTAGAGAACATTGATTTATTAATCAGCGGCTATTGGATGTCAAACATTTGGTAATTCTGACATATAAGCTTAGACAGAAAATCTGCTACACTTTTCCGTTAGTAGCAAGGAATCTTTATAGGCACCATTCCACAGACAGGATAGCACATACCATGACTTTTGGTATACCAGTCGTTGTGCATTGGCTGGAACGAGAAATAACCTAACGGGCCCACCGACGGGGATCGATCTTAAACATGACTGAGCATCAGGTGAGCATTTTACCATTGGGCTGTGCCCCGCCCCTTATTTGTGATAAATTAGCTACAAATTAATCTATGTGTAAACGTGCGTTCTGCACAATTAAATAAACAATATCATCAAGTCTGTAACGTTCTTGCTGCCACTCAACATAATCTATGCTCTCCTTAACTTAAGAAGCCTGGATAAATATAAAATTAAAATTTAAAAGAAAGGAATGTTTTATTTAACGACACACTCAACACATTTTATTTACGGTTATATGGCGTCAGACATGTGGTTAAGGACCACACAGATATTAAGAGAGGAAACCTGCTGTCGCCACTTCATGAGTTAATCTTTCCGATTAGCAGCAAGGGATATTTTATATGCACCATCACACAGACAGGATAGTACATACCACGGCCTTTGATATACCAGTCGTGGTGCACTGGCTGGAACGAGAAATAGCCTAATGGGCCCACTGACAGGGATCGATCCCACACTGACTGCACATTGAGCGAACGCTGTACCACTGGGCTACGTCCCGCCCCAAATTAAAGTTAAAAGTTTGTTTTGTTTAACAACACCACTACAGCACATTAATCAATCATCAACTATTGGGTGTCAAACTTTTATTAATTCTGACACAGTTTTCATAGACACCTGCTACATTTTGTCATTATCAAGAAGGGATTTTTTTATATGCATTTCCCACAGAACAGCACATACCACAGCCTTTGATGTATCAGTCAAGGGGCATTGGTTGGGATGGGAAAAAAATCAATCAGAAAATGGGTCCACCGGGGTTTGATTATCCGATCCAAGCACCTCAAGCAAATGCTCTGATATCAACTAAGCAAGATCCTACCCCGAGTTAAAAATATAAAGTAAACAGAAAAATCTACATCAAGACAGCATCAAGTTATTCACTGTTGTACAATTAAGGGTGGTAAACACATCAGTGAAAAACTGAAAAATCATATTGTTAACCTGTTGGCCATCCTCTATAGATTTTCCAATAAAATAATACTAAAGAAATCATATTGTTAACCTGTCGGCCATGCTCTATAAATTTTCCAATAAAGTAATATTAAGAAATCATATTGTTATTCGTTGATCACCTTCTACAAATTTTCCATTAAAATTATATTCTGAAACCATGTGGTTTTATCTTTTAGCCACTTACAGTTGATTTTGCAATAAAATTATATTGTTAAATCACATGGCTAACCTGTTGGCCACTGTCTATAGATTTTCCAATGAAATTATATTATTAAATAATATGGTTATCTTTTGGCCATTTTCTGTAGATTTTCCAATAAAACAATATTGTGAAATCATATGGTTGTCTGCATGTTGGTCACCCTCTATAGATTTTCCAATAAAATAGAACAATTTCTACCAGTAAATTAGTTACAGGTACTAATGAGACATGCAAAGAATGGTGAATGATGATGGTTGATCACTATATACTGGTTTTTACACCTAACTTCAGGTGAATGTGATGTGATAGAATATGATGGTAGCAGTCACATTGTTGGCAAGCACTCAGATTCCTGAACACGTTTTTATGCCTAACTTCAGATGAATGTGAGGTGATAGAAGAAGATGATGGTACCAGTCACACTGTTGGCAAGCGCTCGGACTCCTGAACACATTTTTATGCTTATATCTTCAGATGAATGTGAGGTGATAGAAGAAGATGATGGTACCAATCACACTGTTTGCAAGCGCTCAGACTCCGGAACACATTTTTGTGCTTATAACTTCAGATGAATGTGAGGTGATAGAAGATGATGACGGTACCAGTCACACTGTTTGCAAGCGCTCGGACTCCTGAACACATTTTTATGCTTATAACTTCAGATGAATATGAGGTGATAGAAGATGATGACGGTACCAGTCACATTGTTGGCAAGTGCTCGGACTCCTGAACACATTTTGTTTTGTTGTGGGGGTTTTTTGGGGGGGGGGGGGGGTTGGGTTTTTTTGTAACGACACCACTGTAGCACATTGATATATTAATCATCGGCTATTGGATGTCAATCATTTGGTAATGAACACGTTTTTATGCTTATATCTTCAGATGAATGTGACATGACAGAAGAAGATGATGGTACCAGTCACACTTCTGGCAAGCGCTCGGACTCCTGCATGAACACGCCTCTGGCCAGCCATTCTGGCCACGCACCTGTTAGCCTCAGAGAAGGAAGCGGCTTATGGAATGATGGAGTGCCTGCCCGGGGGGGTTATAGGTTATCACACTGCTGCCCATAGTGGACACATAAAGTGCAGGTATAACTGCTGATCAAATATACATCCGTCTCGTCATAATTTCTGAGTTATCTCAACTTAAACCCAGGATGTAGCCCAGTGGTAAAGCACTGGCTTGATGTGTGGTCGGTTTAGGATTGATCCCCGTCGGTGACCCATTGGGATATTTCTTGTTCAAGCCAGTGCACCATGACTGGTATATAATTGGCCATGGTATGTGCTGTCCTGTCTGTGATAACTTAAAGATGTATTAATTGCTGCAAATGGAACAATGTAGTGGGTTTCCTCTGAAGGCTATGTGTCAGAATTAACATATGTTTGACATCCAATAGCAGATGATTAATTAATCAATGTGCTCTATTGATGTCGTTAAACAAAACAAACTTTTAACTTAAAACTTTACTTAACACTCTTTTCATAAAACCATTATTACCATACCATCATGAGCTATACTCCATCCTTAATAATACAATGTACAATCATTTCAATGAATAACATTACCACTCTTCAAATATAATCAGAGAGTGTAAGTCAAACAAAGTTAAAAGGTGATAATGACTAACCTGTCACTGCTTGAAATATACTGATAGAAGGAAATAAGGGAACATATAAATAGTAACAGCAAATATGAACTGTACAACCAATCCCCTCATCGACAAAAGTAAACTTTGTTTTGTTTAACAACACCACTAAAGCACAGTGATTAATTAATCATTGGCTATTGGATGTCAAACATTTAGTAATTCTGACACCTAATCATCAAAGGAGAGTGCGGGATTTAGCTCAGTCGGTTAAGCACTCGCTTAAGGTGCTGGTGTCGCAGGATCGAACCTCCTCAGTGGATTCGTTCCGACTGATTGGGTTTTTCCTCGTTCCAACCAGTGCACCACAACTGGTCAAAGGCGATGGTAAGTGCTTTCCTGGCTGTGAGAAAGTACATATAAAAGATCATTTGCTGCATTAAGAAAATGTCGCGGGTTTCCTCTATTGACTATAAACCCAGGCCATAGGATTTCAAACTTCATGGGAAACACTTTTTTCAGTTCTGTGCCTTGTGATCATGGGAACCCATCAGAAACTGTTTACATTATTTTTGTTGAACAGTCGTACTCGATATAATAATCATGGGAAAACAAATATCCGGTTCCGTGATTTTACCGACATGGTACCAGAAATTATTGTTACCGTGCAATTCGAAGGCCAGCACACCAAAATGAAATTATTTACCAAAACCAACATTCTTGGAGACCGAAATATAGACTATAAGTAGTTAATTATATTTGGTCTCAAGTACTAGGCACCGGCATAAGAAGTGTGTGTGCAAAGATATTTTGCTTTTTATATTTGCTTTATAATACAGACCTTGCTTTTTAAGGTGCACGGGTGCGATCGCTCTCGTACAGCGCACGTAATTTCAATCTGACGAGTGTGAAAAACAGCGCACGTTACACTCAACAAACCGCCCACGTAAAATAGATGGGTATATTTATAGATGGGTTTACAAAAATCAAGTTTTCATAGCTCATTTAGCTGATAGGAAGGTCCTTTTATTAAAACAATAAAAATTAAAAACATGGCGGTGGCTTCTATGCAGTCGTTAAACTGGTATTTCTCTTTGTTGAACAAATTGGGAAATACTGGTTTAATAGACAATTTTGTAGATGTATCAGTCAAAATCCAATCGGAGCTACACTGCCTATTTTATTTATTTTGGACAGTGATTTTTCACTCGCCTTAGCATATTGAGGTGTGCGATTTTCCACTCGCCTATAATTTTCAAAAACCAAAGGCTGATAATAGTGTAAAAGTGTGTAAATATAAAAGTGTGCCCCACACACACACTTTTTGGCACCTTCCTATGCCACTGCTATGTGTTCCCGTATTTCTTTTTTCCATCAGTATATATATATATATATATATATATATATATATATATATATATATACATACATACATACATACATACATATATACATATATATATATATATATATATATATATATATATATATATATATATATATATATATATATATATATATATATATACATATATATATATATAATATATATATATATATATATATATATATATATATATATATATACACATACATATATATATATATATATATATATATATATATATATATATATACATATATATATATATATATATATATATATATATATATATATATATGTGAATGCCAAAAGCAGTTGAAACATCACAAGTATTTAAAACTACATTTCTATCTGTCACACACATTCTTGAAAATCATAATAATGCACCCAGCAAGCTGTGGACATACCAAAGGAATGATATATAGTGATAGACAGTAATCATGCAATTATCTGCTGACATATTTTGACAGTTTTAACATTTTACTCTTTGCGAATGTGAATATTATAAATACCAAGTTAGGAGAGAATACCTCGAACATGTTTGTTGTACTTCTACCAGACATAGTCTAGTCTGTTTATGTTAAAAAGGAATCTAACAAATTGACATGCACGTACATGTGTACAATGAATACTGATAAACTACAATGAAATTAACTAAAAAAGATCATAAGTAAGTAAATGAAATGTATATTATTAATAAATAAATAAATAAAATTCATTGAATTTCAGTGTGTGGACCAAATCACATAATATTTTCTTTCTTTCTTTCAAAATAAATAAATAAAATAAACAAATAATGATAAAATAATAACAAAAATTACACTGTAATATAATGACCGGCCTCGGTGGCGTCGTGGCAGGCCATCGGTCTACAGGCTGGTAGGTACTGGGTTCGGATCCTAGTCGAGGCATGGGATTTTTAATCCAGATACCGACTCCAAACCCTGTGTGAGTGCTCCGCAAGGCTCAATGGGTAGGTGTAAACCACTTGCACCGACCAGTGATCCATAACTGGTTCAACAAAGGCCATGGTTTGTGCTATCCTGCCTGTGGGAAGCGCAAATAAAAGATCCCTTGCTGCCAATCGGAAGAGTAGCCCATGTAGTGGCGACAGCGGGTTTCCTCTCAAAATCTGTGTGGTCCTTAACCATATGTCTGACGCCATATAACCGTAAATAAAATGTGTTGAGTGCGTCGTTAAATAAAACACTTCTTTCTTTCTGTAATATAATGGTTTTTTAATAACATACATACATTAATTAATTAATTATCATGTTAGTATTAGCACTCATGTCATGTGTTTTTATAAAAGTTTTATCATTATGCATTATACTTTTAGTCACATCCAATTTATCGGTCTTCTTTTAACACAAATTAGAGCATAATTTAGTCAAACCGTTATAAATCGACCATCTAAGACAATAACAAGACACAGCCTCTTAACACAGGTTACTGCATATTACAGGTCATGTTGTATACATTAGACAAGTTTAAAGAATAGTATAAAAGACAGGTTGTGCCGTTTAATACAGGTGTTTGTATTGTATATATTAATTTCAGAAAATACCAATGAGGTCTTTAAAGACAGGTGGCTGTTAAATACAGATTACCGTATACTGTATTAGATGATTAGATAAAACAGTTTGACAGAAAACTCTCTGGCGAAGTCAGACGTTGTGCCCACGACAGGCATGCTTGAATGATTCTCTGATGGAAGCATGTCAATTAAACATTACCCGCACCCACCCTCAAGACAGTGGCTGCCTAATTAAGGTGGCAATTTAAGCAGGTTTGAATGCACAATTAACAGCTTTTTTATATTTCTTGCTATAACAAAAAAGGTTCACAGTACATCAAAGATTAACACCCACTATATACATGCACGTAGCATGTACCATTATCGTACAAAGAAAACTGTAAAGCACAAAATGTTTCCGAGATATTAATTCTATAAATGCCCGGGCTGCTCATTTGAATTATTTAGTTCATGGATTGAGAAGCATTATTGGAATATTGATGTGTCGCATTGGTTATAGTTGCATTGTTATCCCATTTTAAATCTATGTACATGTACATGTGGGTTTTAATTAGAATAGAATGGTGCAATCAACACAATTCACAGAGTGCATGCACATACAAATGCAACAACTAGCCACACATATAATAATTCATTCTCTCTCTCTCTCTCTCTCTCTCTCTCTCTCTCTCTCTCTCTCTCTCTCTCTCTCTCTCTCTCTCTCTCTCTCTCTCTCTCTCTCTCTCTCTCCCCTCTTTCTCCCCTCTCTCTCTCCCTCACTCGCACTCTCTCTCTCTGTCTCCCCTCTTTCTCTCTCTCCCTCCCTCCCTCTCTCTCTGTCTTCCCTCTCTCTGTCTTCCCCCTCCCTCCCTCCCTCTTCCCCCTCCCTCTCTCTCCCTCCCTCCCTCTCTCTCTCTCCCTCCCAAACCCTGAGTGAGTGCTCTGCAAGGCTCAATGGGTAGGTGTATACCCCTTAACCTAACCCTAACTCTCATTTTTTATTACTAACCTGTATACAAAATAAATAAATAAATAATAATAATAAACGCTTTAAAAGAAAAGCAACTATTGCTTTCATAAAAGAGAGGTATATTCTGGGCTAATCCAGTTTATACCCAGGGCATAGTTTGGGGGGGGGGGGGGGGGGGGGGGGGGGGGGTATATTTTGGGCTATTACATCAGTACCGGGCTGAGAAAATGGTACCTACCAGCATTATGTCCGATGGCTTAACAATGACACCACCGAAGCCGGTTTTACCATTAGCAGCATTTTTCCACAGACAGCTTTTGATATACACTGCTTGGGATAGGCGGAAAATCCAATCAGAGAACAGGTCCACCGATGAGGTTCGATCCTGTGACCAAAGTATCTCAGGCAAGTACTCTACCCACTGAACTAGACCCATCCAAAATGTATATACAGTTTTTACATGCACATGTTAATGAGGTTTGCCTTAAAAGTACATGCAAGCTTATGTGAGAGTGTTTGTTCTTAAAAGTAAGCTTCTTTCCTTTCACAAAGCCGGTATTTGTCTACAGACACTGAACAAAGATCAATTAAATATCACAACATAGCTAGTATATGCATCACTAATATCTCTAAGCAGGCTTATTTTCCTAATAGAGGAACAATGCATACCAATATTTACACTGAAATGCCCACCCTGGCTAAACAGTCAAGATTTGATATTACTTAAGTTTACATTGTGAAGAAGGGAGGCAATGTAGGACAAAGGGAAATAGCTTAGAACTTCTGACTGAGGTGCAGTGGGTTATAAGATCAATTCTTATCAGTGGATTCATACCTATTTCACTATTAAGGATGTACATTGTTCAAAAAATATTTCAACTAGAATCAAACAAATATTATGTAACAACTGTTCCTCTTCAATCAACACCCACTTCCCCCACCCAATCATTTCTGTATTAGCCTTAATTTTAACCGATTTATTATATAATATTTCTTTTTAGTATTAAGACCACATCGATAATGTGCAGGAAGACTGTTTTAAAAATCTTGATTAGCGATATTTCTAGTCAACTGCAAATTGATTAGCAACTAGTGTTTAATGTTTTAGAATTGTTTAGTGATTTTTGAAACTTGCATAGCGAATCGTGACGCGATATTGAACAAAATGTTCTATGATGTGTAAGTCATAAAAAAAACTACCTAAAACACACACACACACACACACACACACACACAGAGAGACAGAGAGAGAGAGGAGATGAGAGAGAGAGAGAGATGAGTGGAGAGAGGAGAGAGAGAGAGAGGAGAGAGGAGAGAGAGGAGAGAGAGAGAGAGAGAGAGAGAGAGAGAGAGAGAGAGAGAGACAGACAGACAGACAGACAGAGAAACAGACATAGACAGACAGAGAGACAGACACACAGACAGATATACAGACAGACAGACAGAGAGACACAGACTGACAGACACACACATGAACACACACACACCACACATAGAGAGATGTGTAAGTAATAAAAAAAACTACCTAAAACTCACACACACATACACACACACACACACACAGAGAGACAGACAGACAGACAGACAGGCAGACAGACAGACAGAGAGAAACAGACAAACAAACAGACACACACACAGAGACTGACAGACACACACATGAACACACACACACACACACACAGAGACAGACAGACATACACACCAGGGGTTGAAATTTAAATTTTTTACCACTATCCCAAAGGAATAGTGAATTGCAAAAAACACTACTCCGTCTAAAAATGTACTATCCCTTCAATTATTAATGTACCACTAGTTTTCCTGACTGTGCTACGTCGCCCTGTACAACATTGCGTAACGAACAATTGTTTATATACCAGTCTATGCATTACTGCGTACTAGCTGGAACTACAAACGAACTCACTCCAAACATTAGTCTCGATCAAAAAGACATTTATTTTGTACCAGTAAGTATATGAGAAAGGTCTTAGTAGTGCGAGGATTTGTTCTGCAGAAAAATTTAGCTGAAGAAAAAGCGTAAGCGGAATAGTCGCAGGCGATTTTCGGTATTCCGTGCTTTATTTTCACTTTCATGATGGAATATTGGAAGAATTGTTTTACTATTCCGTTTCGAAATTTACTATTTGCGGAATAGCGTAAAATTCTACCCCTGCACACACACACACACACACACACACACAGAGAGAGACATACACACTCACACACAGTGAGACATACAGACACTCACAAAGACATACAGTAAGACATACCCATAGACAGACAGACAGACAGACAGACAGTAAGACAGACAAACAAACAATCTAAAATTCTAAACATCTAAAGTTACTCCAGTACAAACAATAATGAAATATTGCCACAGGTTATTACTGAATAACTTCAGTACTGTAGTATATACATGGCACTTTAAGTACTGCAGACACCACAATACTATAGACAGTAATAAAATATACCTGTAACTTATAAATTAAAAACTCAGATATATATCTCGTACCCATAGTCACTCAACGCAGGTTCTAAAGTTACAGACCACAATAAAATGCACCAAGCTCAATGCAATACTAGTACAAATAAATTTGGCTTTGTCTAACGACACCGTGAGAGCACGTACATTACACTATGCAAATACAAAATCTTCAATATTAATTATCTAGATACCTCAATACATGCACTTCATGCATTAAGCAACAAACTGCAGCACTAATGTATAAATTAAAAATTAGTTTTTCTTATGTCTAGCACATATGAAACCTTGGTATGTGTACATACCAACACAACTATATGTATGCACGTACTTCAATAAAGTATAGAACATTCAACACTATAAATTGAAAACTTCACTTCAGATATCAAGATACCTACAGTACCTCAATATAAATACTTCAGCTAAACTAAATATAGTAATTAAGTATAAATTAAAAACTTAGGTTTTTTGGGGTTTTTTTATATCTAGCACACATGAAAGCTTAGTTCATGTGTACCAACGTAGCTACGCACATCGATAAAATATAGCACATTCAACACTGTATATGAATTAAAAACTTCAACTTCAGATATCTAGATACTTACAAATACTACAGTTAATCTAAATATTGTGATAAAGTATAAATTAAAAACCTCTGTTTCATACATATCTAATTGTTATAGCAATGATAACACAGACAATTATACAATCTGTTATTATTCAGCTCTAGTAAATTACCGGAGTTTTTCGATGATCCATATTACCTGGGACACGAAACAGGTTGAGTTTAAATCAAACCGGTAGAAGCCTGAGTGTGTACCAACTATTGTAGACTGTTGTTAGGCAACGAGATTTGAGGACTTAGTATTTCCCCTGCCAAGCCATGCGTGAAACATTCTATTAATTTCCTGACATGCTGCATGAAACAATCATATTGTTACACAGTCTATCTGACAATTAGACCCATTATAGTCTCACACCAGACACCCAAATCTTCAAGCAATGGCTTATACACGCTACTATATTAGCCAATGGTTTTTTCTTTCTTGTTTTCTTTTTTCAATATCTTATCTTAAAATATACTGAGCTTTATTTCATTAAACATACTTATTTGAAGCAAAGGCTTTAAGCTATTACAGCCAAGCTCTTTGGGGTTTTTTTTTTAGTATCTTATTTTATACTGCTCTTAAGTTTTATTATATTAAAAATATACTTATTTGAAGCAAAGGTTTTCAGTTACTCTGTTAGTTAATGTTTGTTTTGGGGTTTTTGTTATTTTTTTAAATCTCTTATAATATATTGAGCTTTATTTCATTAAATATACTTACATGTATTTGAAGCAAAAGTGTTAAGTTACTATTTGCCAACTTTTTTTTCTTCTCCCCCTCCCCCTTTTAGTATCATATTATCTTATTTTCTGAGTTTTATTTCAGTAAATATACTTATTTGAAGGAAGGGTATGTTTTATTTAACAACGCACTCAACACATTTTATTTACGGTTATATGGCGTCAGGCATATGGTTATGGACCACACAGATATTGAGAGAGGAAAGACACTGTCGCCACTTCATAGGCTACTCCTTTCGATTAGCAGCAAGGGATCATTTATATGCACCATCCCACAGACAGGATAGTACATACCATGGCCTTTGTTACACCAGTTGTAGAGCACTGGCTGGAACGAGAAATAGCCCAATGGGTCCACCGATGGGGATCGATCCTAGACCGACCGCACATCAAGCGAACGCTTTACCACTGGTCCTGTATCTGACATACTGAAGTGATATATATACTGATAGAAAAAAATAAGGGATTATACCAACATTAATAAATTAAAATTAATAAATGAAAGTCAAACTTGATCTGTAACTACATGAACACATGATAAAGTTATATATACAATTAATAAATGAAAGTCAAACTTGATCTGTAACTACATGTATACATGATAAAGTTATAATTAAAATTACTAAATGAAAGTCAAACTTGATCTGTAACTACATGTATACATGATAAAGTTATATATAAAATTTCTGCTTGTTATCTTGAGACATTGTGGAAAAACATCTGGAAAACTGTATGTGGAACAGACGGACAGACAGACAGAAAGTGGGACAGGCAGACAGGCATGCAGACAGAATGACATGCAGGAAAGGAAGGAAATGTTTCATTTAATGATGCACTCAACACATTTTATTTACGGTTATATGGCGTCGAACACAGGACAGAGACAAAACATTTCTTTTTTTCTTCCTAGCATCCATATAACACTTCAGCCGAGTACTCTACCACTGTACTACATCCGATTCCCTTGTGAAAATATACAAGCTAACGGCTAATTATTTGTTTTGCGAGCAGAACATGACATTTCCCTCAAGTTTTTCAAATTTTAAATCATACAAACTTTGGTACCCTGTTTCGAGTGATTCAGTAAATTGTGGCAATTTCTCCAAATTACAGCATTTTCTGAAAATGTCAAAATGGTTCACGCATTTGTGAAATTGGCGACATAAATCATGAATGGCCTATTTTCAAACAATTCTTGATAAGCTGACATTTCATAGCCCACTACAAAATATGTGAATGGAAATATCTTTTTAGAAAAAGAAAATGATCCACATATAACATAATGTAAATGGAAAGAGTTTAATTAAATTTTATGTGAATGCATGAAAGAAAAAGCATATTATTGGATGCTACCGTAACACATTTTAAACTGGCAATTTGATGTTTTTTTAACATAAATGTTATTGACATATTGGGGGGGGGGGGGGGGGAGAGAGAGAGAGAGAGAGAGAGAGAGAGAGAGAGAGAGAGAGAGAGAGACACAGACAGACAGAGAGACAGAGACACACAGAGAGACAGAGACAGAGACAGAGACAGAGACAGGGAGGGAGGGAGGGAGGGAGGGAGGGAGGGAGGGACGGACGGACGGACGGACGGACGGACGGACGGACGGACGGAGGGAGGGAGGGAGGGAGGGAGAGAGAGAGAGAGAGAGAGAGAGAGAGAGAGAGAGAGAGAGAGAGAGAGAGAGATAAAGAGAGGGGGGGATAGTAGGGGAGGGATGGAAGGAGGGATTAAGGGAATAAGAGTATGAAAGAGTAGGGTGGTGGTACCAAAATGCAATAAGAGATCTCATAGTAATTTTCAATACTAAGAAAATATTTCTTTCAGTAAAAAAAAAAAATTGACTAACATTTTTTTTTAGGTGATGCAATTCTAAATTTACCTGGAATCCATTTATACCCGAATTCACTAAGCAATTTCACATCACATTTGACATTAACACAAATTACTCGTATTACTTGTTTGCACGATGATGCAATTCAAGTTATATATAGTGAAAATTACTCATGTAGTACATCCTCAAAATACTCATATTTCCTTTGCTTTTTCTCAATTTTTTTAAAATATTTTTTTTTCTCACCTGTAGGATTGAACCACCTCAGTAGACCCATTCTCTCATTGTGCCCCCCCCCCCCCCCCCCACTATCCCAACCAGTGCTACACTACTGGTATTTTTAAAAACATTGGTATGTGTGGTCATGTCTGGGAAAGTGCATACAAAAAAGATCCCTTGCTGCTAATGGAAAAATTTTACAGGTTTCCTCTACAACTAACAGTAAAAAAAAAAAAAAAAAAAAAAAATGCTTGACATCCAATAGCTGATGATAATCAATTAATCAATCAATTTGCTCTAGTGGTGTCATTAAACAAAACAAACTTTTTAACATTTTTCACATCCAATTTTTATTTGTTTTAAAAAAGATGTTTATTCTCTCACACAATAAGAAGTTAACAACATTTCACATTTAATAAACTTCTCCACAAACCAATCGACTCAAAAACCATAAATCTATTACTCTACTCACTGTAAATTTCATGTTACTTTTATCTCAAGCATACACCTATGCTGCAGTCCTTTAAAAGATGAGCAAGTCTGAATTATTCCTGTGTTGTGAGGCAAAAAGCCAGGACTACGATGATCCACTGCAGAACAGCTTATATGTAGAAATATGTGGATTAACCAATAAAAATAGTTTGTTCCATGAGGGCACAAGTGTCGGTTTCACTGTGACAACGACAGAGATTCCTAATTCATACCGCATGTTTGCTATCTTTTCTAGGGAAACAGAGCCAGTAATCAAATATTGCTCTATGTGCTGATAGTCATGTATGGGATATATATTATATTTTATAGCATATATATATATACATGTATATATATACACAGGCAAAAAAAAAAAAAAAAAAAAAAAAAAAAAAAAAAAAAAAAAAAAAACAACTAAAAATAATAAGTGGCAGTTGCAATTTTTGTTGTTTTATATTTTACATGCTTAAAAAAAAAATGCCTTGTTAATAAAATGTTCAAGGAGAAAACTACTACAATTTTTCCATTAGCAGCACTGGATCTTTTATATATAAACTTTCTCATAGACTGGCCATATGCCTTAAAGAACTAGGGCCTATTTCACAAAACAATCGTAAGTTTACATCTGCAACTAGCAGTTATACCGGTCATACACTTACACGTGTTTGACATCTATTTCACACAGAAAATTACATCATTACAGAAGATAAAGCATTTTAAAGACAAAAGAAAATGGAATACGAATACTTCAAACTATATTTGTTGTTCTATATTAGTAACAAGAATTGAGTTTATTTGTTTTATTTAACGACACCACTAGAGCACATTAATTAATTAATCATCAGCTATTGGACGTCAAACATTTGGTAATTCTGTCACGTAGTCATCAGAGGAAAGCTGCTACATTTTTTCTAATGCAGCAAGGGATCTTTTATATGCACTTTCCCACAAACAGGATAGCACATACCACGGCCTTTGATATAGCAGTTGTGGTGCACTGGCTGGAACGAGAAATATCGCAATGGGCCCACAGATGGGGATCGATCCCAAACAGACCATGCATCAAGTGAGCGCTTTATCACTGGACTACTTCCTGCCCCTAATAAGAACTGTGGTTGAGTCATAGATTTACATTTACGTGCAAAACTAGCCTTACAATGTTTTGCGAAATTGGGCCCCGGTTGGGACAGAAAAAAACACCCATCAACTCAGGCAAGCCCTCTAATGACCGAGCTAACTTCCTCCCCCCCCCCCCCCCATTAAACAATAGTGTTATGAGACAGTAGTCAAAATAACATTTAAAAACAGTTATTCCTACATTATAAATGGTTGTTATTTCAGAGTGACGTCACTTATTAAAATGACATTACTGTTGGGGTTTTTTGTTGTTTGATTAAAAATATATATATATATATTTAAATAAAGTATAAAATTATGAAGAAAATAATAAACAGAAAATTTCATGTTTTTCTTTTTTTAAATATGATAAATTGTCTCACGTCATGAATTTTGCAATTCCGTATCACATTTGTTGTGTAAGCACAACTATTAAGTAATATGATGATAAACTTCACTTAAATTAAAATGAAATGAAATATAAATCACATTTCAGAAGAAAAACTCAATCCATGAAATACGATCCCCTATATATATTCATTTGACTTGATAACGTGATCGCTGGTGTTCACCTGGATATTCATATCCTTGCCTGCACCAGCTATATACTAATTCAACAAGTTTATCTCAAAAATAAATTCATATGGCCTACATAGCCAAAGTTCACAAAAGAATTTTATGGACAAAGTTTACAGACTAAAGGTCTTTTAAGGGATTTTGACGGGAAATGTCCAGGTTAAGTTTATCTTCATTTCTTGGCTTTAGCAACCGACCATAATAAATTTGTCTCTCGTGAAAATAAGACCCATAAACAAGACTATAAAAGCTGAGCTTTCGAAACATTTGAAAATATTCCACTGTTTTTAAGCGATTTAATTTTCTGAGGTAGCATAGTTACCTTTTGTGTTTTGCAAAACATGCATCGGGTGTTACAGGTAGAGCCAGGGCCTTTATATCTACTACAAAATGGGTCAAAAATAAAATAATAGGGGGAAAAAAACAAAATAACCTCTGTATCAAATGTTGTCATTATTAACTAGACATAACCTGTGCTTGGAAGGGGAAATTTAAATGGGTTGTGGTAAGGAAATATGGAAATGTTTTATTTAATGACGCATTCAACACATTTTATTTACGGTTATATGGTGTTGGACATATGGATATGGACCACACAGATATTGAGAGAGGAAACCCCATCTCCACTTCATGGACTACTCTTTTCATATTAGCAGCAAGGGATCTTTTATGTGTACCATCCCAAAGACAGGATAACACATACCACAGACTTTGATATAGCAGTCGTGGTGCACTGGCTGGAGCGAGAAATAGCCCAAACCGACAGGGATCGATCCCAGACTGACTGCACATCAAGCGAACGCTTTACCATTGAGCTACATCCCGGTCCCTGGTTTGTGGTGTTCTTACACTGAGCTTACCCTCAAAATACTGTCATGTATCTAGCCAGCCCTCATTAGCCAAAGCTATATACACATGGTTATCATGTAGATAGCCACTTCCATGTTAAATGACAAACATGGCATCATCCATTGAAGTCGTATTTACGAAATCCATCTTTGTACACAATTTTTAGCACAATATGTGTACAGTAGTCGAGGCACAGTCGGCAGTGCAGATAAAAAGAAGAAAAGTGATCAGAACAATCAGAAACTGTTAAAAAACCTTGCATATCATATTACAGTTAACTGTCTTTGAGATTAAAAATCACATCATGACAGTCTTTACCAACAAACATTCTCATACTTGTTTGTGCTGATTTTGGCATCATATCATAACTAAGCTTCTAAAAATTCCCACAATACTTTTATGGACTTGGTCATGTACACAACTATGATTTTGGATAAAAGGCTAGTGATTTTGTCATTTTAATTCTATCAAACTGTAAACCTATATAACTATACCACAACTCAATCGATATCAACATACTAATTTAAGCCATTTTTATATATTAAGAACGATTTTTCAAACGCCAATAGAAAAACCAAAGATATCACTTTAAAATGCATTCAGTTCATGTCACAGAAGCAGTAACTGATCAATTTTCTTATTTTGTTAGTAAATACAACAACTGTGAAACGTTTTCTGCATTTAAACTAGTCATCTCCACCTACAACAAAAACCTACACAAGCTGAGTCAAGGAGACACTCACTAACTTGATACTATAGTTATTGAAAGTTATAGATGCATATTGAATTTCTTGTAAAATTATTAAAAAAAGAAGGAAAAAAAGGAATTATAAACAACCTTCAACTGGGGACATAGACTGGAGGTGTTCAGTTGGTGGGAATACCACAAGTATTACAGACGGAAATAATAAAAGACAAAAATAAAAATTATAATAAAAAGATTAAAAAAAAGAATACAAAGATAGTTTTTTTAAATCACAATTTAGACCTCACTCTGGCTAAACATCACTTCCCTGAGACTAGTTTAAGACAAATCTTTTTTAGCTCCCCTTGTGGTACTACAAAAAGATTAAACATCAACACTCATAGTGGTAAAATCGTAAATGGTTCGCTATTATCTAGGTTGGGGGAGCAAATTAATCGCTCCTCATTCGTTCATTTAAATGGCATTTTGTGTTTGTGCTTATATGCAATTACGGTTCAAGCATGCTGTCCTGGACACACCTCAACTATCTGGACTTTCTGTCCAGGACAATGGGTCAGAAAGAAGTCAGCGTGATGGCCTTAATAATTACACCTAACCATTGAGTTGTTAAACTCACTCTGGGTGGGAGCTGGTACCGGGATGCGAACCCAGTACCTACCAGCCTTATGTTCATTATGGCTTAATCAGTACACCACTAAGGCTGGTTAAAAAAAAAATAATAATAAAAAAAATCACTCATGTTTTTTCATGGTGAGGTCTGTAATTTATTTTTAAATGCCTATCCCCACACACACCCCATCCCCACACCCTCAAAAATGTAATCTAAGACTGCCAACAGGACATGCCGTACTGTGTACCCGGGGTCAGACTAGCTGCTCTAATTAAAGACAG
The DNA here is from genome assembly GCF_016097555.1 of Gigantopelta aegis. NCBI lineage: Eukaryota > Metazoa > Mollusca > Gastropoda > Neomphalida > Peltospiridae > Gigantopelta > Gigantopelta aegis. Next base: position 33,419,528 of record NC_054713.1, on the reverse strand, counting down.
GTAGCCAGGAATCTTGAAAGATTATTTATTATTTATTTATATCGGCATAAGCTTAGTTGCCATTCTTTCGCCTTGCCAACCCAGCTTATTTCATAGATGCCGTCGCTCAATAATGCCTTTTAACTCATTCACGGGACTTCAGGTACCGGTGGCATGGTAAAGTGATTTCTTTTGTAACGGAAAACCGTCAATGCACAGGAAAAATTGTGAACAAGAACAATTAAGAGAAATGCAGCATAAACAGACTAGATAGCAAGGCACACAAGACACTTATAAATAAAATACAGTAACTATAGGATATGGAGAAATATTTGTTTTATGTAGTTTTTTCTTCAGAATGTGTGTACACGTGTAAACTGGGTACTTCAAATAAATACACATGTATGCAAGGAAAATGTAAAAATTAAAGTTAAAAGTTTTTGTTTTGTTTAACGACACCAACAGAGCACATTGATTTGTTAATCATCAGCTATTGGATGTCCAACATTCGGTAATTCTGATATATTGTCTTAGATAAAGAAAGAAAATAGTTTATTTGACGACACACTCAATACATTTTATTTACTTGTTATATGGCGTCAGACAAATGGTTAAGGACCACACAGATATTGAGAGAGGAAACCACTGTCGCCCCTTCATGGGCTACTCTTTTCGATTAGCAGCAAGGGATCTTTTATATGCACCATCCCACAGACAGGGTAGTACATACCACGGCCTTTCATATACCAGTCGTGGTGCACTGGCTGGAACGAGAAATAACCCAATGGACCCACAGAGGGGGATAGATCCCAGACCGACCGCACATCGAGCGAGTGCTTTACCACTGGGCTACGTCCCGCCCTTGTCTTAGAGAGAAAAATCTGCTACATTTTTCTATTAGTAGCAAGGCATATTTTATATTGGCCCTCTAATAAGACAGGATAGCACATATCACAGCTTTTGATATACCAGTCGTAATGCACTGGCTGGAACAAGAAATAGCCCAATGGGCCACTGATGGAGATCGATCCTAGACCGACTTTTGTATCAAGTTGGCTACATCCTGCCCCTTGAAAGAATTAAATACATTAACTAGAAGAAAATCAAAATTTCTGCAGAATTTAAATGTCTCATCTACAATAAGCTCATTAGGTACGGTATCATTGATAGTTTTATTCATAGATGTTTATTTCAACGCATGTTTAAAAAAAAAAAAAAAAAAAAAAATGTTATATACATGTTATAGATTCATAATGTTAGAATTGATACACAAGAAACAACCATGTTACAGACTCTTTGTTTCACTCTATTGTAACTTTATCCAAATGTGTTTCCGGTTATTTGTAGATTAACCCAAATTAGTGTCCATTTACACAGAATGAAACTAAGGTTTGCGAATTTACATAATAAATAAAAGACACTATTTTAAGGTTTTTTGTATGCTTGGTTTTTCTTCTTTCTTTTTTTTTGTCAAAAGAATTTGAATTATTTTTTTAAATTTCTAATCGTGTTTCATTTCCAAAAACTAATTAAACAGGATATGTTATTTGTCAGTTACATAAACATATATCGCTGACAGCCTTTGAATAAACAGTGAGATAAAAACTACATATACTACAATGAAAGAAGGAAATGTTTTATTTAATGACGCACTCAACACGTTTTATTTACGGTTATATGGCGTCAGACATATGGTTAAGGACGACACAGATATTGAGAGAGGAAACCTACTGTCACCATTTCATGGGCTACTCTTTTTGATTAGCAGCAAGGGATCTTTTATATACACCATCCCACAGAGAGCATAGTACATACCATGGCCTTTGTTACACCAGTTGTGGAGCACTGGCTGGAACGAGAAATAGCCCAATGGGTCCACCGATGGGGATCGATCCTAGAGCAACCACGCATCAAGCGAACGCTTTACAACTGGGCTAGATTCCCGCCCATACAACAATGAAACTGGATCAAATAAAAAGTCTGGTTTTAAAAGGTTTCCAGTTTAGAGGGGTTACGTTCTGTACTAATATTTTAAAAAAGACAATGAAAAACATCCAGTTTTGATGGAATTCTGGTTTACAAAGGGTTCAGTTTAGAGAGGTTTCACTGCAGTAAAATGATTAATTAGTGCACCGAAGACACCAAAAGAAATTAACTCTGTACTGTATTCAGGTTACCTCAATCCCAACACTTGTACCCCAGTAATTAATCCAATTATTCAAGCAAAATTAAGCAAGGTTCAACAACTCGACTAATCAGAACACTTGTTGTTCATTTTATTCATTTCAACTTATTTCCGTGCTTACAATGTATATCCAATTAAGGGTCAAGCATGCTGTCCTGGGCATACACCTCAGCTATCTGGGCTGTCTGTCCAGGACAGTGGGTTAGTTGTTAGTGAGAGAGAAGAGGGTGTTGTGATCTTACACAGATTAGCACATGACCGCATTCATTAATTTCAATTTATTTTCATACTTATATCCAATGAAGGTTCAAAGACGCACCTCAGCTATCTGGGTTGTCTGTCCGTTGTTAGTTGTTTATGGTTAGAAAGAGAAAAGAGAGTGTAGTGATCTTATACCTAACCATTGAGTCGTTTAAATTTGCTCTGGATGGAAGCCAGTACCGGGCTGCGAACCCAATACCTACTAGCCTTATTTCCGATGGCTTAACCACGATGCCACCAAGGCCGGTCACATTAGTTATGTGTCATGGGGTAATATAAGCTCCCAATCTTGTTTCAATAGGACAATTCTTTAAAGTCGCACACCCTAGTTTCAGCCCGCGAAAATTAATTATAATTCTGGTTAATCTTCAAACCTGTAACACACTTAGATCACGTTTTTATAAAATGGTGTAAAAACGAAGGTTTTATATCGATAAATACCATGGGAATCCCTGTGACTCAATTACTTGAAATAATTTTGAAAGTTAGTATTCTGATGTCACCGGTAGATGTCGCTCGAAGCACAGAAATGCCTACGTCATGACAAATTTCCCAGAGTGCACACAGACTTGGGGTGCGTTTCTTTCACCTCTCCTGGGCATGTTCCTACTGTTCTGTCCTCTCCAGATATCATAAGACTTATTGGTTTTAAGGGTTTGTAACGTTTTGTATTGAGATACTTACTTGTCTGAACTTTATTGTTAATGAAAATGTGCATGAACTGTGTGAAGAAAAACCTCACAAATGAACAACAAGCAAACGACAACAAATCGGATGTTGATTGCGCGAACCATGCACGAGAAAACAAACCGAACCAAAATGATAACGGTCACGTGGTATACCAACATCTGTGATGTTGAAATGGGAAGATCCCCTCTAAAAATAGATTGGACCTCGTCTGCTCAACGTTTTTTCTCAGTGGCGTGGATTACCAAAAAATGCTTCAGGAAAATGGAAATGTATATTCTAAATAATAAAATGTAAGTAAAGTGTAATTTTATTTGTGAAAAATGGGTTTAATAGCGAAAAACAATGGCGTAATGGTTAACAACTAGGGTGTGTCCCTTTAAATTCATTATGTACCCATGTGAAATCACTTTCCACAGATATCTAAATATAGTAACATGAACGTCATTAAAGTCGCAGAATCAAGTTTTAGCCCATAAAAATTTACATTATATTTGGCTAATCTACAAACTTGTAACACTTCTTGCCAAACTTAAAATAGAGCAAAAGTCTGGTTTTTAAACAGGGGAATATTGATACACAATAACTGTTACTTCTCAGGGGTAAAAACATTTTTATAATTACAAAAACAAGGATGACCAGACACCTTGGATGTACAAAAATGAATATTCTAAATAAAAATATATAAGCAACTTCTAATTTAGATTATTACAGACATCTCTAATAGTGAAACATATTTCATAGTGTTTAAGAACTAGTGTCTGTTACTTTAACTGTTTGTTTCTTGTCTAGTTTAACTTTTTGAAAAGTTGTAAATTCATCTCTTCTCAGTCTCTGGTTTTTTTCTTTAAAATATGTATTAATCAACCATAAATAAACTTGAATTATTTCTTTTTTCAATATTTATTATTATGTAGAAATTATAAATATGCTCCAATTTAATTACCTTGAAATGATATTAGCCTGGTGAAATTTTATTCTTCAGAGTTATCGCCAGAAACCATGTACATTCTGTCACGCCACATAATTTTGATAATAGCAACAAAAAAAACAAAATTCAAATTCAAAACAAATTTTTTTTTTTTTTTTTTTTTTTATTTAGCCCTGTATACAGTTGATTTATTATTAATTTATTATCTATATATGGTAAAATCCGGAGGAAATGAGAATATAATGAAGTGAAATCAATCACTGTCAAACAAAGGTTTGGGTATAAATAGGTGAAAATATACCGGATGTAACACCACTTTGTAAAACTAGTTAAAAACAAAGATCATTATAATTTTATTTTTCAACAGCTGTTTTCTTTTATTTCGTTTAGCTTCTTCTTTTTTTTCAATTATCAAAACATGTCAAAAAAAGAAAATGGTTTGTACAAAATAAATAAACAAATACAAGCTGACTGACCAACTAAATAAAAAAAGTTTGCTTTGTTTAACAACACCACTAGAGCACATTGATTTATTAATCATCAGTCGATCGATCCCCGGCGATGGGTCTATTGGGCTATTTCTCGTTACAGCCAGTGTACCACGACTGGTATATCAAAGGCCATGGTATGTGCTATCCTGTCTGTGGTGTCCTGTCAGTGGGATGGTACATTTAAAAGATCCCTTGCTACTAATGGGAAAATATAGCGGGTTTCCTCACTAAGACCATATGTCAAAATTACCAAATGTTTGACATCCAATAGCCGATGATTAATAAATAAATGTGCTCTAGTGGTGTCGTTAAACAAACCAAAACCTTTTTATGACAGCAGACATTGGCTGTTGGATAAAATAATGATTAATAAAAATTAGCAACAATTAAAAGAAAATTTGTCAGATGAAAATGAATGAATGAATGAATGAATGAATGAATGAATGAATGAATGAATGAAATGTTTTATTTAACGATGCACTCAACACATTTTATTTACGGTTTTATGGCACCTGACATATGGTAAAAGACCACACAGATATTGAGTGAATGAATGAATGAATGAAGAATGAATGAATGAATGAAAGAAAAATGTTTTATTTAATGACACACTCAACACTTTTATTTACGGTTATATGGCGTCAGACATATGGTTAAGGACCACACAGATATTGAGAGGAAACCCGCTGTCGCCACTTCATGGGCTACTCTTTTCGATTAGCAGCAAGGGGTCTTTTATATGCACCATCCCATAGACAGGATAGTACATACTACGGCCTTTGTTACACTAGTTGTGGAGCACTGGCTGGGACGAGAAATAGCCCAATGGGTCCATTGATGGGGATCGATCCTGAATGAATAAATGAAAGAAAGGTGATTGATCACTCCCGCCCTCCTCTCTACACTCGGCTGAAAAGTTTCAGGAGAGCTGCAAATTGATCGCCTTGCAATGAGAATTTCATATGAAATTTGCTCGCCTGAGGTGCTTGCATGGCAGGATCAAACCACCTCAGTGGATCCGTACAGCTGATTAGGTTTTTTTCTCGTTCCTACCAGCGCACCACAACTGGTCAAAGGCCGTGGTATGTGCTTTCCCGTCTGTAAGAAAGTGTATATAAAAGATCCCTTGTTGCATTAAGAAAAATTAGCAGGTCTCCTCTGATGACTATGAGTATGGATTACCAAATGTTTGACATCCAATAGCCAATGATTAATAAACCAATGTGCTCCAGTGGTGTCCTTAAACAAAACAAACTTCTTCTTTTTGTCATTTGAAATTTGATGATTACTCAACTGGTGTCATTTAAGAAGAGTGATCTTCAGCTCACCTTGATTTTGCTCAGAAGGAAAGCAAAAAAAAAGTTTTGTTTTGTTTAACGACACCACTAGAGCACACTGATTTATTACTTATCGGCTATTGGATGTCAAACATTTGGTAATTCTGACTTATAGTCTTAGAGAGGAAACCCACTACATTTTTCCATTAGTAGCAAGGGATCTTTTATATACACCATCCCACAGACAGGATAGTACATACTACGGCCTTTGATATACCAGTCATGGTGCACTGGCTGGAGCGAGAAATAGCCCAATGGGCCCACCGACGGGGATCAATCCCAAATTGACCGTGCATCAAATACAGAAGGAATGGATGGATGGATGGATGGATGGATGGATGGATGGATGGATGAATATTTCTTATGACCGTGCAGTGAAAATATTGGCTGCTGGATGAAATAAGTACTTAACTAAATAATTTAAAAACTGAAGAACAAATAGAAGAATTAATTATGGTTTATTATCAAATTCATGAATGAATGAAAAGTTTAAAGTTTATTTTGTTTAACACCACTAGAGCACACTGATTTATTAATCATTGGCTACTGAATGTCAAACATTTGGTAATTCTGACATATAGTCTTAGAGAGAACACTTGCTAAATTTTTCATGAATGAATGAATGAATGAATGAATGAACGAACAAACAAACAAATGAATGATACCTATTAGAAATATAAATATAGTTTTTTGGGGGGTAAAACAAACAAGCAAGCAATAAAATAAGTCATTCAATATAAAAATAGAAAGTTAAAAAGAATTGTTTTTTTTTTTTTGTGTTTTTTTTTTAATTGAATGAGGAAATGCTACAATATTCTGAACACATGAAGAAAGGAAACTGCAAAACAAATTAAAACTTAAGACCTCGGCATAAATCTTTCTCTTCATACAAAAGTAGCGAAACCTGACAACCCCATTTCCTTTTCCACTGTTATTCACAATATGCCAGAAACAATGCATTCCCCAGCTAATTTGGAGCGTTATTTCACCAACTGAAACATTAAACCGGGCACACAACACTGGTTTTAGCAAGGACAATTATAAAAGCACTGATACAGCAGAGATACATAATAAACACAGATTAGCTGGGTCACAATCGGAATTTGATACAAACTTGCACTTTGTTCTAAGTATATGATTTTGCATTCCATACTGTGTTATGAAACGATGGAAAAAACCAACAAAAAAAACACAATGGCATGCTATATTGCTAAAAGCTTATCAGCACCGCATTTCATATGAGAATATTTATTCTGTATCATGGGCAGACATGGGGACAAGAAAATGTTTGCTTTTCTTAAATTTGCAAGGTAATTATTATACATGTGTACCTAACATTTATTGTGTACACTAAATAAACACCTTCAGAGATTTCTGACAGAAATGTAATCAAATGGCAATGACTCCAATAGTTTTCTCATGATCCACATTTTTTTAATGGTTTCATGATCAACTTACATAATGTGTATTTTAAAGAGACTATCCCAAGTTTTTAGCCATTTTAAAAAGGTTTTTGTCAACAAATAAAATATTCTTACATTATTAAAGAATTAAAGAAATGTTTTATTTAAGGACACACTCAACACATTTTATTTACGGTTATATGGCATCAGACCACACAGATTTTGAGCGAAAACCCACTGTCGCCACTACATGGGCTACTCTTTCCGATTAGCAGCAAGGGATCTTTTATTTGTGCTTTCCACAGGCAGGATAGCACAAACCAAGGTCTTTGTTGAACCAGTTATGGATCACTGGTCGGTGCAAGTGGTTTACACCTACCCATTGAGCCTTGCGGAGCACTCACTCAGGGTTTGGAGTCGGTATCTGGATTAAAAATCCCATGCCTCAACTGGGATCCGAACCCAGTACCTACCAGCCTGTAGACCTATGGCCTACCACGACACCACCGAGGCAGGTCAAATAATAAAGAAGGAAAGAAAAGGGAAGAGGGGGTGAGAAAGGAAAAAGAAAGAACCAAAGACAAAAAAAGAAAGAATATAGGAAGGTAAGAGATAGACAAAGAAAGGATAGAAAGAAGAAACAAAGAAATAAAAAAATAAAAGAAGGATATAGAAAGAGATAACAGAAAGAAACAAAGAAAGAAAAAAGAAAGCAAGGAAAGAAGGATTGAAAAAAAGGAAGGACTGAAGGAAGAAAAAGAGTCTCAGCCAACCAACTTAAAAAACCAGACAGACCCTGCCACAAAACAAACCCACCAGCAGGAAAGACAGAAAAACAACAAAGAAAAAAAAGAAAAAAAGAACAATAATACAAACAATAACACATACTGACTAAAACAAACATTTCTTAAAATCTAACGATAGTGAGGAAATTTAATTTTGATGGGGAGGCAAGCCCACACTTGAAATAGTTCGCCATATCATGTTAAATCAAGACCAAACAGCCCATACTTTGCTACGAGGCTTTGTAAATTTGATTTTGTGTGAATAACACAAAACTGACCTGTGTTTGCCAAATTGCTGTCTCTCCTATATATTATGCTGGTCCTACAGAATATTTGTCTAGTTGTGGGGTAAATCACTGCTGACAGATATCAAAACTAAATATCTCTGGGTCAAACTGAATATGGGTGATAGCAACGTTTGTTGCTGTTAAATAGTATCCATTGAAAAACAGCATACACATGTAATGAATTTTGTATAAATAATCGTTTTCCTTTTCAAACGCTTTGATATGAAATTCGTGTTCTGTGGCATGCCAACACACTGTGTACTATTGAATGGAAGGTAAATGCCTGGTAAATTGTCATGTTTACAATGATAGCAGAAATCAAACTCACAGGACCCCACCATACAACCAAGTATATGGACTTCTTTTTCTCTTTTTAAAAGATATATACAGGTATGTGTCTTTGTAAACAGTATGACCCAATAGCCAATGTTTTGTTATTTTTGTGGTGGTTTTTGCTGGAGTGTCATTGAAATTAAACGTTCATTCATTTATTCACTGTAAACATAATATAAAAATAACTGTTTTGGCATGTGGTTTCATCCTGTTGTGGATTCAAGCACAATTGTTATGGGCAAACTGTTAGAGATTCGATCCAAGACAGACATATGATATGGTATGGCAGTAGCTGGGAATTGTAATAAAAAATCAATGTGATCATTAAGATGAAAACCCCGCAAATAATAATACAAAAAAATTAATGTAAAAGGTTTCGTAATTTGAAAACTAACTATCAATAAAAAATTTATACAATTATTTAAAAAAAATAATAATAATAAGTATATGCACTTCAAAATCCATGGTTATAAAATCACGTTATATCAGATTACATGATAGTAAATGTTTTAAACACAACTTTTGTAATTTGACTAAAATCAGTATGAATGATTGTTGTTTAACAATAATTGTGGTTAAAAAAGAAATATATTGTTTACAATAATGTTCTGCCCCCCTCCCCCCCCCCCATCCCCGCCCATTTCCTTTCAGTACTCAATTAAAAATCAGAATGGGATGTAGCTCAGTGGTAAAGTGCTTGTCTGAGGTGTCAAGAGTTGCAGGATCTATTGTCCTCAACTGACTACGGTTCTCCCCATTCCAGTGACTGCACCCCTCCTCCAAAAAATGGTACATCAAATATTGTGGAATGTACTGTGCTGTCTTTATGAAAGTGCATATAAAACATCCCTTGCTGCTTTATTAGTAGAAATAGCCCATGTGGTGCCAGTAGCCTTTTTCTCCCAATGCTGACAAAAATGTTAAAGTTTGTTTTTGTTTAACGACACCACTAAAGCACACTGATTTATTAATCATCGGTTATTGGATGTCAAACATTTGGTAATTTAGTCTATAGTCTTAGTGAGGAAACCATTAGTAGCAAGGGATCTTTTATATATAATATGCACCACCCCAAAGACAGGACAGCACATACCATGGCCTTTGATATATACCAGTTGTGATGCACAGGCTGGAGTGAGAAATAGCCCAATGGTCACACCGACGGGGATCGATGCTAAACCGACAGCCCATCAGGCGAACGCTTTACCACTAGGCTACTTCCCACACCTATTAAAAATGATAAAAATAAAATGCAAGTCAAGCTTTTAATGTAAACCTCAGTTTAAATGGCAAGTCAAGTAACAGCTAGTCTGGGTTTTTTTTCAAAAGTTGGCCTTCTAGACCAAATTTTCAGGAAAAGCTGAAGGGGTTAATAGTGAAACAAATCTGTAGATTATCAATCATAATATGTACATACACCTTTTATCTTTAATACGATACTGGTGATACTAATACACAATCTCATGATCAACTGCTTGAGGCCGTATCGGTTTTTTAATTGTACTATATAATCTGATATTTTTATTTTTAGCAATGCTGGTTGTGTAAAAAAAATTGTTTTAAATGCATACATAGTAAGAATCCAGTGCAGCTAATCAAAAAGAATTTAGTTAGTTTGTTCTGTTTAACGACACCACTAGAGCACATTGATTTATTAATCACCACCTATTGCATGTCAAACATTTGGTAATTCTGACATATAGTCTTTTATATGCATTTTCTCTGGACAGCACATTGACAGCCTTTGATATACCAGTCATCTCACCCACTGAAAACCGATTTCAAACCCATAACCACCTAATAAGGGCACTTTCGGTCTGTTTATTATGGGGCAGGACGTAGATCAGTGGTACAGCTCTCGCTTGATGCACGGTCGGTCTGGGATTGATCCCCATTTTCACTCCACCCAGTGCACCACGTCCGGTATATCAAAGGCCATGGTATGTGCTATCCTGTCTGTGGGATGGTGCATATAAAAGATCCTTTGCTGCTAATCAAAAAGATTGTCCTGTCCTGGACAGAGGAGCCGGCCGAGGCCAGCACCTGTGCCCAGGACAGGTGTGCGCTACAACAGCTTGTTCTGAATGTGCATGTTAAACACTGACCTGACCTGACCTGACCTAATCAAAAGGAGTAGCCCATGAAGTGGCCACAGCGGGTTTCCTCTCTTAATATCTGTGTGGTCCGTAACCATATATCTGTAAATAAAATGCGTCGAGTATTTTGTTAAATAAAACGCTTCCTTCCTTCTTGCGTTTATTATGTACCCTCAAATTATTTTCTGGCAAAAAAGCTTGCCGATGTTAATAAAAACACAAACAAAACTGTAGTTTAAAATGTGCTGAGGTGTTAACAGCTAATCACACCTTTCCTTGCTTTATACATTGTGAATAAGGGCTATTATCTTAATTTAAGAGAAAACAAAACAGTCACTGAAACACAAAATTTAACAATACTCTATTTTACTTACTTTCAGTTTCATTTCAACCATACCCAGTACTACAACTCATGCTCAACATGTCTATAGTGGATGATTAGTAATATTTGGAATTTGGAATTTTTATGTAACCATGGTAACTTATACTATAACAGAATTAAAGACTTTAATAGCTGTTACTGATGATCCAAGCTGCCGATTATGCTAATTAAGCATTGTTTAGTTGTTGTTTTTTAATTAAAGCTATACTCTTTGAACTGCTGAAGGTGTAATTTTCTCTGTGCTCCTAATCCCTGGTCTAACACAATGACCACAACCCTGAGTCCATTATTCCATACAGAATAAATTCCCTAGAGAATAGATTCAATTTCCAAACAATAAGTCTTGTTTACGTAAGGGATAATGGATCATCACTTTGTTTTTGATTTGGATTTCCATCCGCTATATGGCACAGGGATAGAAGGGGCTAGCTGTCCCGGACTTAGTCACTGGCCATGCTAGAGGCTTTGTTCGGGATGAATAAGCTTCAATGATTGGATATCTAGGCAACATAAATAGTGTTTGGTCTTGGTACAGGGACAGGATCAATGCATATTTCAAAAAAATAAATACAGAAGCACAGCAGCAATTATTGAAATAAATAATTTTTAAAAAGAGAGAAGAAAACAAAAGTTGTCCCAGTGGTAAAGTGCTTGCCTGATGTGCGGTCAGTCTGGGATCGATTCCTATCAGTGGGCTTGGTACAGAGAAAGGGCCAATGCACATTTAAAAATAAAAAAATATGGAAGAAATGCAGCAATTCATCAAATAAATAGAATTTAAAAAAAAAAAGTTGTCCCACTGGTATACAGCTTGCAAGAGATGTGCAGTCAGTCTGGGGTTGATTCCTGTCAGTGGGCCCATTGGACTATTTCTTGTTTCAGCCAGTGCACCATTATTGGTATATCAAAGGTCGTGGCATGTGCTATCCTGACTGTGAGATGGTGCACACAAAAGATACCTTGCAACCAATAGAAAAATATGGCGATTTCCTCTCCAAAACTATATATATATATATATGTTAAAAATTACCAAAGCCGATGATTAATAAATTAATGTGCTCTAGTGGTGTTGTTAAACAAAACAAAAACAAACTGACCCCACCCTATTTCATCATCTCCCAAGCTGCTCTAATAACCTAATTGAGCCGTATTTCTGCCTGTGGCTAATGATGTCAGAGGACAGGTGGGATTTAATGAAGTCATAGTGTTGACAGTAATTTCAACTTATATTTATATTAGTATATAGTACACTAGTGGTCTTCTCAGCTCACCTGGTACTGGTAATTAGTGGATTCAGGGTATAAATGAATGGTCATTAATTATCTAAAGATAAATGAGGTGTGAATGAAAATCGTGCGGCGATGCTTATTTCTGATGTGTATCATTAAACCAGGTGTGTTTGTGTATATGAGTGTGTGTGTGTGTGTGTGTGTGAGTTTAGTTAACAGGTCACATAAAACTAGGTGATGAATTAAAACTATTTCCTGTACTAGTTGATTAACAATAATGCATGTGTACATACATACTTGTGTATACACATACACACAGACAGACATATGTAAATACGGATATACAGACACATGTACACATGCTCTCTGATCATCTTCACATATATGTACATGTATGTTAAAGTTAAAGTTTGTTTTGTTTAACGATACCACTAAAGCACATTGATTAATTAATAATTAGCTAAATTGGATGTCAAACATTTGGTAATTCTGACTCATAGTCATCAAAGGAAACACTCTATATTAGAAGTAAGGGATCATTTATATATACTTTGCCACAGACAAGAAAGCACATACCACGGCCTTTGACCAGTTGTGGTGCACTGGTTGGAACTGGAAAAAAACAAACTGAGGTGGTTTGATCCTGTGACACAATCACCTCAGGTATGCACTCAACCAACTGAGCTAAATATGCTCATACATTAGTATATATGCAAGCACACACACACACGGGCACACACACACACACACACACACACAGGCACACACAGGCACACGCACACACACACATACAGACACACACACAGGCACACACACGCACACACACACATATGCACACACACACACACACAGGCACACACACGCACATGCACACACATACACAGACACACACAGACATAGACATATACACATGCATACATACACACACACAATGTCTAGGTGACCAAACATTTATCGTGGTGATCTGGGGGAGTATTGGTGCCATAGATTCAAGTCCCAGCAACAGTGTCAGACACAATTTGTAAGGCCAGAAAGGATTTTATCCCCTGAGCCAGTGTTTGTATCTAAGTATGTACATAAAATATACATATACACATACATGTATACACATATATATGCATACACAGAGAAACATACAGACAGAAGAATGGATGTATGGAAAGAAATACATTGCACAGTTGTTTTGTTGTTTTATTTATCAGTACCAACCATATTATAATTTATCACACTATCTTTGATGCTGTATTGCCAAATACCCAGTCACCCATCCCAATTTACAAATTAACACTTGTTTGTAAACAAAATACAGGTGTGTCTAATTCTTCATCACCGTCATCAGTTCATTAATTATTTCTTTCAGTCACCTCTGATTACCTTAAGTGATGATGACTATAGGTGACTGTATTTCCTAAAGTGATACCTGTATGGGCTATTAACGAGAGCAGCAGACAGTGACTGTGAACTGTAATAACAACGCTGGGTGTTTCTAATTTACCCATACACTAAATATAATAGGTCTAATTAGCTAGCCCTCAGAACACGAACAGCCAACGTGTCAGTCATTATCGTCAAGTGCTCAATTATGTATAATGAAATAATGTTGCCCAGTAACAAAACAGAAACAAATTTAAAATAAAAATATATTATTTACACAAACTTGTAGTTTAACAAGCTAAGTTAGGAGCAATAATGTTGTGGTAATATAAACAGTTTATTCCTGCTTTGTTTTGTTTTGTTTTTTATTTTTGTTTTGTTTTTGTTCTGTTTTTTGGTTTATTTTATTGTTTTCCCAATAACCCATCCTTCTAGAACACAGTACATGTACCTACCCTCCGCCATGGAACCGTGGGCTGACGAAGCCAGAACGCGGATCCATGGTGGACGTGCCTGAACCATGTCGGATAGGGGCACGTGAAAATAGTTCCCATCCCATCCCATGTACCTACTAAATTAGGAAGGAAATGTTTTATTTAACGATGTACTCAACACATTGTATTTACGGTTATATAGCATCAGACATATGTTAAGGACCACACAGATATTGAATGAGGAAACCCGCTGTCACCACTTCATGGGCTACTCTTTTCGATTAGCAGCAAGGTATCTTTTATATGCACCATACCATAGACAGGATGTCGCATACCACAGCCACAGATGTACCAGTCGTGGTGCACTGGCTGGAGCGAGAAATAGCCCAATGGGCCCACTGACAGGGATCGATCCCAAATCCACACATCAAGTGAGTGCTTTACCACTGGGTTACCCATTAACCCACTGTCCTGCTTGGACGGACAGCTCAGATAGCCGAGGTGTGTGCTCAGAATAAAATACATGGAAATCAAATTAAAGTCAGTTTCCTCTGTTTAACAACACCACTGAAGTACATTTGATTTATTAATCATAATCTATTGCAATGTCAAACATTTGATACTTCTAACTTTGATTTATTATTCATTGGTTATTGGATGTCAAATGACGTAGTCAGAACAAATGCACTACATTTTTCTCTTAGCAGCAAGGGATCTTTTATAAGCACTTTACTACAAACAGGACAGTGCATTCCATGGCCTTTGATATACCAGACATGGAGCATTGGTTAGAATGGGAAAAAATAAATGGGCCAGCAAGAAGGTTCATCATCATCCGAGAGCTGCTACCTTTTTTTCTATTTGCAGCAAGGGATCTTTTATATACACTTTCTCACAAACAGAACAGCACATACCATGGCCTTTAATATACCAGTTGTGGAGCACTGGTTGGGATAAGTGAAAATGCAATAGGCCACCAAGTAGGTTCGATCCTATAACTCAAGCACCTCAAACAAGCCCCACACACACCACCACCAATACCAGTACCACTCCCGGAGAAAAAAAAATAAAAAAAAAATAAAAATAAAATACAGTGAAAAGAGATTCAGGACATAATAAAGGTAAGTTCGACAAAAAAGATATAAAAAATAAAAACAACACTTTTTGTACTGGGGGTGTGGGGGAGGCATTAACTGCCCTGCTCCCTGCTAGGAACAGCTCTGTTGTTACAATTTATAATTTGTTTTAAAAATACAGTGTCCAGCACAAGTCTAAAAGATAAACAAGCACAAAAGAATGCAAAATACTGATCCACAGAATTCTCGCATTGATCACAAAAATCCCAAGCAGGCATACAAGGGAACTGCCACAGTTCTAAAACAGTGCATGCATGTAACACACACAACAAATGAATGGGACGTTCTGACTTTCTTATCACAATAAAACAAACAGGTGTGTGCCGGTTCACTAATTCCTATAGCAACCAAGTAATGCAGGCACACATGCAGTCTTCCTATATACAGCAGATGCCTGGAAATGATGAAAAAAAAAATAAAAAAAAAATTAATAAATAAAAAAGTTAAAAATATTAAAAACCCTCACATAAAACATTTACCTGACTGCTGCCGACAAGAAAGAGGTCCCCTGCATCGCACAATCTCACTGTGAGATGTCTTCGAGATTGTGATCAACTTCTGCCAGGTATCCCAACATGGGCAAATTGGGTGGTTGCCACGGCAACTACGACAATGTACCATGGCTGGGTATGCATAAATAATTCCATGTTGCTATAACAGCTACAAGTCAAATGCTAAGTAAATGGAGAAATTAGCCTCAAGATCAATGAAAAATACTCGGCAAGGCTCGTGTTGGCATCAGTTTGCTTGTGTGCACACAGTTAACACAACAACTTGAAAAAGCAAGTAAGTAGCACAAAAAAAAAGTATATTAATAATAAAAAAGATCTTATTTATTCTTAATTACAAGAAAGTGTGATAACAGATATGGCTGAATAGACAGTGTGGACAAAATCTTAACACAATTTTAAAAATTAATTATTATATAATAAACATACATGTTGTAAGCCTCTATTCGTCAAAAGCGCAATACTCATTTTTGAAAATCTATAAAATGCAATTGTAATGCAATATGTCAAACGGCTTAAAGAAGCAATTTGTCAAAGCGACATAACATACATATTTGTTTTTGCAATATCTGATATCATCATATATATCTGTAAAGAATTGAAATTGATGTACTTTTAGAAAGAATTCATTCTTTTAATAGATGGATGATCCTTACATTTACTTATGATAGGTCTAATCAGTTTGCAATACATTTAGCAATAGTTCATTTTGTGAAGTAACTTTTTATTTTATTTCTTTTTAAATTAAATTTATATTAAAAAAAGAGAAAGAAAGAAAGAAATGTTTTATTTAACGACGCACTCAACACATTTTTATTTACGGTTCAGACATATGGTTAAGGACTACACAGATTTTGAGAGGAAACCCACTGTTGCCACTACATGAGCTACTCTTTCCGATTAGCAGCAAGGGGTCTTTTATTTGCGCTTCCCACAGGCAGGATAGTACAAACCATGGCCTTTGTTGAACCAGTTATGGATCACTGGTCAGTGCAAGTGGTTTACACCTACTCATTGAGCCTTGCGGAGCACTCACTCAGGGTTTGGAGTTGGTATCTGGATTAAAAATCCCATGCCTCGACTGGGATCCGAACCCACTTAATCCACGCCACTGAGGCCGGTAAAAAAAAAAAAAGAGAGAGAGAGAAAGACACAAATATAATTTATTTACGAAACATAATCTGTGTTTGGGAGTACTCTGCTATAGTGTTTCGGTCGAAGGCTCGAATCCCCTCAGTGGAACCATTCTCTGAATCGGTTTTACCAGATCTAATCAGTGCCTCATGACTGGAACAAGTATATCAAAGGCTATGGTATGTGCTGATCTGTCTTTGAGAAAGTGCATATAAAAGATTCCTTGCTGCTAATGGAAAAATGAAGCATGTTTCCTCGGAACACTGTCATTTTAACAAACATTTAACATCTAACAGCTGATTAATCAATGCATGAATGAAAAACCCCCAACCCAAAACCATATAATTTTATTAAAATTTAATGCTCACACTTTCATCCCCCCAAATTATAAAGTGAGAAGGAAAAAAAATGTCCCAACTTTTATGTACATTAATGTTAAATTTATTTAATCATTAAAACTAAATTTTAAACATTAGTTAAATTATTATTTTGTTTTTAATTCTACAAAAAGATGTGTTTAAAGACCGTCTACACTAGATGTAAAATATATGGCCAACTTACTACATTTGATACTCTGCATGTTATTTCATCATTATAGTGTATACTTGTGAAACTTGTCTTCACTGAAGAAATATTTTATTTAATGACGCATTCAACACATTTTATTTACGGTTATATGGCGTCAGACATATGGTTAAGGACCACACAGATATTGAGAGAGGAAACAGCTGTCACCACTTCATGGGCTACTCTTTTCGATTAGCAGCAAGGTATCTTTTATATGCACCATCCCACAGACAGGATAGTACATACCACGGATTTGATATACCAGTCGTGGTGCACTGGCTGGAATGAGAAATAGCCCAATGGGCCCATTGATGGGGATCGATCCCAAACCGACCGCGTATTAAGCAGGCGCTGTACCACTGGGCTATGTCTCGCCCCGTCTTGACTGACTAATGATCATTAAGTGTACACTGCTTTATTAAGAGTAGTAAATCTTTAGGTGTCAGTGTACAAAATGGCAGCAAGTTCTCAAAATAAACTCTTTTCTTTTTCTTTTTCCTAAGTTTTGGTGGTTAAAAATATTCAATAGTCAAATGCTGAATGTGAAATTGTTAAAAGCAAAAATACTTTTCTCGCATTTACTAAAGAAAATTGTAGAAATGTGAATATCACCAGTCTAACCTAACTAGTAAACTTGTTGATGGGGTGGGGTGGGGGGTGGGGGGGGTCAATAAAGTTAAAATTTGTTGTGTTTAAGAACACACAGCTAGAGCACATTGATTTATTAATCATAGGATACTGGATGTCATTTGGTAATGTTGACATATACCGGTAGTCTTAGACCAAAAAATCTGCTACATTTTTTCATTAGTAGCAACTAGGGTTTCTGCAAGAGAGTAAAATGGGTATGGCGCCATACCTAAAATTTTTGCAGATTTAATTTTTTTACGTTAACCTTTTGACTCAATTATGATTTTTAAATCCTAACCCTAAACCATTTTCTTTCTGGGGGAGGCCACCATACCCCGTCGACTGTGGTTGCATTCAGCACACACATCATAAATATTCAATTCCATAGCGCCATACCCAAACATTTCTTTCTATCAGAAACCCTGGTAACGGATCTTTATATGCACCATCCCCCAGACATGATAACACATACCACAGCCTTTGATATACTAATCGTGGTGCACTGCCTGAAACAAGAAATAGTCCAATAGGCCCACCCAACGGGGATCGATCCCAGACCGACCATGCATCAAGAGAGCGCTTTACCACTGGGCTACATCCTGCCCCTTGGGGGTCAATAATGTAAATCACTGTACTGTTGTACAAGAAATAGTCCAATGGGCCCACCTAAAAATGGATCGATCCCAAAACCACAGGAAATCAAGTGAGCACTTTACCACTGGGCTACATCCCACCCCTTGGGGGTCAATAATGTAAATCACTGTACTGTTGTACAAGAAATAGTCCAATGGGCCCACCTAAAAATGGATCGATCCCAAAACCACAGGAAATCAAGTGAGCACTTTACCACTGGGCTACATCCCACCCCTTGGGGGTCAATAATGTAAATCACTGTACTGTTGTACAAGAAATAGTCCAATGGGCCCACCTAAAAATGGATCGATCCCAAAACCACAGGAAATCAAGTGAGCACTTTACCACTGGGCTACATCCCACCCCTTGGGGGTCAATAATGTAAATCACTGTACTGTTGTACAAGAAATAGTCCAATGGGCCCACCTAAAAATGGATCGATCGCAAAACCACAGGAAATCAAGTGAGCACTTTACCACTGGGCTACATCCCACCCCTTGGGGGTCAATAATGTAAATCACTGTACTGTTGTACAAGAAATAGTCCAATGGGCCCACCTAAAAATGGATCGATCGCAAAACCACAGGAAATCAAGTGAGCACTTTACCACTGGGCTACATCCCACCCCTTGGGGGTCAATAATGTAAATCACTGTACTGTTGTACAAGAAATAGTCCAATGGGCCCACCTAAAAATGGATCGATCGCAAAACCACAGGAAATCAAGTGAGCACTTTACCACTGGGCTACATCCCACCCCTTGGGGGTCAATAATGTAAATCACTGTACTGTTGTACAAGAAATAGTCCAATGGGCCCACCTAAAAATGGATCGATCGCAAAACCACAGGAAATCAAGTGAGCACTTTACCACTGGGCTACATCCCACCCCTTGGGGGTCAATAATGTAAATCACTGTACTGTTGTACAAGAAATAGTCCAATGGGCCCACCTAAAAATGGATCGATCCCAAACCAACAGTAAATCAAGTGAGCACTTTACCACTGGGCTACATCCCACCCCTTGGGGGTCAATAATGTAAATCACTGTACTGTTGTACAAGAAATAGTCCAATGGGCCCACCTAAAAATGGATCGATCCCAAAACCACAGGAAATCAAGTGAGCACTTTACCACTGGGCTACATCCCACCCCTTGGGGGAGGAAGGGATCAATTATGCAACTCACTGCACTGTCAGTTAGACGCTGAAGTTCTTACACAAATACCAGAAATAAATATAGCAGATGCAAGTCAGCTATGACATCAATCCCTTCCTGCAGTAGTAGAAAGATATGCCATCAACAGCAAATGCATAAATCCAGAACATGAAAATTTAACATATTACGTTCAGTTTTATAAATTTGCACCACCCAAGTGAAAAATTCTGTACAGATTGAGTCTGAAAGAAGATCAAAGATACATACTTATGAAACTCTGAAGTCCAGACATTAGCAAAGTGTTCAAAAACATTAATTAAGGGTCAATATGGTATTTTGGTAATTCTTTGCTAGTGCCATATCGTTTAACCAAGTTTTGATCATAGCTTAATATGACTTGTGATACACGCACAAATCTGGCACATGGTGTATTTTTTCTTGCATTCACGAAAACCATTGAAAAAAAGAAATATTTTATTTAACGACACACTCAACACATTTTAGTTGCAGTTATGTGGTGTCAGACATATGGTTAAGGACCACACAGATATTGAGAGAGGAAACCCACTATCGCCACTTCCTGGGCTACCCTTTTTCTATTAGCAGCAAGGGATCTTTTATATGCACCATCCCACACAGGATAGCACATACCACAGCCTTTTATATATCAGTTGGAGTGCATTGAAAACCACTGAAATGTGCATTCGGTTAGGATGAGTTACATACTGGTATGTAACAATATTTGTCATTTAGTTAATTAAAAATTGTAGATTAAATCATTAAGTTGGAAAACATTCCATAATGTCAACACCGTATAATGGAAAAGTTGGGGGGGGTTTTGGTGGGCTATGTCTCGTACCCTGCCTAGAGGGGTTGAGGGTTATCATATTTAATGAAAAATACTCAAATTATCTACTGGGCCCATATTTTCGAAGCAATCTTAGCGCAACGAAATCGTAAAACCATCGTAGAGTATGACGTCACTACAGCACACGCTACAGTGACGTCAGAGCCTATGGTGATTTTACGATTTCGTAGCGCTAAGATAGCTTTGAAAATATGGGCCCTGGTCCTTAATTAACTTTAAGTTTATAAAATATACAGTTATAAAGGGCTTTATTAAATACTTGATGTCCAGACTTCTAAAGCTTGTTAAGAGCAGGGCCAGATAGAAAAACTAAGAAAAAGATATATGGAATATATGATGTGGAGTGCTGCTGGCCTCAGCGGTATAGTGGTTACACCATCGGACATAAGGCTGGTAGGTACTGGGTTCGCACCCCTATACCGGCTCCCACCTATGAGTGAGTTTAACAACCTCTCTCTCACTAACCACTAACC
This sequence comes from Gigantopelta aegis, assembly GCF_016097555.1. Taxonomy (NCBI): domain Eukaryota; kingdom Metazoa; phylum Mollusca; class Gastropoda; order Neomphalida; family Peltospiridae; genus Gigantopelta; species Gigantopelta aegis. Next base: position 33,398,229 of record NC_054713.1, on the reverse strand, counting down.
CTCTGTCCTGGATATTCAGACCAGATGACTGATGTGTGTGTCCAGGACAGGACAGCGTGCTTGAACCTTAATTGGATATAAGTGCGGAAATAAGTATAACTGAAATGTGGAGTCGAGATATACATGTATATAGATAATTAATAAATACAATGTGACATCGACCATAGAATGTAATTTTTTATTATTATTTACTTAATCTGCCTTCCTGGATATACATTCCAAGATCTTGGTTGCATCATCCTCCCTACTTCCCAAATTTTAATTATGCATGCAATGGTAAAAAAGAGAAACCCTCAATAGAAAAATACTTTTAAGACATGACGACGACACAAAACATGTTTGTAGTCTATACACAAACACAATGATGTGAGTGTCTAACTGAACCTTATTGAAAATTGCATACAATCATCTTAAAGTTAAAGCAAACAAACAAAAAAACCTGGCACATATGAATTTTTTGCCATGGTTAAAGATATAGATGTGTGTATTTATAATGCAGTGATTCATGCATTGTGGGAAGGTTTCTGCATTGTTGACATGCACACAACACTCAAAAATGACAGGGTGTATACAGCGCTGCAAACATCTTCGGTAACATAGTGATGAGTGCATCACTGATTTCATTTTATTTATAGTTATTTTCATGCTTACATCCAATTCAGGTTCATACATGCTGTCCTGGACACACCAGGTCCATAGGAACAATGTCTTGAGTGTGTGTGTGTGGGGGGGGGGGGAAGGAAAGAACAGCCTCTAGTGGGGGCACAAGCCGATTTTTAAAAATCTTTATTTACATCAGAGTAGGACCAAAAATAAATCTATACAGGACAACACATACCATGGTCTTGGGCATACTACTCATGGTGCACTGGCTAGTCCGAGAAAAACAACTACTAGACAATGGGTCCACTGAGAGGATTTGATCCTTTGACTGAAGAACCTCAGGCAAGTGCTCTACCGAGTGAGCTAGATACAAGAGAGAGAGACAGACAGACAGACAGACAGACAGACAGACAGAGACAGATCGAGAGAGACAGACAGAGATAGACAGAGACATACATAATTTGTTTTTATTAAAGAAGTTCAGTTTATGGTATTAAAGAGAGATACCATTCTCTGAAATATCACAAAAATTCAGTGTCTAACACATTCACATGTAATATATTTAAATTGATATTTTTGTTTTTTTAATTAGTTGGGGCATGCACAAATTTTATCAGAAGGGTATTTTTTTAAAAGACTATCAAACATAAGGTGTATGTTAGTGTACTTTGAAATACTTTTTTAAGTGTCCTTTTATTCAAGTACCCCTTCCTAGTTCATTTTGCACTGGCCCTTGGTTTCCTAAAGTTCTTTTTTTTATCCTACACTATAAATTATTATTTACCAAACAGCATAAACAAACTGCTTCAAGTTTTATTACACAATGTATGCAAAGACACACATAAAAGCAATAAACATACAGGTGACAAACCTAATTCAAGTTTTAGTCATAATTTTGTATATATATATATATATATATATATATATATATATATCTCACATTGTATGTATGCAGGCATACTACATATACCAGTCAAGTCCATTATATTATCTGTGTATTGTGTAGTAACCCATAGCAACACCTGAGGAGCTATACTGGGTACTTTGTAGATCATGAATATACTTAAGACAAGCAGTTAAAATACTGGCCGGTTTAGACTAAATGTGTTTAAAACGCGTATTCCCCACATTTGCTGGCTGGGCAACCACCATGGAGTTCACGATGTATATGGATTTGGTCTGCTGCCAACTAAAAGGCATGATAGATTAATTTGGAAACAAAGGTCGCAAAGTTTCCATGACAATTTAACTGACAATCCCAAAACAATATTCAAGGTTCAATTCCTATGAAAGAAAATTATTGAGCCAACTCTACAAACAAAGCTAGCCGTCTAAGCGGTGCTCGTGTCCCAGCTTGTATTTGGGGATAATGGTGGACTGTTTCCATGGCAACAAAAATAACTCACCATGCAACGCCTCTCAATCAATGAAAGTAGAATGAATCTTTTATGGGGTTTTACCTGAAAGTGCAGTCAATAAGAGGCCGTGTTCAAAAGACAACTTGTGTACTTTTCTTAGCAATGACGGCAGAACATAACGTCAAGTGTATGTTGTATAGATATTTTTGTATGTACATTTATATATAAATATATATGATTACAAAGATGAAAATGGATTTAAACTATTGGGTTTTTTATTACTTGAGACATGTAAAAAGGCTTTGTTAGCTATTTGTACTAAACATTAATAAACCATCCATTATAAGTATCATTAATAAAAAATTTTTTAATAAAAACTAAAAAAATAATAACAATAAAATCTAGGTTTAAAGCTGTCAATCGTCAAATAGCCAAATGTGAATTAAAGTGGAATTTGGTAAATATATTTCATTAAATCACAGGGCTTGCATGCTCTGTGTGATCAGAAACTTTTGTCAAATTATCTCAAAATTGCGTAACCTATAGCTATTTTCCTACAAAAAATCAATTATCACACATTTTTTCCCCCAAATTGAAATAAAATTTGCTAACTGTTCTTAAAATTCGCAATTGGCGAATTTGGCGAGTGGCAGAGCTAGTCCTGAATCATCAATTTTTTTTATATAAAATCAATGTGCTCTAGTGGTGTCGTTGAACTAAACAAACTTTAACTTTAAAAATAGTGTACCATTCAGTCTGTCTCACTAATGAAAACCTATATTTGTTTGCTTATTTTGTGAGAAAATTAGTTAAAATGTTATTAATTATTTGGGTTCAAATTAAACCCTGAATAATAATAATAATACAATTGTAATTTAAATAACAGAAATATGAGTAATATATAAATATTAATAATAATAATAATAATTTACAAATAAATTATATTTATAGGTGTTTTTTTCCCAAGTGATATGATACTACCACACCTCATCCAACCCACAACAGGGTGTAGCCCAGTGGTAAAATGCTCACCTGATGTGTGATTAATGACACCACTAGAGCACATTGATTTATTAATCATCAGCTATTGGATGTCAAACACTTGGTCATTTTAACTTGTAGTCTTCTGAGGAAACATGCTACTTTTTTCCATTAGCAGCAATTAAAGAATCTTTTATATATATATATATATATTTCCCCTACAGACAGGACAGCACATACCATGCCCAGCACATACCAGCCATGGTGCATTTGTTGGGATGTCCACAACTGGTCAAAGGTAGTGGTATGTGCTTTCCTGTCTATGGGAAAGTGCATATAAAAGATCCCTTGCTGTATAGGAAAAAATGTGGCAGGTTTCCTCTGATGACTCTGCATCAGAATCACCAAATGTTTGACATCCAATAGCCAATGATTAATTAATCAATGTGTTCTAGTGGTGTCATTAAAACACAATTAGAGAATGGGTCCAAACACAATTAGAGAATGGGTCCGAACACAATTAGAGAATGGGTCCACTGAGGTGGTTCGATCCTACACTGCAAGTACCTCAGACGAGTGTTCTACCAACTGAGTTAAGATTCCACCCCCTAGTGTACAAATAATATTCAAATGAAACAAAGTATATTCATTGTATTTCTTAGGGTGATAAAAAAAACTAAACAATTAAAGAATGGGTCCCCCGAGGTGGTTCGATCCTACGATGCAAGCACCTTAGGCAAGTGCTCTACTGAATGAGCTAGATACCACCCAGGTCTGCCTTATGCACAAAGGATCAAGGGTTAATTATAGCCTATGATCGGCCTTTGCCTTAAGCAAAATGGAAGGTGAGCAACGGCCTCAGTGGTGTCGTGGTTAAGCCATCGGACTTAAAGCTGGTAGGTACAGGGTTCACAACCCAGTACCGGCTCTCATCCAGAGCACGTTTTTAATGACTCAATGGGTAGGTGTAAGACCACTACACCCTCTTGTCTCTCACTAACCACTAACCCACTGTCCTGGACAGACAGCACAGATAGCTGAGGTGTGTGTCCAGGACAGCGTGCTTGAACCTTTATTGGATATCAGCACGAAAATAAGCTGAAATGAAATGAAAGGAGATCACTCTCCTGAAATGGTGCTAGGTGAGCATTCACATGAAGTCTCATATAAATGCATTGAAATTTCTACGATCAATTTAACACTAAAACTTTCCAGTCAAGTGTAGAAGGGAGTGGGAGTGAACACTTGGTTTCACTTGTAAAAAATGCACAATGTTTTGGGGGATTTTTAGCCCATCTCAACCAATTCATCATAACTGGTACATCACAAAGGTCATGGAATATCCTGTCCTACCTATGCATATGAAAGATATCTTGCTGATTTTTGTTAGTAACCAGGGAAAGAAAGAAGTGTTTTATTTAATGACGCACTCAACACATTTTATTTACGGTTATATGGCATCAGACATCCCACAGGCAGGATAGCACAAACCATGGCCTTTGTTGAACCAGTTATGGATCACTGGTCGGTGCAAGTGGCTTACACCTACCCACTGAGCCTTGCAGAGCACTCACTAAGGGTTTGGAGTCGGTATCTGGATTAAAAATCCCATGCCTCGACTGGGATCCAAACCCAGTACCTACCAGCCTGTAGACCGATGGCCTGCCACGACGCCACCAAGGCCGGTTAGTAATCATGGTGGCTGTAGTTTAAAATGATTTATTTGCAAAATTAATAACCCCAAAAAGAGGTTGGCTATCAGATTGGTAGTTTTTTTTTTTTTAAACGTCAATCAGACGGACTCGCCTGATGTGCGGTCTAGGTTAGATCTCTATCTCCACTAAGCTATTTCTCATTCCAGCCAGTGCACCACAAGTCACTGGTATATCAAAGGCCATGATATCTGCTATCCTGTATGTAGGATAATGCATAAGACCCCTTGCTACTAATGGACAAAGGTTTCATCTCTAAGACTGTCAGAGTTACCAAATGTTTGACATCCAATAGTCATTGATTAATAAATCAATGTGCTTTAGTGATGTCATTAAACAAAACAAAGTTTAACATTTAATTTATAAGACATTTTACTTGCATCTGGCGAACGGACTAGTACTTTCTAATGGAAAGTCAGAATGATAGTTTATCTTAAAGAATGAAGTCTGTACTAAATGTAAACTGTCAATAAAAAGAAAATAACTGAAACTTCCTAAATATGATACAAAGTTATATCTAATTAATCTAAAACCAAACTGAACTGGCAACAAAAATACATTTTTAAAAGAGAAATATATGGGAATGTATCATGCTATGTTTTTGATGGTATATATTCAGGGAGCATTTTATTTTTAAAATCTTGATTAGAAATATTTCTAGTCAATTGAAAATTGATTGGCAACTACTGTTTAATGTTTTAAAATTATGTAGCTATCTCTGAAACTTCTGTAGTGAATCGCGACACGATACTGAACAAAATGTTCACTGACATTACACTATAAAAAACGACTAATTATTAACAGCATAAAAATTACTTTATCCATTACAAAAAAACAGAACTTTACTTAAAACAAAGATTTGTTTCAAAATAAAATATTTTTTTAAAAATCCAAAACAACATATTGTAATATCTAAAATATGTGAACTGAAGTTTGAATGAAAAAATGTAAAATAATTGTGCGGGGATTTTTTTAATAACAATAAGCAATACCATTAATATTTACCATTAGTGCAATAACAGTACATTATTTGAAAATGTCAAAATGTTCTGCTTTTAAAATAATAATAATAAATAATAATAATTAAAAATAATAATAATAAATAAAAAATTATATATTTTTCTATTTTGTTTCTAAACAGAATTACTAAGTAGCTTATCACACACACTTCCTAATCAAGTATCACACATATTGCATGTCAACAGCTGTTAAAAATAATATAAATATGCACGCATATTTCTACTTCTAGTCATTAAAATACAGCCAACATTAAACACCTGTTGTCTTGGTTACCACTGCTCTAACAAGGCCAACACAATTTTGTGTCATATATCGATAATAATAAGGCACGATGTAACATGATATCGTAAACGCTAAGAAATGTTTAATATGCAATAATCCACACAAACGCCCCTTGTCGCTCTTTGGACCGTATACCATTGATAAACGTTTGTCGGTTTCTGGCTGAAAAGCACAGAAATGTCCCAAAAACGAGAACGATAAACGATGCATGTTTTAAGCTTAATTAGTCATACCCAGTAAAACCAACACACGTATATGTAATTAAATAAGCAAGCACTTACAGTCTGAGGAGCTGACAAGTTACTATTGCTTCTAAAATAAACTTTTACTAAGTTTTTAAAGTTGCAAGAAATTTACCTCGACTCTTCAATCATTTCGATGTGTTCTGCTAGTCTCGTTAAATCTCGTGATGTTTCGTTTATTTACGTAAAAACATCTACTGTTTAACGAAAGACTAACAATTTTTTAATTATTCGACAACTTGTGTACACAGCATTAAATTACAATAATTCTTAGTAGGGAAATAATAATTATTTTACATTAGAAAGAAAAGAAAGTAGAATGTTCCCATAGCAACATGACGCCATATTTTTTTTTCTGTCAACAGCTCGACAAAAGACGTCTGCTCAAGTTAGGATTTTGGTAGTTTGGAGAAAAACTTTAATCTGTAATGTCGGACCAAGAAGATCAAGATTTTGACGACGGTGACGAGGCAGGTGACGATGCAGGTGAAGACGCAGAAGGTGGAAGCGAGGGGATAGATGCAGACGAAGAACTGCCAGAAGGTGGGGAGGAAGAACAGCAGGAAGAAGCCGAAGAAGAAGAGGTAACATTTGATTCTCTCTCTCTCTCTCTCTCTCTCTCTCTCTCTCTCTCTCTCTCTCTCTCTCTCTCTCTCTGTGTCTTTACATCTCTGACTTTCTTGTTCCATCCATTTTTCTTTCTCTCCATCTCTGACTCTTTTCTCTCTCTTCCCCTCTCATTCTCTCTCTCTCTCTCTCTCTCTCTCTCTCTCTCTCTCTCTCTCTCTCTCTCTCTCTCTCTCTCTCTCTCTCTCTCTCACTGTCCATTTTACAACTGACATTTGACACTTGTACAAAATTTAGCACAGGGAATGGAAACATTACTTTTTTAACAGACAGATAATAAAAGAGGTAGTATAGGATCTAGATCAGTAAAAGAGGGGAATAGGGACGTGCTGACTGGAATATTGGTACTAACTGTGGGTATTGAAAATTGATGTTTATTTGTTTGTAGGTCACAGTAAATGCTCTTCCCACAGACCCAAAATTCAGAAGTTCCCTTTGAAGTTGCAATATCAGATTTGCAAAATCTTCATTTTTTTAAATTTTTACATTTATAGTTAATGAATATTTTTACGAGTAGACTGGGGGCAGAGCATTACAGCCATTAAATATTCTTTTAAAATAAACAAAACATTCCTTACAAAATTAACATTTTTGAGGTTTGTGAAATATGGTGTCCTGTATTTAAATGCAAATTCATGCTACAACAAATAAAGGGGCAAGGAATATATTTTTAAGTTTTTTTCTTTTTATAATTATGTACTCTATGTAATTATTTTATTTTTAATTTTTTAACAGAAGCTTCCACCAAATCCACTGACAGAAGAAATGATCAGCGAATGTTTGTCTCTGTTGTGTAAAACCGGAGATGGGCTTGCTCATGCATACGTCAGGCTTGATATACGTGACAGGTAATTAAAAACATTATTTACTTTTAGACACTTTTATTTATACCCAGTCCTTGCCTGCTGTCGGTGGGCCAATTGGGCTATTTTTCATTTCAGCCAGTGCTCCACAACTGGTGTAACAAAGGCCATGATATGTATTATCCTGTCTGTGGGATGGTGCATATAAAAGATCCCCTGCTGCTAATCGAAAAGAGTAGCCCATGAAGTGGCGACAGCATGTTTCCTCTCGCCATATCTGTGTGGCCCTTAACTATATGTCTGAAGCCATATAACTGTAAATAAAAAATGTGTTGAATGCGTCATTAAATAAAACATTTCCTTCCTTCCTTCCATCCTTGCCTCCACTAAAAAAAAAATGTGTAAAAAAAAATGCAGTTTGATTTGACAAAAAAAGAAAGGGATAAGCATTTTGCAAATTTAATAAATAAATTTTTATGTGCAATTTGTAAAAATATTGTCAAGATATATCAATTTTGTCTATCACATTGAGCAAAAGTGTTCCATGGATACATTTCTAGTTTTTAAACTATTTATATGTGAGAATGCTTCAAAAGTTTATGTAAGTATCTTTTTAATTCAGAGGTAAAATGAAAACTGACAAAAACTGAAATCATGTTTTATTAATATAAAGCTATTGAGAAGATGAGCTTTCTAATGGCTCAGCCTGTAGAGGTATTTTGTTCTTTTGGTGACAGTTTTGACAAAAATGAAATAATTTTGAGGTGAATCAGTTTTGGACTGTGTGCTATTTTATAGTTTATATATTGCTGCTCATTACTAGGCCTATATTTATTAACTATTTCTACTGCAGATTTAATACAGTGGATTTTATAGTAGAGGGGTGGAACATAACCCAGTGGTAAAAGCACTCCCCTGATGCGCTGTCAGTTTAGGATTGATCCCTGTCACTATGCCCATTGGGGTATTTCTCATTCCAGCCAGTCCAGCATGACTGGTTTATCATAGGCATGGTATGTGCTATCCTGTCTATGGGATGGTGAATATTAAAGATCCCTTGCTACTAATGGAAAAATGTAGCAGGTTTCCTGTTTAAGACTATATGTCAAAATTACCAAATGTTTGACACACAATAGCCAATGATTAGTAAATCAATGTGCACAAGTGGTGTCATTAAACAAAACAAACATTTAACTTTATAGTAAAAAAAAAAAAAATGACAATTTTTTAATAATGCAAATAATATACAAAGACTGAGTCCACATTTTATATTTGTTTTCTTTTTAATGTCGGGTTTTAAACTAAAAATATAATAAGTGAATTGTATTTTAAAGTATTCTGCTAGTTTTCCATCCATCTATCCATCCATCCTTTGCCCATTTATTTTTCCATATCCATTCAGCATTCGTCCATATATCTATTATATATCCATTCATGTCTATTATCCATCCATTCATTGATCAAACCATCCAACCATTATACAGCACATACACGTGTATGCACACATACTATTTTTACATAGTGATAGAAGACAGACATAGCTGTCAATAATGCATGCAATTATTCTTTCATTTCATATCCATTCCATCTTTTTAAAAATCTCTTTCTTCATTCGATTCCCATATGATAGTATGTTTTAATATACTGGTGATTAAATATTTATTTTTGGTTTTCAGGGAAATCACTGACATCAACATGCTCAATAGTTTCATTCACCTACGTTACATTGATGTCACCAAAAACAACTTGAAGGACCTGTCTCCACTTAGTAACTTAACTCACATGCTCACCCTAAAGGCAGACGAAAATCTGCTGACTAGTGCAAAATTGGAAGAGATGCCGTTTCTGCAGACTGCGTCTTTTAATCACAATAAGATCAACACAACAGAAGGCATTAATCATCCGAGCTTAGAAGTATTAAGTTTAAACTGTAAGTATATAGGTTTTTTGGGGGGGGTTTAATTTTAAAATTATTATTGACTTTTATACATGTGTGTGGTAATGCATAAAATAATTAGCTTTGAAAATAATTAAAATGCAAAAAGAAAGACGAAAAGTAAACAATAAGTACTTTTATTACATGGTGTTTATAAACATGCATCTGTACATCCACTGACTTTATGCATATGTCCCATCCATCCATTCTTTGTCCCATCAATCCATCCATCCATCCATCCATCCATCCAAAAATCCAACCATCCATCCCTTCATCGATTCATACTTCCATCCATCCATCCATCCATCCATCAACCCATCCATCCCTTCCATCTCATCCCATCCCATCCCATCCCATCCATTCTGTTCTATTCATCCATCAATCCATCCATCCCACCATTTAACCATCCAACCATCCCTCCATACTTCCATCCGTCTGCCCGTCCGTCCGTCCGTCCATGCGTCCATCCATCCATCCATCCATCCATCCATCCATTCATCCATCCACCCAGCCATCCCTTCCATCTCATCCCATCCCATCCCATCCCATCCATTCTGTTCTATTCATCCATCAATCCATCCATCCAACCATTTATCCATCCATCCATACTTCCATCCGTCCGCCCGTCCGTCCGTCCGTCCGTCCGTCCGTCCGTCCGTCCATGCGTCCATCCACCCAGCCATCCCTTCCATCTCATCCCATCCCATCCCTTGTAACCCCTATAAATATATATATCCTTTAGACACATTGAGTTGGTACATTTTTATCTTTTTTACTCACATATATTCACTTAAATAATTTATAAATACATAAAATAAAGTTCATATTTGAATCGTGTTTTTTAAAATATTTTTTATGATATTTTAGATCAGTTAATGTGGACCAAAATTAGAAAAAATATATAAAAAAAGTCGTGTTTTACTTACCGGTATTTGTGGCCAGCTATCCAGTATTTATGTTTATTATTCCCGATAACAGTGGTTTTAAAAAATTAAAGAATTTAAAAAAACAAACAAAAAAACTACAATTCATATTCCAATATTTGGTGATTTTCGTTGTTGGTAAAACGATCAAATGTATTATCAAATTAGCTGTCACAATCAGCTATCGATCCTTGAAAATGACCGCGATGTGCTGCCATTGTTGTCAATAGAAAATACTTGCCGAAAACCAACTCAAAATTACAAGCTATTTTTGAAAAACAAAAACCTAACTATACAGGAAGCTGAGTTGACTTCTGTTTCTTGTTATACAAATCTTTCCAGTGAGTGTCATGTGCAAAATGGCAGAAAATATGAATTGGGGAATGCACTGTATACAGTGTACATTATGTCGACTGGCATGACGTCGGGCAAAATATCTTGCCTGCAGTAGTCAGAAGGTTAAATACAGACATACAAACATAATATAAGTTATAAGCATAATGTATAACATCCAGGTTTTATACAATTTTTATTTTAGTTTTTCTCAGTTATTTCTATTATATTCTTAACTCTGTTGATTTGTGCATTTTCAGACAATGAAATTTCCACGGTCACAGGAATCAATGGGTCTAAACTGTCAAGATTACACACACTGGAAATGCGTGGAAATAGGCTTGAAACCACTGATGGAATTAATTTGCCAAATCTTAGAAATCTCTTTCTTGTAAGTAAAATTTATATTCAGTTTCTTGTATCTAAGTTATAAACTTATCTTCAGTATGCCAATAATTAATTTCGATTTTATGATGAGACACAACTTCTACTTACAGACCGTGGGGACTAGGCTTACGCTAGCTGATCTCCAATAAAGCTAACTTGGCTGCACTAAGACCACCGATCTACTTCCACAAATACATTTTTAAAACACACAGTCAGGGCTTTAGATTGCATCACAGTCGAGACGATAAACATTGTGTCCAAAATACATATGCCCAAAATAATCACACCCATCTTAAGTACAAACATGCTGACGTAAAAATATTTCACCTCAAAACCAATTGAAATGTTAAGTTTAATTAGATTAAAATAACTTGAAATGCATTTCTGAATACTGACAACTATATGTACGGCAGATGTTAACAACGGTACTGAACTAAACCGACCTTCCTGCACTCAGAAAAGAGAGTGCCTGAACATCTTTTGGATATAGGCACGTTAATAAAGTTACAAAAAAAGAAAAGAAAAAAGTACCCATTGTGCCCAAATTAGTTAGATCTAAAGCTCTGACAGTAGGGTGTTCCCCAATTGAAATAAAAAGTTTGTTTTGTTTAACAACAACACTAGAGCACATTGATTTATTAATCATCGGCTATTGGATGTCAAACATATGGTCATTCTGACACAGTCATAGAGAGGGAACCTGCTACATTTTTTCCATTAGTAGCAAGGAATCATTTATATGTACCATCTCACAGACAGGATAGCACATACCATGGCCTTTGATATACCAGTCGTGGTGCACTGACTGGAATGATTCCCTAATTGTTGCAATACTACTTGATGGTAAGACTGAAATATGACACTATTTTATTGTTATTTATTATTACCATTATTATTATTATTATTATTATTGGTAGTATATTATTAGCAGTATTATTCTTATGACTTGTTTTTGTTTGTTTGTCTGGTGACAGGGAGCAAACATGATAAAGCGCTTGGAAGGATTGGGTCGACTTTCCAAACTCTGTACATTACACCTCCGTGAAAATCAGTTAGAAGATCTGGAAGGCTTTTCAGATGAACAAAAAGACCTCCAGTATATCAACCTCAGGTGTGTATGTTAACTGAATCTAGTGTTTCCATTATCATCATCAGCTTTCAGTGCGGTATCACTATAGGTTGTCATAAATCTCACAGGGTTCTTTCCAACGGGGGTGTAAGAAAGGAGGTTTATTTGTGCTATATCCTTGAATCCTACTTGAATATAAGCAAAACAATAAATTAAAATGAGCGAATGCTCTGGTGTAATTAACAGGTAATTAAGGATAGTTGTTTATAGAATGAAAGAATGAATGAAGGATTCGTTGAATGAATGAGTGAATGAATAAATAAATGAATGAAGGAAGGAAGGAAGGAAGGAAGGAATATTTAATGACCTCCAAGCACAAATTGTAGAAAGAAAGAAAAATAATTTGTTCTGGGGTGCCATTAAACATTTGTGGGAGAGGGTGGAGTACTGGAGTTGAATTTTCCTAGAGGTTTTAAATGAGCATGTCATCTTGTTTTTGTTTCAGAGGCAACATCATTGGCAGTGTGAAAGCAATCGCTGGACTCAAAGAACTTCCAATGTTGAGAGCCTTGGTGTTGTCTGGTATGTAGTATACTGTTTACCTAACAAACCAGAAGCTTCTACCGTCACTGAATTGCTTGTGTAGTTTTTAAAATTATTATTATTATTGTGGGGGTTTTCAATTCAAACAGTTTGCTGGGTTAAAAACAGGATGCTAAAAGTCCATAAAATAACAATTTATAGTTCTTTCCAAATCCATGTCAATAATTTTGGAACAGTCTTTATATACAGAAAAGTAGAGAACTGGTTGGAACAGGAAAAATGACCTGAGGCTCACTGAGGCCTTACGACTGATATGGAATAGTGGGATCTAGAGCACTCGCCTGAGATGCTCTGATCAAACGCCCTCAGTGGAACCATTCTCTGATTAGTGGGTTTTTTCCATCCCAACTAATGCCCACAACTGGCGTATCAAAGGCTGTGGTATGTGCTGTACTGTCTATGGAAAAGTGCATAAAAAAGATCTGTTGCTGCTAATGGGGAAACTGTAGCAGGTTTCCTTTAAGTCTATATGTCAGACTTAACAAATGTTTGACATCCAATAGCCAGGGGTGGGATGTAGCCCAGTGGTAAAGCGTTTGCTGGTTGCGTGTTCGGTCTAGGATCGATCCCCATCGGTGGACCCATTGGGCTATTTCTCGTTCCATACAGTGCTCCACAACTGGTACATAACAAAGGCCATGGTCTGTACTATCCTGTCTCTGGGATGGTGCATATAAAAGATCCCTTGCTGCTAATCGAAAAGAGTAGCCCATGAAGTGGCGACAGCAGGTTTCCTCTTTCAATATCTGTGTGGTCCTTAGCCATATGTCTGACACCATATGGCCGTCAATAAAATATGTTGAGTGCATCGTTAAATAAAACATTTCCTTCCTTCCAATAGCCAATAATAATATATATATACCAGTCATGGGGCACAGGTTGAGAGAAGAAAAGTCTATTTAAATAACAAGTCCCGTAAGAGGATTCAACCCAAGCACCTCGAGGGAGTGCTCTAATGACTGAGCTAGATTCTGCCCCGTTTCAGCTTTTCTGTGACTATTCCAACCAAATAAATGTTGGGCCAACATACTAATGTTATCTGGGACTGAGTCATATCTTTTTAATGAGAGAAAGTCTGCTGTATAATGATACATTGTTCCTGGGGATAAGACATGCCTGTAGGTCAGCTGTAACAAGTTGTATTTAGTTGTTGTTTGGAACTTTGAAATGTTAATTATAATTTTATTTTAGAAAATCCTCTAGCTGAGGAAGACGACTATCGTCTGGAAGTCTTGATTGCTCTTAGGAAACTGGAAAGACTGGACAAGGATGAATTCACAGAGGAAGAACGAACTGAAGCGGAGGAAATCTATGAACAAAGAAAACAAGAAGAGGCCCTTGAAGGCGTATGTTGTTTTTCTTCACATTTATGTCTTTCATATTTTAATGTATTCAGTGGCCAAATCCATCTTTTTTTCCCCCATTAAGTGGTTGGTGATGGGGTTGACATTTATTAGACACCAAGTAGCCATAGTTTAACATGTGCTAAGATGTTCTGTTGGGGGTTTTCTCTAACATAGTTGTCAAAGTAATTTTTTCTTGGGGTGGGGAGGAGGGCCATAATATGTGATTTAATAGAGAAAAGTAAGATTAAATCGAAACATTAATATGGATTAAGATAACTGGTGCATTAAAATAAGCCTTTTGACATGTTACACAACTCTGATTTTAAAACATGAATGTCATATGACCCATCTAAATGATTGTCATACGACCTATCTAAATGGTTGTCATATGACCCATCTAAATGATTGTCATATGACCTATCTAAATGATTGTCATATGACCCATCTAAATGATTGTCATAGGACCCATCTAAATGGTTTTTCACATGACTGAAGAACATGCAGTCCTTGAAAACCCCCACAATATTTCTTACTTTTTATACATCAGTTATATTCATTACAAAAATACATACATGTACTAATAATCGTATTCATGTGTCTCCAAAACATGTACATGTATATTTATGTGTTGAAGTTCTATATTCTGTCTCGCACTTACAAAGCAAAAAGACGAGATATAGGGATTACTTTTCCGCCAGTTGGTTAGCAGTGTCTATATGGCATCAACTTTTGCATTTACATGTAGCTCAACATTAAAGTTTCCCCGATTAGCTCCATTTCTCATACATGTAAGCTACAAATCCTACATAAATGAAACTTACATAAGTTACATATATGATTTGTTAATCTCAATGCATGTTTTAAAAAAAGTTACGGTAAATTAATAACTTAGAATTTTAATTGATTGTTTTCCCTAAAATTTAATTAATGTTTTGTTTACATTCATTGAGATAAACATCTATGGATGCAGCTATTAGGAACTCCAAATAAGATTATCATAGGTGAGACATTTATTCTACAGATTTCTTGTTTTAACTTTATTCTTTAAATGTATTTTTATATTATTTTGAAATTTTTCAGGCTGAAGAAGAGGCTTTGCCATCAGATGAAGAAACTCAGGAAGCTCCATAATACTTGAACTGTGTGAATACTGGAGACGATTAGGACCGGACAGACACAACCTGAGACATAGTGTATAGTTACACTACAACATCTCAATACCTGAATTCAGTAGTTTTTAAAACTTAAAACTGATACTGGTTTCACCCTTCTAACCCTGTAGACATCTTTCAGCCAAACAAACTTAACAAAATAAACAGTACAAGAAAGATATCTAGGGTTAATATAAAAGATATAACAGAATTACTCAATTCTCCTAGTATCACCAAAGAAAACATGAGTTTCAAATGTTTTGAAATGTATTATAAATTATCATGTGCATTACATTATATTTTTGTTAATTAAAAAAAAAAAAAAAACAATTTTTACATCTTCACTTAAGACATTGATAATATGTACAGGAATAATAATATAAATCATACTTATTGTCACTTTAAGGTGCTAAATATTTACAAAATGTGTAAAATAATAATGATTACTGTAATTCTATTATTTATTCCACTGCCAAAAAGCAGTGGGGACTTCAATGCTGCTTGTATGTGTGTATGCATCTAAAACTCTTTGTACTGGACTTGACATACTGAAGTCCTTGACAACATTTGTATGGTTAGTTTCTGTCCGGATGATCTCCCCTTTTGACCTCGAACACTATACCCACATAGGGAGTATTTAACAGCTGGGTTTTTTAAAACTCTACAATGAATTCATAAATAGATATCCAGGTCTGCTGTCACATTTTGACAATTTGTGTGAGTTAATCTCGGGCACAATTTCAAAAGTCTTTGAATTACAAGTGAATTACTAGTAGTTTTTACAGCTCTCCAGAGTTCCAAGGTGGTCGTCACCCATCAAAGTGTTAACTAGAGTATCGACGAAAAGCCAATTTTGTTAATCTTGGAACCTTGATTATGTATATATATATAGACAAGCATTTTTTAAAGTCACTGAATCTAGTTCTTACTATCAGACTTTGTAAAATATTTCTGGCTGTTAAAGCTTTTTTTTTACCATTAACTTAATCATTACACAAAGTCAGACATTTACAAGTATTTAAATGGTCAGTTTTGGTCAATTTAACTGGGTTTTTTATCTTCCTGGTGTATTACACACACCAGGAAGATAAAAAAAGAGTTAAGTTTATGCAAAACAAAAAGTATGTACTAGTACCGCACAACCTATACATTATGATTAACTATAGTCCGTCCCATCCTCCTACAAAAATGTTTTTTGTAAATAATTTCAGTTTGGTTTGACGCAAGAAGAAAAGTAAAAGTGTTTTGGAAATAACTAAAAAATACTATTTTTGTGTAGTAAATTCCAGGGTATGAAAAAAGACGGACCAGTGCCAGATTTATAACGGGGGCAAAGGGGGCAATTGCCCCAGGCCCCCCTGCAAGAGGGGGCCCCCAGACTAAGGATTTCCTTTATAAAAAAATGTAATAATTATAAAAGTAGTTCATTTTTTTAATTGTCATGTAATTTAATTTCTATGTTTAGGGATCCCCTAACCTGAAGTGCCCAGGGCCCTGCCCTAGGTCCCCCAAGGTCTAAATCCGGCCTTGGGACGGACTATAGATGCTTTTTCATTGGACCATATTAAAATTGTACATAAAATCATTGTGAACAGGAACATTTGTTTGAAATTTCTAGTTTTGGGTGGGGTTGGGGAAAGAGTGTGACTGACTATGGAAGATGTTATTTCCTTTGTTTTTGACGACGCTATAACTGTGATAATACCTGTATATATGTTCATGTTTATTTATCAGCATTGTGGACAGTTTGTTCACAACACTGGCAAATATTACCTTTTATTATAAATAAAACAATTTTTCTGATATGTCCTTACATTAAATTTGTTTATATTTATGTATTCATTGTATATATGTCAGGCTTTGTGTCTAAAAATTATTTGAGGGGATGTGTATATACTATGTAATAAAAAGAAAACAGATCATAAGTGCCTCTACTAGGTAGTTGTGGGTCTGAAATCTTTTGAAATTGGACATTGCATTCATATTCATGTACTTTGACAACTTTTTACTATAATCTATCTAAAAATTAAACAAATATATCAATTAATTTCCTAGATTTTAGGGTACATAATTTTACCCTTCGTACCCTCTGGTGGAGACCCTGTATGTTCGTTATTAATAATATAGGCTTTTTATATGTCAGTCTTTGGCAGGTCGTATTATGGTATGGCGTTGTCCGTCTGTAAACCGTTTCATTTCCGGAGCATATGTTTATCAATTTACGTTGGATCATCAGACCTTGCATGCAAGTACAACTCTTGATGGTGGTGTGTCACATACCATAACTAGGTCACTGCAAACTGCAACCTACTTTTCACACAGCTCACAATAAAGGAAATCCTTGTCCGGGCCATATTTTCTGTATCAATATATATAGGATCATCAAACCTTGCATGCAAGTACAGCCTGGAATGGTGGTGTGTCACATAACATAACTAGGTCACCATGACCTTCTTATGATATGACTGGTGTATGTTTTGTTTTAATGTTAATTATTGTTACTTGACAATGCAGTTTGAAAAGGAAAGAAAAAATATTTTGTGACATTGCATTGTTTATTGGGTGTCTAAAGAATTAAAAAAGGCCTCAGATTCCAAATTTCATGAAACTTTTAAAACAGACTGTTTCCATTGAAATAATCTTAAAATTGAATGTTCATACCAGTACTCGACATTTTGTTAATATAAAACCAACAACCTCAAAAGAATAAGCCAACAAAGTAAAGGACATGTAAGCCAGAAAGGTATCAAATAGAGAAGGCTAGCCTGGAAGCTAAACAACACTGGATTACATTTATGGGAAACACAATTTTTGGTTCCATGCTCAGTGATCTTTAGAATCCATTGGATGTAGGAGTGTTTTGGTAATCATTATGCATTATATGGGGCGAGACATAGCTTAGTAGTAAAGCGCTCGCTTGATGCGCGGTCACTATTTCTCACTCCAGCCAGTGCACCACGACTGGTACAACAAAGGCCGTGGTATGTGCTATCCTGTCTATGGGATGGTGCATATAAAAGATACCTTGCTGCTAATCGAAAAGAGTAGCCCATGAAGTGGCGACAGCGGGTTTCCTCTTTCAATATCTGTGTGGTCCTTAACCATATGTTTGACATCATATAACCGTAAATAAAATGTGTTGAGTGCATCGTTAAATAAAACATTTCCTTTCCTTTATGTATTATGGTACATGTTAACAAGCAGCAGACTTTCAGTTACATTATGTTTGTTGATGCATTACTGGAAATAATAATTTCCCTGAAATATGAAGGCCTGTACTCTTCAAAAAACAGTAAATGGACCTGAATATGCACTCAGTATCCATAAACTTCCCATTGTTTTAGGCATACCAGAAGCACTTGCTGAAAGGGGGGATAATCAAGAGAGAAAAAGTAAGCACATTGATTTTTTATCTTATCATCGACTATTGGATGTCAAACATATGGTCATTCTGACACTGCTTTTTAGAGGAAACCCGCTGTTGCCACATAGGCTACTCTTTTATGACAGGCAGCAAGGGATCATTTTATTTGTGCTTCCCACAGGCAGGATAGCACAAACCATGGCTTTTGTTGAACCAGTTATGGATCACTGGTCGGTGCAAGTGGTTTATACCTACCCATTGAGCCTTGCGGAGCACTCTCAGGGTTTGGAGTCGGTATCTGTATTAAAAATCCCATGCCTCGACTGGGATCCGAACCCAGTACCTACCAGCCTGTAGACCGATGCCCTAACCACGACGCCACCGAGGTCGGTAATCAAGAGAAAATGCAAAGGACGTCAACCCTTTGACCCATTGTACATTGAGCCACATCACTTCTAAAACACAATGTTCACAGGGTCGTACATAACTACACTGATGTAGGGGCTATAACTCTCTTCTCTTGCAGGGACGGGACGTAGCCCAGTGGTAAAGCGTTCACTGGATGCACGGTCTGTCTAGGATCGATCCCCGTCTGTGGACCCATTGGGCTATTTCTCGTTCCAGCCAGTGCACCACAACTGGTGTAACAAAGGCTGTGGTATATACTATCCTGTCTGTGGGATGGTGCATATAAAAAGATCCCTTGTTGCTGATCGAAAAGAGTAGTCCATTAAGTTGCAACAGCGGGTATACACTCTCAATATCTGTGTGGTCCTCAACCATATGCCTGGCACCATATAACCGTAAATACAATGTGTTGAGTGCATCGTTAAATAACACATTTCCTTCTCTTCTCTTGGCCCCCTCCCAATTCTATTGAAATTGTTTTTCAAGTACAATTGTTGTTTAGCTAAAGCAATGTTCTCGTTATGCAGTTGCACCCATACAAACTTGGAACGTATAGGACTATATAAAGTCATTCAGATTTAAGTGGTCTCACAGTACGATTTGATTGCATACACACATTGCATAATGAGAATGCCGCTGAAAGAAGATTATAATAACTGCCCTGTTTTTTTGTTTTTTTGTTGGGTTGTTTTTTCTTTGTTTTTAATGGGGGAGTGTAGGTACTGTCACTGCCCATTTAGTCAATTTAGTTTAGATACCACCCTGTTTTTTAAACAATGAATTTTAGAATCACATTAATTTATCCCATTTTTCATATTGAAACACATTTTAATAGCTTGCAAAAAATAAGTTTTAACATTAAACAATGAATTGGAAAAAAAAACAAGCTACAAGAAGACAATTAAAGAAGTTTATTTACATCAGAACAGTGTTTGACAGAAGAATATAAACAATACTACATGGGACAAACATTTTCCAACAGATATCAGAAGATTAACATTTCACAAGAAACAAATGTATTAAGCATTTTCTATGGTACATGTATGTGAATTTCAAAAATGTGGTGATAATATAACACAGATTAATGTTTTGATATAGGATTAACTTGGCTCTATAAAATAGACCATACACCGCCATCAGGCGCGATATAGACCACACAACACCATTAGGCCTAAAAACCTGGTGCATTTCCATTAATGTCAATTTGTTGATTTAAAGGGACACACCCTAGTTACGGCTATTTGTTAACCATTACGGCGTTGTTTTTCGCTATTAAACCCCATTTTTCATAAATAAAATTGCACTTTACTTACATTTTATTATTTAGAATACACATTTCCATTCACCTGAAGTGCTTTTTGGTAATCCTGATGTTTGTAAAACCACGAAATGCATTTTTGCATTTTTTCACAAGACGTTCTGTCGAGAAAAAAATGTTAAGCAAGCGAGGTCCAATCTATTTTTAGAGGGGATATTTCCATTTCAATGTCACAGACGTTGGTATATCACATGACCGTTATCATATTGGTTCGGTTTGTTTTCTCGTGCACGGTTCGCGCAATCAACATCCGATTTGTTGTTGTTCATTTGGTAGATTTTTCTTCACAGTTCGTGAACATTTTCAGTAACAATAAAGTTCAGACAAGTAAGTGTCTCAATACAAAACGTTACAAACCCGTAAAACCAATAATTTTGCTAAGTCTTACGATATCTGGAGAGGGGATACAACCAGGACAGAACAGTTGGAACATGTCCAGGAGAGGTGAAACGAACGCACCCCAAGTCTGTGAAATTTGTCGTGACGTAGGCATTGTTGTGCTTCGAGCGACATCAGAATACTAACTTTCAAAATTATTTCAAGCAATTGGGACATGGGGATTCCCATGGTATTTATCGATATAAAACCTGCTTTTTCACTCCATTTGATAAAAACGTGATCTAAGTGTGTTACAGGTTTGTAGATTAACCAAATTATAATTTATTTTAGCTGGATGGAACTAGGGTGTGCGGCTTTAATGTAAGTAGGCTTTTTTCACATTCTTATTACAACCCTAAATGCTGTACATATGTATGTTTTAATATTTTATAAAATTCAATTTTAAAATTTAAAAGCCGGCAGCAAAAACTGGTGTCTGATTATTGACACCATGTTTCTTTAGTAATTATCTAAACATCACCAAATAAACTCTACATCAAACCAACAATCTAATAACTCAATATTCTTAAATTATACTCTTCCCAACAAATATGCAATACAATAAAATCAAATATTGTGTATTTCTTCATATTTCGATTAGTGACTCAAGTATGATAAACAAATATATCTTTTATGTTTCATTATACATTATGAAAAGAAGATAAAAAGGACTGTTCCAAAAATTATCTGGAGAGGAGGGATGCTTTTAAACTTCCACCACTCATAAAATAATCTGCATTAAAAGCAAAAAATTATCTTCAAACCCACCACCAATGACTTTTTCTTTCTTTTTTAAATAAAGAACAAACATGCAACATAGATAAAATAAAATAAATCTTTCAGAATATTACAAACATATACAGATAATAATGAAATGAATAATGAAATCTTATTTTCCCATTAGTATGGCTGTGCTCCAAGCTCAAGTTATCTCAGTAATCACTTAAGGCTCACCTTCCATTAATGTATTACACACGAATTTATCAATATAATGCATATACATTATCTTTTCCATAAACCCATTTCAGATACTCCTAATTTTTGGGGCGATTAAAAAAAAAAAAAGATTGACAAATGATTTTTTTCACACAAGTTTTTCATGTGTGGACGTCGTAACACGAAGTCTGTACTATTGGCTTAAAAGTACACTTTGACAAAAGTTTGTATAGAAATCACCTTAATGGAAAGCGAATCCAAGCTTGGGGTACACAGAATCTGCAGGACTAGCTCTGGGCGAACAAAACAATTCGCCAAATTGTCTATTAAACTTTAAAAATTGCAGAAATTGTCAGTTATTTTCTAAAAAAATGTCAATTATTATATGAAATTATTTCGCCTAACTAAAATAAAATTCACCAACTGCTTTCAAAATTCTCAATTTTTGAATTTGGCGAGTGCCAGAGCTAGACCTGATCTGCAGGTAACTGTCCTGAATTCAGGGTCATACACTCAATGGGAGGGAGGGAGGGGGGGGGGGGAACTCCCCCTAATTGAACCCATGTTGATTAAACTTGGTGCACCTGCATGGAGCTCTCAGCCTCTAACATAACCCCTCCAATATAATCACTTTTGGAACAGCCCGTACTGATGATGCTTGAGCCTCATTTGTTTGCGACTTTATTCAGGGCTAGCTTTGGCTCTCACCAAATTAAGTAATTACGAATTTTATAAACATAGATTACGGTGAGCTAGTTAAAATATTACTATACAGATACCATATAAATTCAAATGCTAAGGGTTGCTAAAAATTACTGTCCTTGAACTAGTCTCTGGAAAGTAATAGACAGCACCGGCCTCGGTGGTGTGTCGTGGTTAAGCCATCAGACTGGTAGGTACAGGGCTCACAGCCCGGTACCGGCTCCCACCCAGAGCAAGTTTTAACAACTCAATGGGTAGGTGTATGACCACTACACCCTCTTCTCTCTCATTAACCACCAACTCACTGTCCTGAACAGACAGCCCAGATAGCTGAGGTGTGTGCCCAGGACAGCGTGCTTGAACCTTAATTGGATACAAGTATGAAAATCAGTTGAAATGAAAAAAAAATAGGGAGCAAGAGAGACAGATCCCACCAAGAGCTAGCCCTGATATTATAGTCGAGCATTTGTCATCTTTAGACAAAACAATTGAAAAATGATTTTACAAAACTTGTAAAGTTCATGAGATGTCAGTGTTTTATGTTATTGTTAACAATTATCAGGTCCATAGAATTGACATCTGCACAAACACAATTTTTATCTGTATCTATATAGAGTAGGACAAAAAAAAGTTTCAATTCTGTCCTTGAGTGGCCCCGATTATAGCCAAGTATATACCAAGTAAAATTTAATCTTTCACAATACCCTGTACATGAAACAAACAATTTATTTGATAATATCCAATTTCCTCAACTTTTGAATCTAGCAAGTTTTGAAAAACCACTTCAGTTATTACAAAAACAAAATGATGGATGTTTCTATGTTTAATGTCATGAACAGGTGACACAATGTTATACATGTTATGTTTATTTCTTCTTCTTTGATTTCTGTTGACTAGGTGTTGTAGTATCTGTCTCGCTCTCAACTTTGTGTTTCTGCCACTGCAGAGGTTTCTTCCTATACATGGGCCATGGGGGCAGCGTTAACTGAAACATAAATATGCACAGAATTTATGTTTTATGAATTAAATACATAGAGAATTTTTTTTTTATTTAACGATGCACTCAACACATTTTATTTACGGTTATATGATGTCAAACATATGGTTAAGGACCACACAGATATTGAAAGAGGAAACCCGCTGTCGCCACTTCATGAGCTACTCTTTTCGATTAGCAGCAAGGGTTCTTTTATATGCACCATCCCAGACAGGGTAGTACATACCACAGCCTTTGATATACCAGTTGTGTTGCACTGGCTGGAATGAGAAATAGCCCAATGGGTCCACCGACGGAGATCAATCCCAGACAGACTGCGCATTGAGCGAGTGCTTTACCACTGGGCTACGTCCTGTCTCTATGAACTAAAAGACAATGAATACTACACAATTACACTCACACCAGAATTTAAATCTTAAACCACTATTTACCAAACCACCAATCAAGAAACATTGTTATGCTGGGTTTAAGCTTTCACTTGCCAAATCGGCAAATGTTAATTAAAGTGGAATCAGGCAAATATATTTCATTACGAATTTGGCAAAAAGCCAATTCGAAAATCATCTGTCGTTTATAGATATATGTACTGCTATTTTAGCTGTTTGGCTAAATGAAACATAAATTCGGCAAGAGATTTTTTTTTTTTTTTAAATATATTAAATTGCTAATATTTTATGGGCTTCAGCCTAAAACTCTGGGTATGGGGAATGATTGAAAGCAAGTTCATTGAGTTCTATGACAAAAAAAAACACCCCAGGTGAGCTTTCGACCACTGAGCTACATTTTGACCCCACCCAACTCTTTCATAAATGAATGCCATATGACACAAGCACGCTATTCAATTCTGATTCTCTGACAAAAATCATTCGAGTGAAAAAGTAACTAATACAGTTTTCATTATGCTTGCTCAATTGCTTCATGATTATCTTCCAATTCTGCACACAAACCACAAAAACAAAAATGATTTTTTGTGTTTATCACCAAAAGGTGTTTTCAAAACACAAATGACCAGACAATTCACAGAATAATGCTAATATTCTTTAATGTATTGCTTTTGATTTGAACCAGTTAGAAAATATTTTGAACAAAGATATTTAATTTTAAAATTGATAAATACTTAATTAAAATAAAGATCTTTAAAATTATAGGATAGCCCCTCTAATTACTTACCAGACAAGACAATGCAAAGCCAGCAATAAGAATATACATAGTCTGTGAAAACTGCTGACAGATGTATCCCCATATGAAACCCACAAACTGAAAAGAAAGATGAATAAATAAATGAACTTGAATGTTTAATGACACTCCAACACATAAAAAAGACATTGGCTACTGGGTGTCAAACAATGGTAGATATATTAAATGAAACGATGATCAACATCAATATAAAAATTCAAGAGTTAAATTAAAACACAGTGTAAACAGAAGAGCAAAAATTACAAATATCACTATAGGTAAGTAAAATAAAATTAAAATAAAAGTGGCTACAACATTTAGTATTTTGCCAATAAAATATTCCTTGAATTAACCACATTTTAATCAGTTTTAAACAAATACTCTGTTTTAATAATGGGCTAAACCAAAATTTATTCCAGTATGAGCCCTACAGGTACATATACTAGAATTCAAAATACACCACTATTTATTCTAAGTGCTAAAAAAGGGAAGCAACTCCCATTTAACCCTCTGCATACACTATGGCACATGCAGGGCTTCTACAATTTTTATAAAATTCACTAGCCATGGGATCAGTGATTCAAAAAATGTACTAGCCATGATTAAAAATTCACTAGCCCTACTTTACTTTATACAATTTTACTAATAGTAATAATCAGATATGTTACCTAGAGAGATTAAAAACACCAAGATTGAAGGGTGGGGGCAGCATATTCATCTTTACAAAATAGACTTAAATGCATTTAACAACTTTTTTTTCCACTAGCTGTCGGGCATGGCAATAGTAATTATTTACTAGCCAAACATTGACCATCACTAGCCATGGGAGTGGGGCTACCATAATCTAGAAGCCCTGGGCACATAAATTAGTGTCAGTCCTAAATGCAGGAATCAAACATACAATCTAGGTATCTGAGGTATGTGCTGAAGACAGTATGCTCAACTGTATATATATATATATATATATATATATATAAAACCATAAGCATCAAAAGAAAGAAAAAAAGAAATGTTTTATTTAACGACGCACTCAACACGTTTTATTTACGGTTATATGGTGTCAGACATATGGTTATGGACCACAGATACTGAGAGAGGAAATCCGCTGTCGCCACTTCATGGGTTACTCTTTTCAATTAGCAGCAAGGGATCTTTTACATGCAACATACCACAGACAGGATAGTGCATACCACAACCTTTGTTACACCAGTTGTGGAGCACTGGCTGGAACGAGAAATAGCCCAATGGGTCCACCGATGGGGATCGATGCTAGACCAACCGCGCACCAAGCGAACACTTTACCACTGGGCTACGTCCACCCACCCCCCTGACCCATAAGCATCAAAATCAAGTTTTAAAATTTCCCGAACAAATTAATTACATCCATTAAGATTGTTAAAAAAAATATCTTAGTTTAATAGCATACCCCAAAAAGTACTATTATGATTTGGAATGTTTTCTCTGCTCTCTTCTGTCCTTCAAAATCCTAAAAATATCAAACAAACATATTTGAGACATCTTGCATTGTGTGTACATACAAATACTGTATACATTTGTAGGTGTCAGAGGATGCCAGGAACAAGAGAGGAAGGAGAGAACCAAAACATTCAGCACAGCAATAATGTAAATGTCTTAAGCGTATGAGCCTGTTTTTTTCACTTTTCTAAATTTTGTCTCCACATTTGACAATTTAAAAAAAAAAAATTGGTGTCCAAGGAACGAATCGCCAAACTACATTGGACACAGACGAATAATTATTTTTGGGGAGTGACAGTTACATCAAAAACATCAATTAATGTTTGTGCAGCACTGGGCCCACCTTTGAATTGTGTGTTAATTCCTGTTCTCCGAAATTGTCCACTTTTATGCTCGAAATGTTTTTAATAACATGCACATTCCATCGCAGAAACACAAAACGAAACTAATCCATGTTGTAACCTCGTATGAGACAACCTCTGTAAGGCGGAATCACTGAGTGATGCTACATCACGATATAGGTCAGCGAGCTTTGGAATACCGGCGTCGAAGTTTGCTGAAGCTTAGCAGAATGTGGGTGCTGTCAGGTTTCTTTCTGTAGAGTGTATATTTGTGATTAATAAGCGGGATTTTTTTAAAATCAAGGAATTCGAAAATGATTGATGTAAAGGTATTTAATGTCAAACATAGGATTTCTGTGGTATTAGAGTGGGAATCTTTGACTACCATTTGGTGGCCAGTGACTGCAAAAAAATTACATAGCTTGGTCTCTGACTATAAGGGCTAATAACCATTCAAATGTCTCATTATATCAATTGGTAAATTTTTTGAAATAGGAGGCATAGTAGTCAAAGGTCAAGGTTGGAATACACCGTTTTAATTATATTTAAAGTTTTTACAGTAAAATATTTTAGTTTGGGACATTTTAGAAGTAAACCGTCACTTATTACGATTTACGCCATATCATAGCTAAAATGGCTCCGAAACTATAGGCCTAGTGACCCATGACTGGTAATACAGTGGTATGTATTGTCCTGCCTTTGTAAAACTGCACATATACAAAAGGTCATTTGCTGCTTGTTTGTAAAACTGCATATTCGAAAAGAGTTTGACCCGTACCCCTCTATGTCAAAGGCTCTAAAGACTAACCCTAACCCTATTCCTAAAACTACACTAAGGCCATAAGAATGAAAGTTATAGATTTGCGTCCACCGCCCACATACCGTGAAAGGTACCGCTGAAAATTTTCATTATTTACAAAAAATTTCATTATTTGCACAAAAAAAGGCACTTAATGATCATTACACAAATTCAAGTTCCAAATCGTCAATAGTGGTAATGTCTACGAGGTCCTTTGCACCAAAACTGCCATCTGTGTCATAAATTCTGAAGTGTAGCCCAGTAGAGCATTGAATCCTCAAGCAGGAAGCATTATATTCCAAACATTGACGAAAATTGCCGAACTCTTGATGTGTCGTACGATGTGATAATAGATCAATAAAAATAATGAATAATGAATAATGAAAAAAAAGCCTGGTGTTTTTAAAATTGTTCGGACGCAAATCTATAACTTTCATTCTCTTGGCCTAAGTAAGTGACTAACCACTGAAAGGGGGTTACGGGTTGAACTCATGCCCATATTCTGGTATAATATCCGCCCGGTCCCCTCCATTATTATTTTTAGTTAGGGTTGAGGGTTAGGGTTAGGGTTATGGCTGGGGTTAGGACTAGGGCTGGGGTTAGGACTAGGGTTGGGGTTAGGGTTGGGGTTGGGGTTAGGGTTGGGGTTAGGGTTAGGGGAAGGGGGGACCGGGCGGATATTTTTCCAAATAAGTATCCCTTCCTTTTGGTGACGTGTATAATAATAATGGCAAACCATCCATGATCCATCCATATGCGACCATGTGTTCACCCAATATCTTTTTGCGTGAACGTTTCGTCTTTAATTTTTGTTAGGCTGATATCTTAAACGCTGTGCACATCTTACCATATGAACCGGGATAGACTTAATGCTCTCGGGTATTAAAGAAATAATAAAATCCATATTGAAAGACGATAAGTCTGCAAAGTTGGAACAAACAGGAAATGGAAACTCTTTGGTGTGAAATGTTTAAAAATGTTCAGATGTTACGTGCAACTTTCTTTTTAACGTTTCTTTTTCCTTTCTGTTTTCTCTGTTGCAAATTGTTAATTAATGTGCATATTATTTGCTGTTAAATAAAATAAGTTTTAAAAAATATATCTATGAAGTTATTGGATTATTTGGAAACAAGGCTGCTTATGGCCGAGAAGTTCCGAATGTTTACGAAAATATCCGAAGGGTTCCGAATGTATAGAAAGTTGACTAAATTAGAAATTCGGACCAAGGATGACAATTCGATCATGATGAGTTGAATGACAAACTGAAATTTTAAAAGCGCTGACCCTAGTTTCAGCCCGTGAAAATGCACACTAGGTTTAGTTAATCTACAAACATGCAACACATTTGGATACGGTTATAACAGAGAGAAGCTAAAGTCTGTTGTGTATGACATGCCCGTACGCAAGATTTTTAATGGGGGATGGGGTGGGGTGGGGGGTAAGTCTCGCAATGAGACTAACAGTAGCTATGGCTCAATTTGTTTTAGAATGTAAAGCGCAAAATTGTAGAAGTAAAAAGCAAAACAAAATTGATATTAAAAATGTAGACCTTTGGTAATTTGTGAGGTGCGTACTATTATAACCGATTTTGACAACTTAAATATACTTTACTTAGATTTTATTGTTTAGATTATCAATTTCCGTACATTCGAAGTGTTTTTGGTCATCCTGGTGTTTTTAATATCACAAAATGTATTTCTCATATTTTTAAAAACGCACGTGCGTCTGAGAAGTAACAGTTATGGAGTCGAGTTTTAGTCTATTTTTAGAGGGTATTTCACCATTTCAAAGTCACAGACTCATGTTTCACTCATTGTAATGTGTTACAGGTTTGTAGATTGACTAAACCTAGTGTTAATTTCCACGGGTTAAAACTAGGGTATGTCCCTTTAATATTTTGTCGAACACTGCAACCGTTACCCTACTCTGCATGGCACATTCTCAATATCATAATTTCTAGAACGTGTCGAGGTGCGAAACAAAATATTCTATTCTGTTGTAATCAGTTAAAACTACCTTGACCTCTATACAATTGCTATAAATTACTAGATAATCATATATGCATATATACTAGGCTACAACATCAATGACAATTGAGAAAATCGCCACAGCAAAAAAAAAAAAAAAAAAAAAAAAAAATATAAATAAATAAATAAATAAATAAATAAATAAATAAAAATATGTTGTTGGTAAATGTGTAAAAGTGAAGTTTAATATGCCAGTATTACCAACAAATATTTTTAAAAATTAATAATTAAGAAAAGTGACACATTTTAAAAAAACGTTTTGCAGCAAAATAAATGCAGTAAAAAAAATCCGCTGCTATCTCCATGACATTGGCATTTAATTGTATGCTGATTGTTGAGGTTAATTGCTAGGATTATATACATATATACATACATACATACATACATACATACATACATACATACATATACATATATATATATATATATATACACACACACAAGAGTTAAACGAATACATTAAGCAGAATAGTATTCTTGAGAAAATAAAGCCGTGGATCCTAGTTTTTAAACACCACGACGTATATTTTTGTTAACTACACCCGGTTTTGATAATTGAAATCAGACGTACATTAATTACATTTTAATGTTTCGATTATCTATTTCTGTACAGCCAAATTATTACTAGTGAGTCCGGGTGTTTGTAATACTACCGGCACGAAATGCGTTTTTCATAAAAACGCATTTACCTCTGAGAAGTAACGGTGATGGAGACGAGCTATATGTTTTAACCAAACCTAGTGTCTGTTTTCGCTGGTTGAAACTATAGAGGGTCTGTGACTTTAAACAAGCTAGACAAAAGAGAGGTATTAGGCCTATCACATCTGGCATGATGTAAAAAAAAAAAAAAAAACTCTTCTTTTCCCTCTTTTGTTTAACAACTCCACTAGAGCACATTGATTAATTAATCATCGGCTATTGGATGTCAAACATTTGGTAATTCTGACTAGTAGTCAACAGGAAACCCGCTACATTGTTCTTAATGCAGCAAAGGATCTTTTATAAGAACTTTTCCACAGACAGGAACACACATACCACGGCCTTTGACCGGTTGTGGTGCACAGTTGAACGGATCCAGCGAGGTAGTTCGATCATGTGACGTAAGCACCTCAGGTGAGCGCTCAACCGACTGAGCTAAATCCCGCCGCCTGTAAAAAAAACCCTACAAGTAACAGGATACAGTTTGTTTTGTTTAACGACACCGCTAGAGCACATTGATTTATTAATCATTGGCTATTGGATGTTAAGCATATGGTCTTAATGAAAAAACCCGCTACAGTTTTGCATTAGTAACAAGGGATCTTTTATATGCACTTTCCCACATACAGGATAGCACATACCACGGCCTTTGATATACCAGTAGTGGTGCACTGGCTAAAACGAGAAATTGCTCAAATAGACCCACCGACGGGGATCGATTCTAGACCGACTGCGCATCAGGTGAGCGCTCTACCACTGGGATACGTTCCGTCCCCTACAAGTAACAAGACAACAAATGTTCAGTGGCAGATTTATTATATATATATATATATATATATATATATATATATATATATATATATATATATATATATATATATATATATATATATATATATATATATATATATATCCACATGTCATTAGGCTCCCCCTAAATTAATTTTTTGGATCCGCCACTGATGTTATTGACCTATAGTCTGTCCCATCCTCCGACAAATTTATTATTATTATTATTTTAAAGTTACATGTACAAATATGAAATACAAACTCGTGTGTGTTCGCTATGAAAGAAAATCGCCAAAAGTATAGGCTCGATTCGTCGCCTGTGCCGCCATAGCTCGGCAAAGCACAAACGACAGCCTGTTGTCAGTTTCAGTTAATATATTTTCTTGGTTAGAATATCAATGTATGTATATTAAATGTGTTTCTGGTCGTCTTAATATTTGTAAGAAGCCCAAACTGGATTTTCTCTTCAAATAATTTCGTACGTACGAAAAAATTTATTTTAGGAAATAAAATGAAATTTAACCTAGTAAAAATATTAGAATGATCAGAAACACGTTTACTATACAGCCACTAATAGTTTTTACAGAAAAATATATTTGATATATAATTACAATCGTTAAAAGGTCTCTGTTAGTCCATAACATCTTAAAAATTTAAACAAACTCGGGAATGTCCTTTTAATACAATTTCTGACAGTAAAAATCTCAGAAATCTTTGATGGAAACACCTGAAACCCATAACACCAAGTAACAGTAAACGACTTGTCCCTACACAGGAGATGTACATTTTCAAGGGACTGTTCTAAACTGGCTGTCAGTTAAAAAAAAAGTTAAAGTTTGTTTTGTTAAACGCCACCACTAGAGTACATTGATTTATTAATCATCGGCTATTGAATGTCAAACACTGGTAATTCTGACAGTTTTAAAAAGGAAACCCGCTACATTGTTCCATTTGTAGCAAGGGATATTTTATATGATATGATAGTACATACCACGGTCTTTGATATACCAGTTGTGGTGCACTAGCTGAAACTAGAAAACTGGCTGTCATTGTAAGGTGTGTTAGATTAACAGCGTCTTTTAATGACCAAAATAATTGTGTAAACATATTAAATGCATGCTGTTATCTAAAATATCACTGTCTATATGTCCAGTTTGTTTTCCCAATGTGTTTCTGGTCGTACTAATATTTGCAGTAGGCCTAGCCCAAACTGGGTTTTATCTCCTAATAATTTCATATGTAGGAAAACATATGAAATGAAATTTGTTCTACTAGAGATCGATCTTAAGAAGACCCAAAGCACATTGTATATAAAGAGATACTGATATTTTAAGGTGTAATTTTAGTCGTTGAAAATGTTCTAGTCGGAAACCTGTTACCATGGTAACAAACTAGTTTCTAGTGGGACTAGGGGGAATGCTTTCCCTAAAAAAAAAAAAAAGAATAAAAAGAAATATTAATTATAGATGTTCTGAAATGCAATTTCCTGAATTCTACAAGTAAAATCCATAATTACATACAATAATGTCAATGCTACACTTTTATAGTCCATATGAATTGACGTGTAACTATATTATAACAAATAATACTAAAACTAATTTAAAACCAAATACTTATTATTATTATTATTATTATTATAAAATGTATAAATGAAGTTTGTTTTGTTAAACGACACCACTAGAGCACTTTTTAAAATTAGTCATTGCATGGCTAATGGATGTCAAACATTTGGTAATTTTGACATATAGTCTTAGAGAGAAAACGCGCTACATTTTTTTCCATTAGTAGCAAGAGATCTTTATATGGACCAGGATATACAGACAGGATAGTACATGGCACGACCTTTGAAATACCAATCGTGGTCCACTGACGAGAAATAGCCCAATAGGTATAAATTAATAATTGTTTTTTTTTTTTTTTTTAAATTCACTGTTTAATATTTTTTAAATAGGGAAGAAAGGAAGGAAGACATATTTTATTTAACGACACACTCAACACATTTTAATTACAGTTCTTTGGCGTGGGACATAATATAATTAAGGGCCACAGAGAGATAGTTAGAGAGGAAACCCAACCGCTGACGCCACGACATGGGCTACTCTTTAAAAGAAAATAAGTCCGCAAGTCTGATTTTCAACTTAGTCCTAACGTGTGTTCTGATTGGACAATTACAATAATTTGTAACATTTCCGGTATCGATGTTCCAAAGAAATGGATGAGTTTTGAGATGCAGTTTTCATTGATTTGTTTTTACTGAACTTCATTGGAGCTACAAATATCAAAATGGGTGTGCCGAAGTTTTATCGATGGATTAGTGAGCGCTATCCATGTCTCAGTGAAACGGTCGTCGAATTTAACGTAAGAATTTTGAATGCACGACAACTCGCCCCAAAACCAACTTGAACTTGAACTTGCCCCAATTGACAATTGTTGGTTAACTGGTTGAAGTTCCAATCTTTGTAGTCAGCTGACCCCCTAAAATTGACCAAATTCACCCCAGTGCTTGGTCATCTTGCCCCAATCCCAGTTCAGTGTATTTGTAAAATATAAGTAATTAAAATTGGAACAAGACTTGGTCCCATTTCCCCATAACATAAAATTAAATGTTTGTGCAAAAAATTGAATAATAAATTTAAAAAAGAAAAAGTGTTATCATATATGTTATGAATATAATAATGCATCTGCGTGTGCTCATAAGGAATCGTAGTTATTTCGTATTATACTTCCTGGTCATTTCGTACCATAATAATTTTTAGCCCGAGTACTCTTACTGTAAGAGAGCTAGACGGACATTTGGACATAAATACGCTCTCATTACAGTCAGAGACCAAGCTATGTAGTATTATCATCTTATGAAATGACTATGGTACAAAATTACTTTTTGCAAGGGTACGAAATGACCAAATTCAGGTCTTCTAAATTATGGTAGCCCCACTCCCATGGCTAGTGATATTCAATGTTGGGCTAGTAAATAACTACTATTGCCATGACCGACGGCTAGTAAAACAAGTTGTTAAATGCTGCATTTAAGTCTATTTTGTAAATATGAATATCCTGCCCCCAACCAACCCCCCATCGCCAATCTTAGTGTTTTTAATTGCTATCTCCTTCTTTAGGTAATATATGGATATGATTATTATTAGTAGTAAAATTGTATTAAGTAAATTAAGGCTAGTGAATTTTTAATCGTGGCTAGTACATTTTTAAAATCATTGATCCCATGGCTAGTGGATTTTGTAAAATTCTAGAAGGCCTGCCAAATTATTAATATGTATCATGAAGTGACTGATACGAAATTACCATGGTACAAATTGACTAGCAACCCTCGTACAAGCATCGAAATAATTCGAGAACGGTCGTTCAGGTTACCACATGTAAGAAAAGTCAAGAACGGTGTTTTGTTCTCGACACAACTTTCAACAAATTGTAGTTTTGTTTCCAAACGTAAACCAGGCAATACATTCCGGACTTCCATGTTTCATTTTCTCATAAGGAATTGCATCAATTTTTGCGCGTACGTGTGCAATTGCAAGCAATTGTAGTCATTCTGCGTTTAAGCAGCGTCCACAAGATGAATTTACTTCTGCGTTTCGTTTTCTTGTACAAAATTGCACAGATGTTTGAGCGCACTTGTGTAGTTGCAAATCAATTTCGGCAATCCGGATATCATTTCTTGTACTGATGTTCGCACGCATCGATACAATATCAAAACGTCTGCGTTAAAAGTAGTAGTAACAGGAGTTCAATTCTAACTTTCATATAGTTGTGGTAACTTATAGGTTACCAGGGTATTTTTTGTGGTAACCTGTAAATGGGTTACCAGACACAATGCTTATTTCGATGCCTGCTCATAATTACCATTTCGACAACATTTTACTTGAAAATTGTGTCCGAAATGCTTTAGAACTTGTATTTCCAATTTGTAAACTCGGAAGAAGAAAAACTAATAGTCAGGTTCATCTTTAGAATTTAAAAGAAAATGGTGATGAAACGTTTCTTTGAAATACGTTTTGATGATAAAAATAATATGCATACCTAAAAGTAGTAGGAGACTATTTTAATACTATTTTGCATCATTTCAGTCAAGGAAAATTATGTAATTCATAATTTATAAGCATTTCAAACATTCAAGTCAATAAAATAGCTAAATATTATAAAATTTAATTGGAGGTGTAGCAGAATTACTTTAATTTTTAACTTTTTTTTATTTTTATTATTATACAGATGCTTTGTTTTATTATTAGTGAAAATAGCTAAATTTGTAAGTGAGATACATTGCTATTGACTATTTCGAGGGAACCGGAACTTACTTTTTTTTACAAGTGCACCCGAAAGTAAAAAAGTTGTAATTAGGGTTAGCTAGCTAAGTTTCATTTAAAAAAAAGGTACAGACACGTGCAAGAATTTTAGTGGTGTGGGAGGGGGGGTCTAAACTATCGAGTGAAGTTTATGGGGTGTTGAATCATGCTTCCCCATAAAATGTTGAAATAAAAGAAAATTTGCTTGAGCAGGAGGGGTGTTTCGACCCATGAACCCTTCACACACTGCACTGTGTGCTCCTGATTTTTTTTTAGAATACAGACATAATGTGCATGTTTTGTAAGAGGATAATAAACGAGTTAACAGTTATTATCAAATTTATGTCCCGAGTGAAATAATTTTCTGTTGTCACGAACTTTAGCGAGTGACAAATGAAAATTATTTCACGAGGGACATAAATTTGATAATAACTGGTACCGAGTTTGTTATTCTATTTATTACCTCAGCTATTTTTTCTTTAAAAGCCTTTATTTTCGACGCACATGCACGAAGGCCAACCTGTATAGGAACGATGAAAACCACTGTACGCACTATTCTGAGAATTACTATAACGTTGTAATTTAATCACGTTCATAGATAATTTTAAAAAACACAAGTTCTCTTTATTCTGCTTCCAAATCTATAATGAATTGCATTAAAATGACATTTTGTTATTAATTTAACACCAAAAACAGAGACCTGTAAAGGCAAACTCTTTAAACTACATGACGTCATTTTGTGTGTTTGTCAAATCGTGATGACGTCATATTTAGTACCAACAAAGTCATTGGTTTGTAAGCGTCAAATTGTCCAATAGTATTGTTCGTTAGACCAATGCAGAATATTTCTCACTGAGAAAATATGGAAAATATTTTCCCTGTTATGAGTGACCGCTGGAGTAATAAAATCCATTGTTAGAATACAAAGAAGGTAACATTGCCCTACAACTTTTATTTCAAAGGCTGTGGATTGTGCTGTCTTGTTTATTGGAAAATGCATATAAAAATCCCTTACTGCTAATGGAAAAATGTAGCAGGTTTCCTCTTAAGACTGTGTGTCCAAAAATACCAAATGTTTGACATCCATTAGCTGATGATGAATAAATCCATGTGCCCGGTGGATCCATTCAGCTGATTGGGTTTTTTCCCGTTCCAGCCAGTGCACCACAACTGGATAAAGGCCGTGGTATGTGCTTTCCTGTCTGTGGGGAAGTGCATATAAAAGATCCCTTGCTGCATTAGGAAAAATGTAGCAGGTTTCCTCTGAGACTATTAAATCGTAATTATCAAATGTTTGATATATCCAATAGCTGATGATTAATTAATCAATGTGCTCTAGTGGTGTCATTAAACAAAGCAAACCTTTTTTTCCTGTTTGAGTGAGTATCAATTTTAAAGTTTACAATTCAGTAATAATTTGTATAAAATTGCATATCGTAGATCTAAGCAATTTATCCAAAAATTTGTAAAATCTTAATTGTCATGCAACGATAAATCCACCCCACCCTAAATCCTTTAATAGGGCAAAACAAATGTTGAAGCGACTCTGGCAACTGTGTAATGCCTGTAATCAGGATTAAGTGAACTAGTATCTTATTCACACATGAACCTAGATATATGTGTGTTGCACAACATGTGTGCAAGGTCTACATATCTGTAAGCAGGCTGTGGTTAACCGCACATTTTTATCACTCATGTATATATATATATAGATCTGTGTACATAACAAGTACATTGTATGTATTGAAGCCTCGAAGGGATGATTTTTTTTATCACACACATTTTAGAATTCAGTAACTGAAACAAATGTTAAA
The DNA here is from genome assembly GCF_016097555.1 of Gigantopelta aegis. Taxonomy (NCBI): domain Eukaryota; kingdom Metazoa; phylum Mollusca; class Gastropoda; order Neomphalida; family Peltospiridae; genus Gigantopelta; species Gigantopelta aegis. The sequence continues at coordinate 33,361,331 of NC_054713.1, read as the reverse complement.
AATATTTATTATTTTATATTAATTATTATTATTATTAATTTATTATTATTATTATTATTATTTTGGTTTTTTTAACAAAGTTGTTTATTAAACGGTAAAAATTGTAGCAACATACACATCACGAAGCTTTATTTATTAGCTACTGTATTTAAAAAAAATATATAAAAAAATTAATAAATAAATAAAAATTTAAATAAATAAATAAAGTCTTGCTAATTATCTGATAGTAATTGAAAACATATTTTGCAAATTCATGCAATTACCATGTAATTTATTAGCTTTTACAAAAATTACGAACTCTTTTTTTTTTTTCCCCTACAACCACAAACAACTGACGTCAGGGAAAACTACATGTAGTAAAAACTGGGGGCATTAGTCTCATTATGTACACAGGGCCCCAGGGTTTCTGCCAGAGAGTAAAATGGGTATGGCACCATACCCAAATGTTTTTGTTATTTTACATTTTTAAGCTAACCTTTTGACAAATTTATCATTACTGTATAATTTTCTTAACCCTAACCCTAAACGTAGCCCATTTTCTTTTTTTTTTGGGGGGGGGGAGGGAGGGGGGGGCTCCTCCATACCCCCTGTTGACTGTGGTTGCATTTGCTTCCATAGCGCCATACCCAAATATTTCTTTCTGGCAGAAAGATTGCAGGCACTGTTCAGAGTGTATGGTTTCTTGTTTCTGCCAGTTTCAATTTTTAAATTATAGTTACTTAATGTAGTACTAAACGAAATAACTTCCAACTGGGTCCAAGTTCGAGGTGGCCCCTGCACACAACTTCTGATAGAGCCTTTAATACCACAGGTCCTGTAATTGGTAATAAATGTGAGTGTGTTTGTCATTAAAAAAAAAAAGTTTCATCTCGGCAAAAAAGGTATGCAATTTTATCTAGTGCCATGTGTGTCAAGTACAACGTAGCCTTGTGCTTGAAATACAACAATGTATGTATGGGGTACCTGTCAAAAAAAAAGTACTCAAATTTTGTGCAGAACTAGGGTAGGCTTATTATTATTATTATTTAATATTGATTTTAAATTTTTAAAATCAAATTATTAAGTTATTTATAATTTAAAAAATAAATGAAATGTTTAATGTTTGCCTCAATTTAAACAGAGTTTCACACACCTGTAAGTTTCAGTTATTACCAACAGCTACATGCACATTGTACCTCAATTAAACAAAAAGTCAAATTTTGTTTTATTTAATGACACCACTAAAGTACATTGAATTAATGATCATTGGCTATTGGATGTCAAACATTTGATAATTTTAACATGCAGTCTTCAGAAGAAACCTGCTACATTTTTTCTTTAGAATCGGGGGATCTTTTATGTGGAATTTTAGTCATTTTGTATATTATATTGCCTAGTCATTTTGTATCATAGTCATTTTGTGGGTGGGGATCAACATTTGTTTAAATTTTATATATAGAAATACTGTAGGTAGTACTAAACCAAATAACTTCTGGCTGGGTCAAAGTTTGAGGTGCACTGAACGTTTGATAGAGAAGTAAACATCACAAGTCCTGTAAGTGTGTTGGTTGTAAAAAAAAATACTTTCATCTGGGCAAAAAATGATAGCAATTTTATTTCATCTAGTACCACTGTCAAGTAGCCTTGTGCTTGAAACATGTATAGGGTACCTGTAAAAAAAAAAGTACTCTAATTTTGTGCGGAACTAGGGTAGTCATAGACGCTGCCCGTTATCTCAAAAATGAGCAGCTTGATCCCAAATGTTTTCCGATTCACTTTAAGGGTGAGAGGTGGTAGTATTTATATCTGTCGCGTTTATGTTGATTGATATGTTGCAGGTAGGCGTTTTAGCCACATGTGTTACTATTGTCGTCTATGGGATCTGATGTAGTAGTATACTCTGCAGGGGGATTTGATTTGATAGTATACACCCTGTAGATCCTGAAATTAACACGTCCCTAAATTAATGTGAGTGACGGTGAGCAGACTGAAATGCGACATGAAATTAATGCGAGTGGCCTCCCTTTGAAATATTACTTTCCTAACAACACACGTCTGTGTACTTTACTGTTAAATCGAAGTTAAAGGCATCTTCAGTGAGATCAATTCACTAACATGTCAGTGTACACAACAATTAACAACCTGTTTAGTCCTAGTGGTTTTGGTGAGATCAAAACGAAGTCGATGACCTCAGGATTAGCGTGCTAAAACCCATTCACACGCGATGAATAGTGTCAGCTTTTTATAGGGTGGCAAAAGACCCTGCAGTCGTCACACTTGGCTGGCCTATTGTCGACAGTTGTGTTTTATAAATATATTAGAATTTTAATCTTTCTTTGTTTTGTTTTAATAACGTGGGACACAAATATAGACAAAACACAGAAATAAATGCGTCATATTATTAATGCGAATAACATGAACTTGCATTTTTCGCATTAATTTCAGGATCTACAGTATCTAAAATTGAAAAGGAAAAAAACAACATACCAGCTTGGGCAAGAGAGTTTTTAACTACAGTAGTTTAATTTTTTGATGTAACAATTTGTACAGCGAAGCGAGTTTATACAATGTATTGTTATATACATCAATCGAATCACTTTACCGGCCTCAGTAGTGGTGTGGTTAGGCCAGTGGTCTACAGGCTGGTAGGTACTGGGTTCGGATCCCAGTCGAGGCATGGGATTTTTAATCCAGATACCGACTCCAAACCCTGAGTGAGTGCTCCGCAAGGCTCAATGGGTAGGTGTAAACCACTTGCACCGACCAGTGATCCATAACTGGTTCAACAAAGGCCATGGTTTGTGCTATCCTGCCTGTGGGAAGCGCAAATAAAAGATCCCTTGCTGCTAATCGGAAAGAGTAGCCCATGTAGTGGCGACAGCGGGTTTCCTCTCAAAATCTATGTGGTCCTTAACCATATGTCTGACGCCATATAACCGTAAATAAAATGTGTTGAGTGCGTCGTTAAATAAATCATTTCTTTCTTTCTTTCTTTCTGCACCGACCAGTGATCCATAACTGGTTCAACAAAGGCCATGGTTTGTGCTATCCTGCCTGTGGGAAGCGCAAATAAAAGATCCCTTGCTGCTAATTGGAAGAGTAGCCCATGTAGTGGCGACAGCGGGTTTCCTCTCAAAATCTGTGTGGTCCTTAACCATATGTCTGACTCCATATAACTGTAAATAAAATGTGTTGAATGTGTCGTTAAATAAAACTTTTTTATTTTATTTATTTTTTTCAAATCACTTTGAACAGTGGACCCATTCTCTGATTTTTTTTGTTCCTCGTCACCACCAGTGCACAACGACTGGTATATCAAAGGCCATGGTATGTGCTATCCTGTCTGTTAGATGGTGCCTATAAAAGATGATGTTCCCTTGCTACTAATGAAATCATTTAGCAGGTTTAGACTATATGTCAAAATTACCATATGTTTGACATCCAATAGCCGATGATTAATAAATCAATGTGCTCTAGTCGGTAGTGGTGTCATGAAACAAAAAACCCTTTAACTTTAACATTAATTTATAATGGCCTTAGGTAGAAATAAATATGTTATTTTAGCAGCTTACAATATAAATTGGCAATAGTTTGTGCCAGAATAATGATCACATGGGGCGGTGGGCAGGCACTGAAATCATTTTACACTTGCTGACTCGGTATTCTGCAGCAGTATTTGCTTTATTCATACTACTTAAATGTGTTTACATAACATTTTGTGTTGTGGGTGGTCGGTATAATATGAATATGTTTATTTGGATTGTCGATCATTTCACAGTGTGTTCTACACATAAATACACCACAATGCATACATACATTTATTATCCACATAGTTTTAGACAGAGAGGAAAATATAACCAGTATCGGACACATGTATGTCATAATGATTTCATGTGCACTACGAATTACGTCATTTTGGGAAGTGACGTCATAACATATTGCCACTTCCCCAGTCTTAGCTCTGTGCAATTGCGTACCAGAATAATGATCGTTTTGTCGTCTCCTTCTAGTTACGTTTGAAACATTTTGACATGGTCCTAACTTATTATTAATAAAACTAATATTATGGATAAAGAAATTACTAATCGCGTGTGAATCATACTGATGTTACGAAACTCGGGTCAGGATTCATTTATTAACCTAGCTCTTTCTCACGCAATACAAGAAGCCTGACACTTATTTTGTACAATCAGTACGGAACACAAGCTCGGATAGTAATCTCTATGTGTAAATAACCCCTACAGTGCCCACGGCAGTCGGCAATGCCGTTGAGATTGCCATGGAGTTTTTGAATCTCTACAGCATTTTTGTTTTTGCTGTTGACTATATTCAATTTTGTGTTGCATGACATTTTTTTTACCGTAGACATTTTCTTAATTGCAGGTGTTGTATATAGAGGATACTGCCCGAGTGTCTTGTGATACCATAATTTTTCAGCACGAGTTGATAAAAGTAGGAAATCCAAGGCTTGCTGAGGATTTTATATTTTTATCAACAAGTGCTGATAAATTATGATATCACAAGACACAAGGGGGTATTCTTTTTATCATCCATTATCATTCGTTTCATTTGTGACAGTTGTAAACAATGTCAGTAATGTGGGTTGAATGTCAGCGGTAGACTTGTTAACTACCAGAATGGCAGTGGCGTGACGTCACTAATGGTAGGTTTAGCACTGAAACAAAGACAGTGACGTAACAAAACATTGTCTTGTGATTAAAATTTGACCAATCAAGATTATAAGAAGCGATATCTCCTGTGGAGATATCGTAGGAAATATCACAAATAATCGTGCCAGCTATATCTCCCATAAAAGCCTTTAATGGATGATAAAAATATATCTGAAATTAATTATCAGTGATGTTAAAAGTAAATATATCATTAGTACAAACATTTTACTCTCATTTGGCGAGCGGGCGAGTACTTTCTGCACCTCTGTATATTTGGCGAGCGGGCGAGTACTTTCTGCACCCCTGTATATTCAAGTTTGTTTTCCATAACATGTTTTTGCCATAGACATTTTCTTAATTGCATGTGTTGTATAAATACATCTTGTATTTAGTATCAGTAATGTTAAAAGCAAATATATACAGTAAAGTACACTTACATGTATAACGAACATGCTTATGACGAACTACTGCATAGAACGAACTGATCGTAAAGTCCTGTTTTATCTCACTATACATTAATAACCAACTTATGCCAATGTGTATGATGAACTACTGCATAGAACGAACTGATCGTAAAGTCCCGTTTTATCTCCCTATACATTAATAACCAAGTTATGTCAATACATTAATAACCAACTTATGTCAATGTGTATGATGAACTACTGCTATAACAAACTAAATATTGTGGTCCCTTCAGGTTTGTCGTAAGAGTACTTTACTGTAATTAGTACAAAATAAATATAAGTCCTGTAAAATTGAATATATAGACAGGTTTTTCCGATTGTTGCCCATTAGTTTATGATGTTGTCGATAGATGGCGTAACCGTACAGCCGCCATTAAGGGAGTGAAATTCACGCAACAATAACGTGACGGCATTGCATCTGGGTGCAATTTCAGTATTTATGACTTTCTTAGATCTAGATATCAATGTTTAGCTGTTACTATTAATAGCTCGATCTGGGATATTCCAGATGTGATCATATGGGGTTGAACCGTTAAAGTGGGGCGCATTTCACACTATATAAATATATGTTATTATGGTGTTAAATGTGTGCAAATAAAATGATAAATAATTTACTGACGTAACACGCATGCCACACCATAAATCGCATAAATTATTATTATTTATATTTATATTTTTACAATTAATTTATTTATTTGTTATTATTTTATTATTATAAATATTTTTTAAATAATATTTTTTTTTGTTTCTAGGAAAACAAATTAAATTAATCATCCACAATATTCAACACTAAATTACCCTGAAAACTCCCCTCTGGTTAGTCATTAAATGTTCTATATACTAGTTACATGTAATTACAAAACGAACCCCTTTGACACTTACTGGTGATGCCCAAGACAAGTATAAATAAAACAGGAGCATAGGTGGGGGGTGTCATCTGATGACCCCGTCCGCAGAGGCTAAAATACTGTTTTAAAGTTCAATATATTAGGCTATACAGGTGTCCAGGGAACTTAAATTTGCTTGCATAAGTTTAAATTATTCATTATGCTTTTGTATTCACGTGTATATACATGCTTTATTATTTACGTTTTTAATGATTAACACACTTCCACCAACTTTGATATGAACATACAATCTTTAAATGAGGTTGAATTATCCGACATACTGGTTTTGCTTTAAGAAGGTAATAAATACTGAAAATGCATCCAGATGCAATGCCTTCACATGTTATTATTGTGTAAGTTTCACTCCCTTAATGGTGGACCGATCACGTGATTCTAAACATGGCTGCGCACAGTACTTTGACGTCACTGGCCAATAAACCCGTCTATATTAAAGCCTTAATTACAAAGGCAGGGAACATTTTGTTCAGTATCGCGTCATGATTCGGTATGCAAATTTCAGAAACTGCTATTCCATTTTAAAACATTAAACAGTATTTGCTAATCAATTTTCAATTGACTAGAAATATTGCTAATCAAGATTTTAAAAACAAAATGGTCCCTGAAAGGTATTTAAGTTAGTACAGTGGTGTATATTTAAAGGGTTTAGCATTAATAAACATAATTTAAGTTCTCCATGAATAGCAATCATGTATATTTAAAGGGTTTAGCATCAACAAACATAATTTATGTTCATCTTGGATGTTGCATTTGTAATCATTTGTGTATATGGTTATTTTTAATTATTGAATCTTCTAAATACATGTTTTTATTTCCATGAATTCCTCAATCAAAATTGAACTGTCCTAATAAATGTGTTCGATCTCCATCAGTGGACCCATTGAGCTATTTCTTGTTCCAGTCATAGCGACTGGAATATAAGCCCATGGTATATGATATGGCGTTTATAAAACTTTAAAGATCCCTCGCTACTAATGGAAAAATGTAGCAGGTTTCCCCTTTTAGACACTAACTGTATGGGAGAATCACTAAATGTTTGACATCCAATAGCCAATGACCGGCCTCGGTGGTGTCGTGGTTAGGCCATTGGTCTACAGGCTGGTAGGTACTGGGTTCGGATCCCAGTCGAGGCATGAGATTTTTAATCCAGATACTGACTCCAAACCCTGAGTGAGTACTTCGCAAGGCTCAATGGGTTGGTGCAAACCACTTGCACCTACCAGTGATCCATAACTGGTTCAACAAAGGCCATGGTTTGTGCTATCCTGCCTGTGGGAAGCGCAAATAAAAGATCCCTTGCTGCTAATCGGAAAGAGTAGCCCATGTAGTGGCGACTGCGGGTTTCCTCTCAAAATCTGTGTGGTCCGTAACCATATGTCTGACGCCATATAACCGTAAAATAAAATATGTTGAGTGCGTCGTTAAATAAAACATTTCTTTCTTTCCAATGATTAATTAATCAATGTGTTGTAGTGCACGGCACAATATTTGATGCGAACCGCCATTCTGTTCACGTGTCGGTTACGCACAATTAAATTTAAGCAAACCGCAAACTGGTTACGTCATGACCCAGCTGTAAACGTTCAGAAATTAAAACTTGCAAACTTCACGACGTTTATTCACGCAGACATACTACTAGTATTTCGACAAATGTTTTAGGCTGAATTTTAGATACTTGTTGCACAGCAAATCAGTAAACAACGTTATATTTCAACAGTTGTAATTTGCAACCAGTCTAAAGTAAATGTTCAGTATAGAGTCGAGCCAAAAGTTTTAAAGAAATGTACTCAGACCGCTGGGGACGGCTAAATTATCTCAGATAATCTGCTGCTATTTTATCGCTAAAGGAATATATGTAGACATAATATTGGATTGCCTATAATTTTACATATGTTAAAAACAGTTTTAACATAAACAGGAATCCAAAAGTGTCACAAAAATTGAAAAATACTAACATCGCACAATGAGCTTTAAAAAACAAACATTTGGAACGTCACTGTAGTATAGAAGTACCATCGATAAAGTGAAAGTAGTGTAACCAGCGCAAAACAAAAAAAGGAATCCCTTCAAATAATTATGCATCTATTTCAAAGGCGAAGCACCCATTATGCACAGTACGCATGTGTGTAATGCAAAAACATAATCCGGGAATAGGTCGAGGCTGTCTGTAATTGTTCTATAAAATATCCTTTTAAAATTGACTCGAAAAAGAGGAAAAAAATGCCTCCGAAAAGGTTCAGAATTCATCTACAGCGGTTCTGAGTTCCAAAATTTCCACTGGGGGCTCCGGCTCCCGAATTCTCCGGCACGGGCACGGCTTAGGCGTGCGCATTGCTTAAAAAATGTCTGGTTATGCCCCTGTATTTTGTTTCAGTACTGGGGCTGATATTCAGTTTTTTTTATAATATTGTTAACTTTAGCAAGCATTAAAGACATTTTTTGGTAAAATGTTTTCTTTTGTATTTGTTTTAACTTTGTGTTTGAGCTAAAAACTATGTATTTAAAATATAATTTCATTGTAATTTTGAGGTAACCAATCAGGTAACCCACGGGTTACGCAAATATAATTCACGTAACCGAACAATTGGTTACCTAGGTAAAAACCACGTGAACCGACTTCCGGTTACCTCAGATTTCAAAATATTGTCCCCTGTAGTGGTGTTATTAAACAACACAAACTGTAACCTTTAAATAAATGTTATGGTTATACAAGTAATTATATTTTATTATATTATTTAACCTTTAGACTACTGGATTACAGGTTTATAATTTTCACTCACATTTAGTCACTTAAATGTTTTATAAATACATAAAATAAAGTTCATATTTGAAATGGTACAAGTATTATTTTCATGTATTTTCCTAATTTTTATGATATTTTAGATCATTATTCCTAAAAACAGTGGCTTTTTGACCAGATTTAAAAAAACACAAAAAAATACGATTCATATACATGTATGCTAATATTTGGTGATTTTTGTTGTTGGTAAAATTATCAAATTAGCTGTCACAATCAATTATAGAAAATGACCGCAACGTGCTGCTATTGATTGTTGTCAAGCGAAAATAATTGCCAAAAACCAAGGTATTTTCCATTGAAAACCAAAATCTAAAGACACAGGTGAGTGTTGTGTGCAAAACGGCAGGCAATGTGAAATGGGGAATGCACTGTATACAGTATGTCGACTGGCTAGATGTCAGGCGAGATATTTCGCCTGCAGTAGTCAGAAGGTTAAATAAAAGGGGTTTTTTTTAGTGATACACCAGTAACATTTCAAATCTACTGGGTGTCCCAGTCATTTAATAAAATGATGTAATAAAAACCCCAGAAATGTCAACCCTTGGTTAGTTTCGTAGCTTTATTATTTTTACGTTTGTGGTTTCAGATCCCCGAATTTGACAATCTGTACTTGGACATGAATGGAATCGTTCACGTGTGTTCCCACCCCGAAGATGACAACCCTCACTTCAGAATTACAGAAGAGAAGATATTCAGCGATATCTGTTATTACATTGAGGTAAATACAGACATCCATGATTGTTTATCATTTTAAACAGGATTTAGATAAGAATTGTTTGTCATTGTTTGTGAATTTATTGATCAATGTATAACAGTTGCAAATGGTATAAAATTGCACAGCGTAGCATAGCAAAGTGATTTTATACTAAATTTGTGACAGTTAATTACAAACAAATCTTATAATTATAAACAATACAATATATTTAGTTAAAAGTACACATAAATCAGCTTCTAACATCCTTTCCATGACCAGATTTACATAATTATGTCCTATTTGACTTAATACAGGCATTGAAATAAGTCGACAACGGTCGTTCAGGTTACCGGAAGGTTACCACATGTAAGAAAAGTCAAGAACTGTGTTTCGGCAATACATTCCGGACTTCCGCATTTCATTTTCTCGTAAAGAATTGCATCGATGTTCACGTGCACTTGTCCACTAGATGAATTTACTTCCGCATTTCGTTTTCTCCTACGAAATTGCACCGATGTTCTTGCACACTTGTGCAATTGCAAGCAATTTCGGCAATCCTTGTTTAAACATCACCCACTAGATAAATTTACTTCTGGATTTCCTTTCTCGTACTGATGTTCTGACTTTCATATAGTTGTGGTAACCTATAGATTACCAGGCTATATTTTGTGGTAACCTGTAAATGGGTTACCAGACACAATGCATATTTCGATGCCTGTTAATGACAGTATTTTTCTGAGGTTTATTGAAGTATTTTAGCAGTGTCGTTCCATCAGTATAGGGTAAATCGTTTAACAACAGAAAGTTTATAATTATAATAAAATGAAACCTAATTATGTTTAGCTTACATGATATACGCTTTTGCTTTTGCTGTCATTTCGGCAGGCATTGAAATAAGTTGATGAAAGTTGTTCACTTTACTAGCACTAGCAGGGCAAGCTCTGGATCGGTAGAAAATGTTGCCAAATTATCTACTGAACTTCAAAAATTGCACAAACCCAGATATTTTCTAACAAAATATCAAATATTTCACAAAATTATTTTGCCAAATCAAAATAAAATTGGCCAATTGTTTTTTAAATTTGCATTTGGCAAATTTGGTGAGTGCCAGAGCTGGCCATTCGGCAATTGTTTTTTAAAATTTGCAATTGGCAAATTTGGCGAGTGCCAGAGCTACAGGTACATATTAAGTTTCTATCGTAATACTTAAAAAGTATAAAGAAGTGTAGCAGGCTGCACAAACCTATTTTCATCGAAAATGAGTGTTGAGTGGGATCACAGCTGAATGGAATTACTAGATGCATAAACAAGACTTAAAAGATATATATAACAGGGCTTCTAGATTATGGTAGACACACTCCCATGGCTATTGATATTCAATGTTGGGCTAGTAAATAACTACTATTGTCATGCTCGATGGCTAGTGAAAACCAATTTGTTAAATGTTGCAGTTAAATCTATTTTGTAAATATGAATATCCTGACCCCACCCCAACACCCAATGTTAGTGTTTTTAATTACTATCTCCCTCTTTAGGTGACATATGTCTGATTATTAACTGTTCTTTAGTAAAATTGTATTAACATAAAGTAAAGTAGGGCTAGTGAATTTTTAATCGTGACTAGTAAATTTTTTAAATCACTGATCCCATGGCTAGTTGATTTTAAACAAAAACCTAGAAGCCCTGTATATAATAAAAGTAAAGTCTTTTTAAGATCACAAGTTTAAAATCTCGACGTTTCCTCAACTAAATGTTTACATGGTCAGTAGAAAACTAAACATCAAAACAGGAGTTCAGCCTTTAAAACCAGTAGGATAAAAACAGTTAAAGTGAAACACCAGAGTTAAAAGGTTGATCACATCTCAAGATAAGCTGACTGGGAGGACTGACAAAATAAAGATATAAAAACAGTTCAAGTGAAACACCAGAGTTAAAAGGTTGATCACATCTCAAGATAAGCTGACTGGGAGGACTGACAAAATAAAGATATAAAAACAGTTCAAGTGAAACACCAGAGTTAAAAGGTTGATCACATCTCAAGATAGGCTGACTGGGAGGACTGACAGAATAAAGATATAAAAACAGTTCAAGTGAAACACCAGAGTTAAAAGGTTGATCACATCTCAAGATAAGCTGACTGGGAGGACTGACAAAATAAAGATATAAAAACAGTTCAAGTGAAACACCAGAGTTAAAAGGTTGATCACATCTCAAGATAGGCTGACTGGGAGGACTGACAGAATAAAGATATAAAACAGTTCAAGTGAAACACCAGAGTTAAAAGATTGATCACATCTCAAGATAGGCTGACTGGGAGGACTGACAGAATAAAGATATAAAAACAGTTCAAGTGAAACACCAGAGTTAAAAGGTTGATCACATCTCAAGATAGGCTGACTGGGAGGACTGACAGAATAAAGATATAAAAACAGTTCAAGTGAAACACCAGAGATAAAAGATTAATCACATCTCAAGATAAGCTGACTGGGAGGACTGACAAGATAAGGATATAAAAAAAACAGGATACCTGAAAAATACTTGAAAAAAAAAAAAAAAAAAAAAAATTGTTTTAATTTTCTCTTGTTTTAGTTTCTGTTCCGCATGATCAGACCGAAAAAAGTGTTCTTCATGGCCATCGATGGCGTTGCACCAAGAGCCAAGATGAACCAGCAAAGAGGACGAAGATTCAGGTACAACGACTAAACCAGCTTTTTTTTCTACTCCTGGGAGTTAGAAGTTTCAAACTAAAGAAAGAAAGATTTTTTTTAATTTAACGACACACTGAACACATTTTATTTATGGTTATATGGCGTCAGAAATATGGTTCAAGACCACACAGATACTGGGAGAGAAAACCTGCTGTCGCCACTTCATGGACTACTCTTTTCAATTAGCAGCAAGGGATCTTTTATATGCACCATCCCACAGACATGGTAGTACATACCACAGCCTTTGATATGCCAGTCGTGGTGCACTGGCTGGAAGGAGAAATAGCCCAGTGGGCCCACCGATGGGGATTGATCCTACACCGATCGCACATGGAGCAAGCGCTGTACCACTGGGCTATGTCCCGCCCCTAAAGAATTTAAATTCTACCTAGGTTACTCCTAGGGATGGGATCTAAGTAACTTAGTTGGTTCTAGCATTCACCTGAGGTGGGGACGGGATGTAGCCCAGTGGTAAAGCATGTACCTGATGCGCGGTCAGTCTAGGATCGATTCCCGTTGGTGGGCCCATTGGGCTATTTCTCAATCCAGCCAGTGCACCACGACTGGTATATCAAAGGCTGTGGTATGTGCTGTCCTGTCTATGGGATGAGTATATAAAAGATCTTGTGCTACTAATGGAAAAATGTAGTGGGTTTCCTCTCTATGACTGTGTCAAAATGACCATATGTTTGACATCCAATAGCTGATGATTAATAAATCAATGTGCTCTATTGGTGTCATGAAACAAAACAAACTTTCTTTCACATAAGGTGTTTTGATAATAAAATCGAACTCTTCTGTGGACTCATTCTCTGTACATGTGTATTTAAAAGCTGTGGTATATGCTGTCCTGTCTGGGAAAAAAATGCATATAATGCTAATGGAAAAATGTAGCAGGTTTCCTATGAAAACTATGAGTCAGAAGTTATCAAATGTTTATCATCCAGTAACCGATGATTAATAAATCTATGTGCTCTACTGGTGTCGTTAAACAAAACACACTGTAAACTTTGACATTCTGTGGATGATTGATCTTCAGTACAACAGTGAGAAACCATACACACTTGAGAGGAATAAAGTGACAGTATTGGAATTAGTATTATAGTAAAAAGTAGACAACACTGATGTCACAGTGAACAGTGAAATATGCAATTTTGTCGACATGTCTTCATAATCATTTTTTTTTTTTTATCTAGACAGTAAGATTTTGTATTTTATTTTTCAGATCGGCACGTGAGGCAGAGGAGCTGGTGAAACAAGCGCTGGCCAAAGGAGAAAAACTCCCCGAGGAAAAGAGATTTGATTCAAACTGCATTACACCTGGTGAGTTAGAAGTCCGAATCACATTTGTTTTGTTTTTTTATCCCACTGGCCCCTTTCCTTTCTCGCCTTTGAATTCCATCTCATTTCTTCCCGATCTGGCAACAACTCCTGTCTTTCAACTTCTTTCGCTGTCCACCTCCACATCCTAGTCCTTGTCTTTCCAACCGCGACAGGTGCTTGTCTCTTGTGGCTATCTGTGCCACACACCTGTCATTCCCCATTGGCTTTTAGCTGTGGGCTTAGTCTGACCACTTCGGAGAGTGTTCATTAGTTACTTCTGGCATTGTTAAGAGGCACTTGTAACCACCTACTATGCACCCCTACTACCGGCAGTCGTTAGTTAGTGCCGTGGGTTAGACCAGCTTTATTAGTGGCAGAGGACGAGGATACTATCAGCGGTCGTTAGTTAGTGCCGTCCGAACCACATTGTTAACAACTATGATAAATTACTCTCCTACCTTTAATTACCATTAGATTCCCCCCACATTTTGTCCAGACACAAATCGTGAAAAAAACATAACATTGACACATACCAGAATACAGCCATGCCACCTATGTCGACTTTGCTGAGATCTCCTAGGACAAAGAGCGGGTAATAGTTCGCCGTCTGCTGTTTTGCTTTTTTGTGGAATACTCTTCAAGAGGGGTGGAAGCCTCTAAAATATTGGACTATAGTAATACATCATAATACCATAATACACGTCATGACGTTGTTAGATTACATCACATCCTTCCACCCCTCTTGCAGAGTATTCCATAAAAAAGCAAAATGGCAGCCTGCATGTTTTTTGTCTGAGGAGATTTCAGCAAAGTTTATATTGATGACATGATTACCATCAAGTATATGCAATCTGTTTCATGTTTTTCTTACGATTTCTCTCTGGACAAAATGTTGTGGAAATCTAAAGATAAAGGTAGGAGAATAATTTATGGTAGTTGTTAAATGTTTTTAAAAATAATTGTTCATCGCTCCTGTTTTAAATTATATATTTATATACGTTAAATGTTTATGACAAAGCAGGGTTTCTGTCAAAGGGTGCAGAGGGTAAAAGTACATACCCTAAAATCTTGAAAAAAATTAATGGATATATTTTTAGAATTTTTAGATAGATGACAGTAAGAGAAGTGTTTAAAATTTGTGAAAGTGTATGAAATGCAGAGTCTAATTTGATAACATTCAAACACATAGCCACCAAGTAGGGGCACTTACGGTCGGTTCTCTTTTTATTACATACCCTTAAATTAATTTTTTGGCAGAAAGCCTGCAAAGTCATTTTCATATCTGTGTGGTAAACATGCACATGTGCAAGCTATAAATGGCACATCGTAAAAGATAAATGATAACACTTTTTTGTTTTCCAGGCACTGTGTTCATGGCCAGACTTCAAGAGCAGCTCAAGTATTTTGTAGTGTATAAAGTGTCCACCGATCCACTGTGGCAGGGGCCAAGGATATATTTGTCAGGACATCAGGTGTGAGGTTTTTTCTCTTACTCTTTTGAATCAGAGGGTGGGACATAGCTCAGTGGTACAGCGCTCGCCTGATATGCGATCGATCTAGAATCGATTCCCGTCGGTGGGCCCATTGGGCTATTTCTCGTTCCAGCCAGTGCTCCACAACTGGTGTAACAAAGGCCGTGGTATGTACTATCCTGTCTGTGGGATGGTGCATATAAAGGATCCCTTGCCGCTAATCGAAAAGAGTAGCCGATGAAGTAGCGACAGCGGGTTTCCTCTCTCAATATCTGTGTAGTCCATAACCATATGTCCGATGCCATATAACCGTAAATAAAATGTGTTTAGTGCGTCATTAACTAAAACATTTCCTTCTTCTTTTGGTTTTCTCTGGTGTTTCATGATCCATCCAACTTGCAATTCGATGTTCTTTCTAATCAATAGTTAATTGCTGATATACAAAAGGCTATGGTATGTACTGTTCTGCCTCTGACAAAGACACTGTTCCGGCCAATGCACCACAACTGGTATACCAAAGGTCGTGGTATGTACTATCCTGTCTGTGGGTTGGTGCATATAAAAGATCCCTTGCTACTAATTATAAATGACAGTAGAGTGAGGGCGAGACGTAGCCCAGTGGTAAAGCAATTGCTTGATGCGTGGTCGGTCTAGGATCTATCCCCCATAGGTGGGCCCATTGGGCTATCCAGCCAGTGCACCACAACTGCTATATCAAAGGCTGTGGTATGTGCTGTCTTGTCTGTGGGATGGTGCATAAAAAAGATCACTTGCTACTAATGGCAAAATAGATAAAGATTCAGATTAAACTAGATTTTGTATTTCCAGGCCCCAGGAGAAGGAGAGCATAAAATCATGGACTTCATCCGATACGAGAAGTCGCAGCCAGGCTACGATCCGAACACACGGCACTGTCTGTACGGGCTGGATGCCGATCTCGTAAGTCTTAGTGGGCAGCATAATAATAAGTGGAAGACAGCTTTTCTTTTCAACATTACCTGTAATCAAAACTAGTGCATATTCCCTATGGTTAGTAGACTGGTCCGAACATCCCAACAGCCAATGGGATGGCCTGAATTCTTCTACTGCGCACCCCTTCCTGTTCCGGTCATGTGACTGTAACTTCCTTCGTTTTCCTTCGCGTCTTATGGTTAATAAGTGGAAGCCAGCTATTCTAATGATTCTTTAGACCAAATTCTGACATACTATATAATTGTTCTATTAATAATTACAATTACCATTATATTTTTTAAGCCATTTATTATTTATAATTTTATAATTTATAATCACTAGGAGTGATTTTGCCTCAAGACCACAACATAAAAAAACCCTCTTTAAATTATTTTTCAGAATACCATTGCCATTTTATTTAATATTTTGTAATAATACATGGTTCGCACAGACCTTGAAAAGTCCTTGAATTTCAGGGTAGTCCTTTAAAAGTCCTTAAATTTCGTAAATATTAAATTTATGCTTAAAAAGTACTTATATTTTGTGACTAAGTGCTTGAATTTTACAAAAACATCCTCGAATTTAAAAATTAAGATCCACTGGAAAAACAATTAAACAGAAAACACTTTTTGTTGATTTTTCGCTAAAATTTTAAACCTGTTACTGGACATTTTTCACCGGGTATCGGATTATAACACACACCGGAAGTGGCAAGATGCTGTAACCGCGCATGTGTTGGCTCTGTTGAATCGGAAAAATTAGTCACAAGTGTGTCTATAATTTGAAGTGGGAAACTAACCCACTTTACTCTGAATGGTTACGGTCATATAAGAATGACAAACGGAAGGCAACGTGTGTTTTGTGCGACAAAGTGTTTGATGTAACCAGCATGGGCGAAAGTGCGGTGAAATCTCATTTGCGGAGTTCGAAGCACCAACAAATGAGTTAGCAAAATTAGAGACCAAATTAGGTGCTCAATTGGAAGCACTCCAAAAAATATAGACTGACATGTATACACCATTGCAGTACTTTGGAAACATATTAAATTAGAAATATTGAACTCTCGAAAATACAGTAAACACTTCGACACTGTATGCTACTAGTGTGTATACAGGTAATACTATTTAGTTGTTTAGACTGGTATTACGGTCAATGTCATAGATTAAACAATATTTATTAACGTTTAACGTTTGACCAACAGGCGATGCCTATATTAAGGTCTCTCCCTAATGTCATAGATGCTTATGGGTTGCATTTAATTGATTACGGTATAGGTGTACTTGAAAAATATTCCTTGAAAACAAGCAGAAAAGTGCTTGAAAAGTCCTTGAAAACAATCTGTTTAAGCCTGTATGAACCATGTAATAAGAATTTTATGTCAAAACTGCTTCAGGTGGCTACAAGTTGGTTGGACAGGGTTTTCATCGGAACCTTTTCTAATTGATGGGGCTATGCCAGCTTGCTTTGCCAAACTGAAGAAGACCCTATGTTGCTGATATTCCCAAGTAATATTCCCATGGGCCGAATTTACGAAGCCTGTTTTTCTTAAAAGCAGGTGTTTAAGCATTGTAAATGTATGTACCGTATATTGCCGTGCATTAGCCGACTTTTGAAGTCTAGAAATACTTTACAAAAGAAGAGAGTCGGCTTATCCACGGAAGCAACAAATTGGTTCATAAAATTCCGATCGAAAACACTCCTGACCCCGACTTAAAAATTACTTACTTTATTTTATTGTCATTTCAATGGTAAAAACGTGTTCTTTCCAATTGTCCACCATAATTGTTTGACAGGACTAGTCTTTCACCGACATCTCTGTCTATATCATTTGTAAGCTCTTATTTGATTGGATCACTCGATTTCTGTTATGATTTATCCGTGCTAAATTATTTTTGCACGGCATTGAAGATGTTAGCATTGCAATAACGATTACCGTGACTGATAATTAAAGAGGAAAAAATATAATGAAAAAAAAAAGCACAAGTTTATTTGTTGACAGTATTATTGTTATTATTATTGGTCGGCCTTATGTGTGACCGCACACGAAGAGGATTAAGTAAGTAAGTATAATTGAAATCAATACAATGTACAACTGGACAAAAGATGACTTCGGCTTATACACGAAGGCAATGATTTTGTATTTGATATTTAGGGTCGAACTAACAGGTCGGTTTATACAAGAAGTCGGCTAATACACGGCAATATACGGTAGTTACATATTTTTTGTGCTGGGATATTGTTAAAGATTCATTTATTCATCTTTTCCTTGTGTATTGTTGGTACTTCAGTTTAACTGTCCCTGTCTAATTTTGTACTTGATATTTAGGGTCAAACTAAGAGCTCGACTTATACAAGGAGTTGGCTAATACACAGCAATATACGGTAATTACATATTTTTTTGTGCTGCGGTATTGTTAAACATTAATTTATTCATCTTTTTCCTCGTGTATTTTGATACTTCAGTTTAACTGTTCCTGTCTAATTTTGTACTTGATATTTAGGGTCAAACTAAGAGGTCGGCTTATACAAGGAGTCTGCTAATACACGGCAGTATACGGTAGTGATATATATTTTTTCCTCCTGTATTGTTGGTACTTCAGTTCAACTGTCCCTTTCTAATTTCAGATGATGTTGGGGTTAACTAGTCATGAACCTCATTTTTCACTGCTCCGGGAGGAGGTTCGATTTGGTGGCAAAAAGGACCGAAACAAAAGGTATTAAAAAGATATATATATATATATATTAGTACAATGGCAGTTCCAAAGTATTGTCAGTCAGGATACTAATAATTGAAAAGGATTTTAGAATTAATTTTTGTTAACATTGCATTGGATGAAAGCAGGGTTCGTGCGGAGTCTGGAAAACATTGAAAAGTATGGAATTTTGAAAATCCATTTTCCAGACCTGGAAAAAGGTATGGAAAAATACCTTTTTTGCGAGTTGGTTTGGAAAAAGTATGGAAATTCGTGTTTAGGACTCATGTGGAAAATTTTAGTTGCGTGAAACCGGCGGAATCTGACGACGTTTTCCAATCTCAGCACTAACGTACATTTGGGAAATCGAGACACAACAATTGCAAACATTTACCGAAGATTTGAAGTAGGCGCTTGCGCAGTGCATATGACAAAAAGATTGTCCGTTTTGTCAAATTTTCAGAAAATATGGGGAGATGTATTTACTCCCAGTCTTGATGCGAGTCTTGAAATGTTTTTGTTTTTTTTGTCTTGGAAAAAGTCTGGAATGTTTTTGTTTCCAAGGTGTATGAACCCTGTGAAAGGTATATTTCAGAATTCACAAAAGTGACATTTCATGGGAAAAGTCCTCTTCTGACAAAGGAGAAGGTAAATTTAAGGGTGTTTTTACTTCTTTTTTTTTTTTGCAAAATGAATTACTTTAGTTCTCAAATAATATTTTAAACAAAATATCAGTGAAATTATTTCCTTAAACTAAACCAAAATTCATTGTTTTTAAAATTCACAATTGGCAAATTAGATGAGTGCCAGAGATAGCCCTGGATAGTGATTTCCTCTTTTTATTACTTTTTTTTTTCTTTCAGGCCAGCCACACCCGAAGAGACGACCTTTCACCTGTTACACCTGTCTCTAATGAGAGAATACCTGGACTACGAGTTTTCTCAACTCAAGGTAACTTACTGTACATGTAGCTCTCCTATACTGGGGGATTATTATTTTACACAAGGGGTGGGACGTAGCCCAGTGGTAAAGCGTTCGCTTGTTACGTGTTCGGTCTAGGATTGATTCCCATCGATGGGCCCACAGGGCTATTTCTCGCTCCAGCCAGTGCACCACGACTGGTATATCAAAGGCTGTGGTATATTATCCTGTCTGTGGGATGGTGCATATAAAAGATCTCTTGCTGTTAATCGAAAAGAGTAGCACATGAAGTGGCGACAGCGGGTTTCCTTTCTTAATATCTGTGTGGTCCTTAACCATATGTCCGACGCCATATAACCGTAAATAAAATGTGTTGAGTGTGTCGTTAAATAAAAGATCACCGTATTATTTTACTCTATCCTAAAACCCTGTTGTGGTCTGGTCTGCATTTGGGTGATTCACATTTTAGTTACAAACTTTAAGACATTGGGTGATTAGGAAAAGATAACTCATGAGAAATGTTACACACCATTTTAGTGAGACCTCGTTGTGTGAAATGTTTGGAATGGAAACTAAGATTTGTGATATGAGAATGAGTTTTGAGCAGATGTTGATCATACAAAATGTCAGTCATATCGTAACGGCATTAAAGAACAATAATTAACAATTTGACATAGTACTTTTAGTCATCTATACTGATGGAAAGAAATAAAGGATCACACAGATATCAACAAGAAATAATGACTGCATCAAAAATCAATTCATGTTGTCCGAAATT
Source organism: Gigantopelta aegis (assembly GCF_016097555.1). Taxonomy (NCBI): domain Eukaryota; kingdom Metazoa; phylum Mollusca; class Gastropoda; order Neomphalida; family Peltospiridae; genus Gigantopelta; species Gigantopelta aegis. The sequence goes on along the minus strand of NC_054713.1, from coordinate 33,340,973 downwards.
GACTGGGAACATATAGGCAGCACATTCAACACTACAGATGTTCAATCCCACATTACAACTTGGTATGAAATACAGACATTACTACGTCAGTTGTGAATTAAATATGGTCTACAATTTGATGTGTTCCCTTATTTCTTTCCATCAGTATATAAACCCCACCTGTCATTTTATCAGTAGGGACATTTTGTGGGTTTTTTTATCTCATAGACCTTTATCACTGATGAAAGTTCAAGTTTTTTTTTTTATCTCATAGACCTTTATCACTGATGAAAGTTCAAGTTTGTTTTTTTATCTCATAGACCTTTATCACTGATGAAAGTTCAAGTTTGTTTTCTTTAATAACACCACTAGAACTCACTAATTTATCATTTGTTGTTGTATATCAAATGTATGATAATTCTGACATCTTGCCTGTAGAGGAAAGTTTGTTTGTTTTGTTTAACGACACCACTAGAGCACATTGATTTATTAATCATCGGCTATTAGATGTCAAACATATGGTCATTTTGACACAGTCGTAGAGATGAAATCCACTACATTTTTCCAGTAGTAGTAAGGGATCTTTTATATGCACCATCCCACAGACAGGATAGCACATACCACAGCCTTTGATATACCAGTCGTGGTGCACAGGCTAGAGCAAGAAATAGCTTAATAGGCCCACCGACGGAGCTCGATCCTAGACTGACCGTGCATCAAGCGAGCGTTTCCCCACTGGGCTATGTTCCACCCTTTTTGCCTGTAGAGGAAACCTGCAAAATGTTTTCATTAGCAGCAAGAGATCTTTTATATGTACTTTTCCACAGACAGGACAGTACATACCATAGATTTTGATGTACCAGTTGTAGGGCAGTGGTTCGAACAGGAAAAACTCGGTAATAAAAATCAAATTCTTTTTATTTTTGTACTTACTAAAAGTTTGTTTTGTTTAATGACACCACTAGAGCACATTGATTTGTTAATTTGGTAATTGCTGTCAGTACAGTTGTTAAATTTGCGCACTGCTAACTAAAGCTTATGACAATTGAAAATTACTTAACTAGGAATATCATATAACCATTCCCCACAGCTAATATACCTTACAATTTTGGCAACTGTAAATTCTTATTATAGAGTTCCCCTACTTATTTTGAAGAGTATATATATATATTCTTTTCACATTACCTATCCTCAAAACAGTGCACTCCCCCTTATGGTTAGTAGTCTGGTCCGAACATCCCGACAGCCAATGGGATGGCCTAAATTCTTATACTGCATACTCCTCTCTAGTTCCGGTCACATGGGCTGTTGGGATGTTCGGACCAGACTACTAGCTGTAGTGGGGAGTGCACTTGTTTTTAAGACAAGCAATGTCTAAAAGAGAAAACACTCCCAAGATTTCTCCACTGTTTATCTTCTTCTCTCTCTAGACGACACTGCAGTTTGAGTACAGCCTGGAGAAGATCATAGATGACTGAACCCTGATGGGGATTTTCTTTGATATTTTCTATATTAAAAAACACTTATGACGAATCCTATATTAAATTGTTCTAATTATATATTCATTTTCTCTCTCTCTCTCTAGACGACACTGCCGTTTGAGTACAGCCTGGAGAAGATCATAGATGACTGGATTCTGATGGGGATTCTCGTTGGCAATGACTTCATCCCTCACCTGCCGCACCTACACATCAACCATGACGCGCTGCCCATGCTGTGGAAGAACTACATGGAGGTTTTGCCCACTCTGGACGGTGGGTGCCGCTCACTCAGTTCTACAGCTGTCACTTTCCCCTTCTACGTAATGCACAATTGGTCTGGGATCGATCCCCATTGGTGGGCCCATTTGATCATTTCTTGCTATAGGCGGGACATAGCCCAGTGGTAAAGCACTCGCTTGATGCACAGTTGGTCTGGATTCAATCCCCACTGGTGGGCCCATTCAATTATTTCTCACTATGGGTGGGACATAGTCCAGTGTTAAAGCACTCGCTTGATGCACAGTTGGTCTGGGATCGATCCCCATTGGTGGGCCCATTCAATTATTTCTCACTATGAGCGGGGCGTAGTCCAGTGTTAAAGTGCTCGCCTGAATGAATGAATGTTTTTTTAACGACACCCCAGCACAAAAATAGAGATCGGCTATTAGATGTCAAAGTTAAGTACATCAATATGATTGTGCTCACCTGATGCATGGTCGCTTTGGGATCAATCCCCATTGGTGGTCCCATTGGGCTATTTCTCACTATAGCCAGTGTACCGCAGCTGGTATATTAAAGGCCGTGGTATGTGCTATCCTGTCTGGATTCGTGCATATAAAAGATCCCTTGCTATTAATGGAAAAATATAGCGGGTTTCCTCTCTAAGACTACAGGTCAAAATTACCAATTGTTTGACATCCAATAGCCAATTAGTGTGCTTTAGTGGTGTGATAAAACTTAACAAATTTTAACTTCCTTCCCCTTTCTGCTCAGATTTTTCTCCACAATTGATAATATGAGAGTGGGAGGAAGCGGAGATAAATTTTGTCTTGCCTTTACAAAGTAAAAAGGCCAGCTATACACATTGTACGTGTTACGGTTTCGGTGCATTAACCTTTGCATTTAACTCGTCATTACAGGTTTGTTTCTAGTTGTGTTTTGGAAGAGAGACCGCATATTCCATAAAATGTGTGTATCAGTAAAAAAACCCTCAAAACAACCCATTTACACACAAGAGTATTTGGATTTTTTTGTTACTTTGTTGGGTTTTTTTCAGGTTATCTGAATGAAGATGGTCACTTGAACTTGCGTAGATTTGAAGTTTATCTACGCAGACTTTCAAAGGTAAGTAACTGACTTGGAGAAAAAACATTCTGAAATATATACACGATAGTGCTGACATGCTAACCATGAAACGATAGTGCTGACATGCTAACCATGAAACGATAGTGCTGACATGCTAACCATGAAACGATAGTGCTGACATGCTAACCATGAAACGATAGTGCTGACATGCTAACCATGAAACGGTACTTTATGAAATCAATCAATTGGAACATTAGGTATATTCCGATTGAATTGAGTTCATCAAGTGTACTTGAACGATTCATTTTGACCATTTAATGGACTACAACAGGTATCTGAGAATTGAAAATTAGTGTAAGCCATTTATCGGTCAAGCAGAAACAAATCCAGGCCTGTAAAATGTTTAGAGTCTTAGATTCGAGACCATGTAAATGATATCTAAAATTTAATGCATGAACCCAAAATGGGTTACATAAAACTAAACTTGCACTTGTGTGAAATATTGTTTAAGAGATCTGTAAAACTTCCATCCATGAATTGCTGTGTCATAATTACATGTTTGATTGATTGTTTAAATACAGGGATGTGAGAGCTATGTGGAAACGCGTAAATGCATATTTTTTTTCATTTTATCTTTAAAAAAAAACCAAACCAAAAAACTATGCGCCTTTTGGCTGACGAAGACTGCCACGCCATGCACAAGAGTTAGATCGAAAGTAGTATCACGAGATCGCAAGTAGTATTCACGCGTAGTACATTCCCTTGGCTTTTTTTTCGTCAGCTTCGCTGCGATTGGCCAGTTTTGTCCAATCCAGGATATGCTATTTGAAAGCCTTTGTTTGACTTGGGATGAGCAGACCCTAGACCACAGCTGCAGTAAACGTTTTCCTCTCACATTCCTGTAATATTTTTCATTGTCTCACCTGTATGACATAAAAGGGAGAGACCGGCCTCGGTGGCGTCGTGGCAGGCCATCGGTCTACAGGCTGGTAGGTACTGGGTTCGGATCCCAGTCGAGGCATGGGATTTTTAATCCAGATACCGACTCCAAACACTGAGTGAGTGCTCCGCAAGGCTCGATGGGTAGGTGTAAACCACTTGCACCGACCAGTGATCCATAACTGGTTCAACAAAGGCCATGGTTTGTGCTATCCTGCCTGTGGGAAGGGCAAATAAATGCAAAATCTGTGTGGTCCTTAACCATATGTCTGACGGCATATAACCGTAAATAAAATGTGTTGAGTGCGTCGTTAAATAAAACATTTCTTTCTTTTTTTTTAAAAGGGAGAGATATGCATATTACTTTTCTGACAGTGGCAACTCTTGCATTTGTTTCGCGTTCACATCAGTTTTGTCAGAAACTAAAAGGCCAAAATCAAATGAAACTTTGTTTATAGTTGCACCTATAGTCTGTCCCATCATTCTATTAAAATGTTTTTTGTAAATAATTTCAGTTTGGTTTGACGTAAGAGGAAAAGTAAACATGTTTTGGAAATAACAAAGAAATACAATTTGTGTGTGCAATTTACAAATCAGTTGGTTCGGAAATAAATAACTTGTAGTAAATTACATAGTATATAAAAAAATGCAACCGGATGGACTATAGTTGGATGTTATTACAATGCATCAACATTTTTTTATTGTAGGCGAGACATTTAATTCACAGAATTCTTGTTTTGACTAATTAACAAACAGTTCTACGATGTGATTAATAAACATTAGTTTTCTTTCCTGTAGTTTGACATGGAGATGTTTGAAGAAAACTTGAAAACCATGATCAAACAATTTCATAATGTAATTAAAGGGACGGGCCCTAGTTGTTCAAACACTATAGGCATATTTTTCACTATTAGAACCATTTATGATCACTGAAATCAAACATTACTTATATTTTATTGTTTAGATTATCCATTTTCATATAACCAAAGTTTTTCTGGTCATCCTGGTGTTTCTAATACCACAAAATGCATTTTTAAATATTTTAAAAAATGCACGTGTCTGACAAGTAACAGTTATAGAGTCAAGTTTTAGTCTATTTTTAACAATATTTCACCATTTCAACTTCACAGCCTCTTGTTTCATTCTCTTGTAACATTATCCAAATGTGTCGCAGGTTTGTAACTTAACCACACTTTAGTGTCCATTTTTACGGTTTGAAACTAGAGTTTAATGAAGCTTTGGGTTTTTCTTTCTCTAGTTTGACACAGAGAAGTTTGAAGAGAACTACGATGACTTGAAGTGGCTGGCCAGCAAGGTGGGCGGTCAGTCGATCCACGCGGGAACCAGCGCCAAGGAAGTCAAAGATGCTGTCAAGAAGAGGAAACAGAAGGTTCGTTTATTCACTGGGGGGTGATGGGGTGGGAAGAGGGTGGGATGTTGCCCAGTGGTAAAGCACTCACCTGATGCACAGTCCATCTAGGATCAATCCTAGTTGATGGGCCCATTGGGCTATTTCTCGTACCAGCCAGCGTTTCATAGTTGGTTTAACAAAGGCCATAGTATGTACTATCCTGTCTGGGATTCTGCACATAAAAGATCATTTGCTGCTAATCGGAAAGAGTAGCCCATTGCACGGTGACAGAGGGTTTCCACACCATATGACCTTAATTGAAATGTTTGTGTCCATCATTAAATCAAGTGATCCTTCCTCCATTCCATTGGGAGGAGTGAATGTAATTGAGGTAGAGCATTCAACTAGTGTTAGGGGTGGGATATATACTGATGGAAAGAAAAAAGAGAACACACTCAATTTGTAGACCAAATTTAATTCACTACTAGCATAGTAATGTCTGTATTTCATACCAAGTTGTAATGTGGGACTGAATGTCTGTAGTGTTGAATGTGCTGCCTATATGTTCCCAGTCAACTTCTGACTATGAATTGATTTTTGATGCAGTCATTATTTCTTGTTGCTATCTGTGTGATCCTTTATTTCATTCCATCAGTATAGCTCATTCAACAGAGCAATTGATTGAGGTGCTTGGATTGAAGGATCAAATCCTCGCAGTGGATCCCTCCCAATGTCTGGTGTATAAAAAGCCATGGTATGTGCTGTTCCGTCTGGGAAACTGTATATAACAGATGACTTAATGCTAAAGGGAAAAAAAAAAGTCGACACCTGTGCCCATGACAGGTGTGCACTACAACAGCTTGCACGTGCATCACGCAGTTGCCCCGTACACGTGCGTGGGGTGTCATTCTCGATTTTGACAATTTCCAGGAAGGTCCATTAATGACTGTGGAACATTATTTCTGTCAATCTTTTTCATTCTTTTGATCATGCAGTTGTTATTGTTTTGTTTTTAGTCATTTTTATTGTTTTAATTTGTGATTTACTGATAAAAAATGTCAACTTTCAAATTTCACTTCTGACCCCAATCATCCTTCAAGATCTTTGGTGGTCATAAAACCTACTGTAATACTGAACTATTGGTTGTAATGTTTGCCCAATTAATTCACTATTATCATATAATCATTCCCCACAGCTAATATACCTTACAATTTTGGCAATTGTAAATTCTTATTAGAGTTCCCTTTCTTTTTTTCAAGAGTATAAGTTAAGACCTTTGTTGCTTTTTGGTGGGAAAAATCAATTGTTAAAATGACCCTATTTTACACACCAAATGAACACAGATTAATATGTCCTGAGTTGTTGTTGAACAGCTATTACATTTCCTTGTCTTGAGTTTATACAACCTTTTTATGTGAATATCATAAACCACTTGATCTTTTTCAGATATCATTTGAGAGTACTAACGCATTTGCCTCCCTTGAAGGCCTCGACTCAACTCTGGAGGATAGTGTAGATCTTACTCGCTCAAGTAGGTGTTTTCCCGGCTTCATACAGTCTATTTTTAATGGAAGGAATGTTTTTAAAAATCTAGATCACCTATGGGGGAATTATATTTAGAAAAATCACACACACCCCAAAAAAAATAATCAGTTAACTCAAATTCATATTTATTTCAGAAGTAATTGTATAGTAGTTAAAATGAGTTTAAGAACTGAAGAATTAAGAAATTGTGTACACTTTATAAAAGTTTCTTTAATTCAGGATAACTAGAAAATCACATTCAAATTTTATTTTGTACAATAGTTGTGGAAATAAAATTATCAATTTAGAAATTTAAGCTGAATTTTGTGTGAAAATTATGAATAACCAATGGCATATCATATATATTATGGGCAGTGCTATAGATAGTACTAAGCCAAATAACTTCTGGCTGGTTCAAAGTTCGATGTGCACCAAAATTTTAATAAAGTAGTTAACACCCCAAGTCTGTGATTGGTGATAAATGTCAGTAAAAAATAAAATGGTGTCATCTGGGCAAAAAATATATGCACTTTTCATTTAGTACCACTGTGTCAAGTAGTCTTGTGCTTGAAACATGCATGGGGTACCTGTAAAAAAAAGTACAAAAATTTTTGTGCAGAACTAGTGTAATCATAGACATTACCTGTTATCTCTGAAATGAGCAGCTTGACCCCCATTTTTTTTTCTGATTCACTTCAAGAGTGAGGTGTGGTAGTATTTATATCTGTGGTGTTTATGTCAATTGATATGCTGCAGGTAGGAGTTTTAGCAATATATGTTACTATTGTCATCTATGGGATTTGATTTAGTGGTACACGCCCTTTAGAATTAAGTGACTATTTATTTTATCTGTATTTTATTTATTTATTCTGTACTGGCCTCAGTGGCGTTGTGGTTAGGCCATCAGTCTATAGGCTGGTAGGTAGTGGGTTCGGATCCCAGTCGAGGCATGGGATTTTTAATCCAGATACCGACTCCAAACCATGAGTGAGTGCTCCGCAAGGCTCAATGGGTAGGTGTAAACCACTTGCACCGACCAGTGATCCATAACTAGTTCAACAAAGGCCATGGTTTGTGCTATCCTGCCTGTGGGAAGAGCAAATAAAAGATCCCGTGCTGCTAATCGGAAAGAGTAGCCCATGTAGTGGCGACAGTGAGTTTCCTCTCAAAATCTGTGTGGTCCGTAACCATATGCCTGACGCCATATAACCGTAAATAAAATGTGTTGAGTGCGTTGTTAAATAAAACATTTCTTTGTTTCTTTCTTTATTTATTCTGTTGAAAATAATCTTGTCTTTCCTCTTCTTTTTGGTGGTGTTTTTATTTATCTGGAAACCCATGCCATCTTATAAATCTAAATGTATAATTTACCCCAATATACTTGTCACAATATATTGACGTATTCGTACACGAGTGTGTGTTTTTATACTAACAAATACTGTACCAAGGCTTCGAGAATGTTTATAAAATCCGCTAGCCATGTGATCAGTGATTTTAAAAGTTTATTAGCCACGATTAAAAATTCACTAGCCCTACTTTACTTTAAGTTAATACAGTTTTACTAAATAATAGTAAAAATTGCATATATGTCACCTGAAGCGAGAGATATAGCTTAAAAAATAAATGTGGACAGGATATTCATATTTACAAAATAGACTTAACTGCAATATTTGACACATTTTTTTACTAGCCGTCGGACATGGCAATAGTAGTTATTTACTAGCCCAACATTGAACATCACTATCCATGGGAGTGGTGCTACCATAATCTTGAAGCCCTGCTGTACTAGAATTGTTGTACCGAATATTGTGTTTCGACATATCTTTATCAGTTAAATGTTAATGTTTTAGCATAGTGTTTGAGCACTTACTTTGTAAGGTAATGAATTAACATTACCAATGTATTTTGGAGCAATAAAAATTGAAGAAAAAAGACGAAAAAACAAAAACACACTGGAAGTGTCTATGCCAGCCTTTGATAGCTAAACTAAGTTGATATGAATTTCATTGATATTTTATTGTTTGCAGTAATAATTTAAATTAACTCTTTTGCATCCAACTTTACAAACTGAAAATGTTACAGAACCAATTTTCCAAAATGAAATTTGTCATTTTGTATCTACATTTTTCAACCTCATGTTGTAAGAAAGCAATTAACCAAACACTTTTTTGTGATAATTAATGGGTTTTTTTGTAGACATCCTAGTATGACCGATTACCATAATAAAAATTTATGTCAAGCTTAGAACTTATTATTATTTTTTTTAAATGAAAACCCCAGATCAGAATTTTGTTTTTGTTTATGACAATTTCAGCAAGTTTATTTTTATTATTGTGTTCTCGGACAATAAAGATTATTTTTTTAAATTTAAAATAGAAAATATGATATTTAATATAATAAAGTTTGTTACAGAAAAAATTAAGCTGGAAAATATAATATTTAATACAATAAATAATTTATTAAGTAAAATATTAAAATGGAAAATGTGATATTTAACATAAAGTTTATTGAGAAAAAATTAAAATGAAAAATATGATATTTAAAATAAATGTTTGTAAATTAATGTAATTGTAGGCTCGTCACACTCGCTGGATGAAGAAACAGATGATGTCACGGAAACGGATCTGTCGGACTCTGATACGTTTGACGCCGAGTTTCGACAGAGCAAGCGAAGCTACTACATGGACAAGATGGAATATGAAGTTGTGTCGGAGTAAGTATTTAAAAAAAAAAGCTGTGGTGCAGGGGTGTAACATTCTCTTTGAGAATGGCCAATACAGCACACATTGAAATTTTGAGTAAAAGTCAGTATCTATCTGTGATATTTGTATTTTTGCACAGTTCTTTACGCTGTTTTTATTTGAATCTTGAATTTTTATATTGATGTTGATCATCACCTTATTTGTTTGCATCACCATAGTTTGACTCCCAATAGCCGATGTATTTTTCGGGCTGGGGTGTCGTTAAACATTCATTCATTCATTCATTTAAAAAAAAAGTATATGAGAAGAGTTACAGTGAAGTGGTATTGGAGTAAATATTTAAATAATACAGTATTTGTAGACCCAGTGGTTTTCCGTTTTAAAAAAAAGCTATTTTCCGTTTCATGTTTTTGCAAATTTCGTTTCATTTCCGTTTCAGAATACAATATGTAGGCCTAATTAACAATTTAAATAACACAAGTTGCGACAAATTAACATAACAGGCAGACAACGCTGTTTATTTTTTTAATTTTTCATAATTCTTAAAGGAGAGGACAATTAAGGCATTTGACCTGGTATGCATATTCAACGATATATAATGCACATTATTGCTTAATATCAACATGTATAATCGTATAGTTAATTAATAAAGCGGTTAATTGTGACGACTATTATATATAACGGGCGCAGCCATTTTGTACCATCTCAGTGAGTACGCCCTCTGGCGAGTTGGTGGTTACATCATATTTAACGCGTCACGTCAGGAATGAGCCTTAGAACTAGAGAAACACAATCTACCTGGTTTTTGCGGGATGATAAATAGTCATACATTGCAATGTTCTGTAATTATACACATCTCAGTAAGCCAACAGTAAGTATATCCAGCATATATATATTATTTTTCAATACAAAATAAAATACCATTGTCAAAGTGGCTACACAACAAGTCGAAACAATTAACAATGTTTTTCCTATGCATTAACCTACGTACTGAAATGATACACGGAGTGTTTTCTTAGTTAATTGGTCTATGCTGTTAGTTGCTTCTACCTGTGATTTCTGATTGGCAGGTGTGTATTTGATTGGTAACCAGACGAGCCAATTAATTGACGCTGTCTAGAGACAAAAATACATACTGGTATTGTGGAATATTACCTGTCGCCCCTAAAATTGTAATGGACATGGTTTATTACTGTAAATAGTTCTGTAAAACTATTAATTAAGTAGACTCTTCCATCTACAACCACAGAACTGACCAATTACGTAGTCCCAAAGAAAAGAAAATTATCACTTGGGTATCGTGGGTTGTCGTTTTTGCTCCAACGTAGCATATCAATGGGCGTAATAGTGTACATTTTTTCTTGGATTATTAAACAGAGAAAAATACTATAACCCCATTTTGTTCCGTTAATGCAACTTGAAATATATTTAGTTAAATAGTTTATTATATTATTACGTCATTTATGCTGTTTTACAAGTCAGGTTGATCAAAGAGAAGTGCCGTGTCGAAAATTACTGCTTTTGTTTACACTGTACATACAGAAGATGGTCAGGAGCTGACGTCACTTCGCCCCAAGCTATCCCACCGGACTTAACAAAAACAAAACAAAATGGCTGCCCCCAGTTAGCAGGAATAATCATGTTTTTTTATTAACTCTAAAATTACGCGTTTTTCATTTGCTAAAGTGTCAGTATGTGTTGGTGGTCCGGGTATGCATCTTTCCAACACATAAGGCTCTTGTTGGAGTTGATCCTACCTTTAACAAAATATTAATTTTTTAAGTTTTAAATTTATGAAAAAAATAAAAAGTACCTTTTGTTAAATATATCATATCAATTTTTTTTTAATAATTACCATTGAGTCTGTTTTATTTACTTTGTACAAAACCAAAACAAGGGTCCAAAAATTGACTGGCGTCAAAATGAACATGCGGTGCTATTTGTTGTTAAATCAAAGTAGGCCTTCATATTAGTAGCGAAAAATTGGAGCAAAGGTTACAGTTATAACAACTACATAAAGCATAATTATCAAACAATTGAGTGCACTGTTTTATTCAACGGGGCTTAGTGTTAACAAAACGTAGCTTAAAAATCAGTCTTCCAAGACGAGCGTTAGCGAGAAAAAACAACAAAACCTGTCCCATCTGCGCAGGGGCAACAGACTAAGCAGTAAACCAGTCCCAAGTTCAGCCAGCAAACGTTTTGCTAACGTTCGCGAATATTTGGTTCTCAACGTGGCCATTTGGTTTACTGTAAAGCGATGTTGTTTTTCCGCTCGGTCTGGCTGAACGTAGCCCCGGTACGCGTTTGCCAATAGGTCTGCACACGGGCCAATCGTCAACTTTACAGTGTGTGGCAATAGTAAAATGGTATTAATTAATTTAGTTTTTACTTCGCAAAAAAGCGTAATTCCGTTTCACAATGGGAATTCCGTGAAGTGCTATCGGAGTAATACAGTATATGAGAAGAGTTGCTTTGAAGTGGTATCGGAATAAGTATTTAAATAATACAGTATTTGAGAAGAGTTACTGTGAAGTGGTATCGAAGTAAGTATTTAAATAATACCGTATTTGAGAAGAGTTACTGTGAAGTGGTATCGAAGTAAGTATTTAAATAATACAGTATTTGAGAAGAGTTACAGTGAAGTGGTATCGAAGTAAGTATTTAAATAATACAGTATTTGAGAAGAGTTACGGTGAAGTGGTATCAGAGTAAGTATTTAAATAATACAGTATTTGAGAAGAGTTACAGTGAAGTGGTATCGAAGTAAGTATTTAAATAATAAAGTATTTGAGAATAGTATTTACTACTGTGAAGTGGTATCGGAGTAAGTATTTAAATAATACAGTATTTGAGAAAGAGTTACTGTGAAGTGGTATCGGAGTAAGTATTTAAATAATACAGTATTTTAGTAGAGTTACGGTGAAGTGGTATCGGAGTAAATATTTTAATAATACAGTATTTGAGAAGAGTTACTGTGAAGTGGTATCGAAATAAGTATTTAAATAATACAGTATATGAGAAAAATTACGGTGAAGTTTTAAAGCACCAGTTTGAATCTTGACATATCCCTTCATGAAAGTTTCATGAAAGTCTTAATAAATTATTGTAATTAACAGGTCGTGAGTAATTTATCTTCGGTGTAAGATTGCTCTTTCCAAGCATGTCTGTTTGGTGAAAATCTAATTCCAATTAATAGCTCGTCAGTAATTATCATAATTGTAACATTTGTAGTTACACAATACATAAATACATACACAAATATGACACAGAGTACTGTTACAAATATGATAAATAAAGTAAATAAAATAAAACAAACAACTAAACAAACAAACAAATAAATAAATGTGACATGTCTGTTTTCAGAGAGCTTTTGATAGAACAGTTTGAGAGTTATTTAGCATAGCTTCAAGATTTGTGCTTCATATAATATATATATAAATAAATAAGTAAATGCAGTGAAACACTTCTAAAGTGGACACCTACTGGATCAAGTAAAAGTTCAGTGTTAGGGGTATCCGGTTTAGAGAGGTTACGTTCTATACTGATAACGATGAATTTATCATATTGATGTGCTTACCTTTGTTTGACACTTCATTCATTCATTCATTCATTCATTCATTCATTCATTCATTCATTCATTCATTCATTCATTCATTCATTCATTCATTCATTCATTCATTCATTCATTCATCCATCCATCCATCCATCCATCCATCCATCCATCCATCCATCCATACACATGTATATTTTAAAAGGGACAATGAAAAATGTCCACTTTAGAGGGGTTTCCCTGTAAATAAATAAATGAATGAATGTGTGTGTCTGTTTTCAGAAAGCTGTTGAAGGAACGTTTAGAAATTTATTTATCAGAGCGCTGTAAGATTTGTGCTACAGACAGTAGATAGATAAACAAATAAATAGAAATTTAAAAAAACTAAATTTGCATATCTGTTTTCAGAGAGCTGTTGAAGGAGCAGGCCCATGGCTACATCCGAGCGATTCAGTGGATTCTGTTGTACTACTTCGAGGGATGTCCGTCCTGGAGCTGGTGAGAGACCTCTTCCTCGTCTGTCTGTCTGTTCTTTAAAGGCTTTAATGCAATAATGGGGTGGGTGGGATGTAGCTCAGTGGTAAAGCGCTCGCCGTATGCACAGTCGGTGTGGGATCGATCCCTGTCGGTGCGTCCATTGGGCTATTTCGCTTTCCAGTCATAGCTCCACAGCTGGTGTAAGAAAGTCAGTTGTATGTACCATCCTGTTTGGTGATGGTGCATATAAAAATTATGGCATGGTGATAGGAGGTTTGTCTCTTCTTATCTGTGTTGTCAGTAACCATTAGTCTGACACCATATAATCATAATATTAAAATGTGTTTAGTATGTCATTACATAAATTATTTTTTCTTCTGTTCTTGAAGTGTCACCATTGTGACCTACTAGTACTAATTGAAAAATATACCAGTCATGGACTATTAGGTTGTGTGAGGAGAGGGGCATTGGGAGGTCCTTTGAGTTAACCAGTGGATATTGATCCTACACAGTAATAGGTCATCTTGTCCAGATAGACAAAATGGTCACTTTTAAACCACTAATGGTACTTTGTCTCTCTGTCTTTTTGGGGATGAGACGTAGCCCAGTGGGAAAGTGGTTTGTTTGATGTGCGATCTGCTTAATATCCATTCCCGTTGGTGGGCCCATTTGGCTATTTCTCTTTCCAGCCTGTGCACCACAACTGGGCCCGTGCTTATAAAACTTCTAATGACGTCACACACATACAAGTTGTATGGCGTTGCCATGACATTACTGTCACAGACTCTATTAGAGTCTCGAGTCTAGACTCTAAAGGGTTTATAAGCACCAGGCAAGGTATATCAAAGGTTGTGGTATGTACTGTTCCATCTGTGGGATGGTGCATATAAAAGATCCCTTGCTACTAATGAAAAACTGTAGCAGGTTTCCTCTCAAAGACTACATGTATATGACAGACTTACCAAATGTTTGACCTCCAATGGCCGATAATTAATAAATCAATGTGCTCTAGTGTTGTCTTTAAACAAAACAAACTTTACTTTTACTCTGTCTTGTTTTTTATGGTCGGAGGGAACCTTGGAACAACTACAGTGTATAACATTGTGAACTATTATAGTCATATAATAAAAAAGATGTATGATTTTTACTATGTGTTATTTTTCACAGGTACTACCCACAGCATTATGCTCCGTTCATGAGTGACGTGAAGGATTTCAGCGACATGAAGATTGAGTTTGACCTGGGCAAACCGTTTCTGCCGTTCCAACAGCTGATGGCCGTCCTGCCAGCCGCCAGCAAGGAACTCTTGCCTGAGCCTTTCCAGGTGAGAATCGTAACATTTACTGTCTCCACTTTACAAGGTGAAACAGCCAAGATATAAGTATCATAGTGAGCTCCGTGGTCTAGTGGATAAGCTGCTGGACAATCAAGCTGATGACAGTGGTTCAAATCCCGTCAGAACTGACTCACACATTCATTCATTTTTCCCATCTATCACCCTCTGTCTATCATTCTCATTATCTTAATATAAAAAACTTTCCAATTTCTCCCATGATTTCAATCTTTTTCGACCCTTTCTGTCAGTTTCCTCTGATTCTGTCTTCTGAGCTGTCCACACTTTCGCCTACCTGTCTCAACTTCCTCCACGGGTGCAGTCTCTGTATTTCCCTGCACCCACCTGGCATCCTCGTCCTCTGCCGCTAATAAAGCTGGTCTGACCCACGGCACTAACTAACGACCGCCGGTAGTAGGAGTGCATAATAGGTGGTTACAAGTGTCTCTTAACAATGCCAGAAGTAACTACTTAAGACTCCCCAAAGTGGTCAGACTAAGCTCACAGCTAAAAGCTGATGGGGAATGGCAGGCGTGTGGCACAAATAGCCATAAGAGACAAGCATCTGTCGCAGTTGGAGAGACCAGGACTGGGATGTGGAGGTGGACAGCAAACGAAGTTGAAAGATAGGAGGAGTTGCCAGATCGGGAAGAAATGAAACGAAAAGGAGAGAAAGGAAAGGGGGCAGTGGGATAAGAAAAAAAGAAAAGATACAGGTATTATTTTTCTGACGGAAGCAATAACGGTGTAAGTGGCGTCAACATTTGCGTTAAAAATTTAGTGTTAAATTTCACAGATTATATCAGTTTCTATAGTGTTTTGCCTAGCTTGTTATAGCATGGTGCGACACCATTCCGCAAATAGTCTAGCGCCATCTTGCCTTAATCAGCGCCATGCTGCTCTGAGGTTAAAGAAGCTTGTTTTAATAATTAATTCTAAAATTGCCTAAGTCTATAGAATACTAAAAACGGTATTTATTTTATTAATGAATTAAATATCCCTGTTATATATTTTGCCATTCTTTTATTAAAGCCAGCACATTAATTACATTTATATACTGATGGAAAGAAATAAGGGAGTGCATGATATTTAAGACCAAATATAATTCACTACTGGAGTAGTTAAGTCTGGATAAAATACAGAGATATATTGTGGCACTGCATGTCAGTACTGTGGGGTTGACGTCCAGTAACGTTAATTTCCTGATACTTGTGGACGAGGATTTTGGTTGTAGTCAATATTTGATGTTACTACTCACATGTTCCTTTATTTCTTTTCATCAGTAATATTTTATTTAATTTCTTTTTTGTTCTTTAATGAAAAAAAAGTGCCCTGAAAATGGTGAAGATACCCCAAAGTGTTTAGTCTACCATACCTTGCCAAATTTCTAGGGAAAACACTATTCTATATGTCATGGGTCAGTGAAACTTGGTTTATAGTTACACCTATGGATGTTCATCGTACTGTCCCGAAAATGTTTATGGTAGGCGAGGCGTTTAATTTGACGCAATTTTTATATTTATAGAATCTTACAAACATCCTATATTAAGCAGCCACTCAAGGAAGTACTAAAATATGGTTCTTTTAGATTGGGTGTAATTAATAATATAGGTTGATGTTTAAAATTGTATTAGATAGGACAGCAATACTATTATTTCTTGTCATACATAACCTGCCCTCTGACCTCTGACCTGTGTTCTATGGACATGACTCAGTGGAAGATTTTAGCCACTTGATTGGTGTTAGGATGTTTGGGCAAGTCCATAGCACTAGGGGGAATGTGACAAAGGGTGTAAACAATTTGATTTGCACGAACAAAATTAAAAAATAAATAGGATATTTCATGTTTTTTGTCAAATATGATTTATATCATCGAGTGAAGTTTGCAATCACATCTCACGAGGCGCAAGCGTGACGAGAGTGATATGATTGCAAACTTCACGAGATGAGAAATAAATTATATTTGACAAAAAACCCATAAAATTTCCTATTTATTATAAAACTTTTGGCGATTTACCTTTATTTTTAAAATGCCAGCGGCAAAATAGTTCCAGCTTTCTTACAGTGAAGATAACACTTTGTACAGTGACGATAACACATTTTAGAGTGAAATTTGCACTCAAAAATGTGTTATCGTCACTGAGGGACTGATAACATTTTTATTTCACTGATATTTTAAGATATTTCACTAAGTGTTATATAATAAATGAGAGGATTTTTCTTTGTTTTCAGGATCTGATGACCTCAGTTAATTCCCCGGTGATTGAATATTACCCGGTTGATTTCAAGTCGGATCTCAATGGCAAACAGCAGGAATGGGAGGCCGTCGTTCTCATCCCATTCATTCAAGAGGTAAACTAATTAAGGATTTTAATTATTGTTATTTATACAGTGAAACTCCTCTAAACCGGACACCCTCAGGACCAAGTAAAACGTCCAGTACTAAGAGGTATCTGGTTTAGAGAGGTTCTCTTCTGTACATATATTTAAAAGGGGGTCACACAAAATGTCTGGTTTTGAGGGAATTCCAGTTTACAGAGGGTCCGGTTTTGAGAGGTTTCACTTGAGTAGGAAGGAAGGAAGGAAGGAAATGTTTTATTTAACGACACACTCAACACATTTTATTTACGGTTATATGGCATCGGACATATGGTTAAGGACCACACAGATATTGAGGGGGGAAACCCGCTGTCGCCACTTCATGGGCTCTTTTCGATTAGCAGCTAGGGATCTTTTATATGCACCATCCCACAGACAGGATAGTACATACCACAGCCTTTGTTACACCAGTTGTGGAGCACTGGCCGGAATGAGAAATAGCCCAATGGGATTGATCCTAGACAGACCGTGCATCAAGCGAACGCTTTACCACTGGGCTGCGTCCCATTAGTAGAAGTATTAATATCATTAGTTGTTTTTTAATTTATTTTTTTAATTATTATTATTATAAAAATGTTTTATCCAACTGCCCCCTTTCTTTTCTCTGCTTTGAATTCCATCCTAATTCTTTTTTATTTGCCAACTCCTATGTTTCAACAACTTTCGCTGTCCACCTCTACAGTCCCCTATTGGGCTATTTCTCATTCCAACCAGTGCCCCCCGACTGGTATATCAAAGGCTGTGGTATGTGCTATCCTGTCTGTGGGATGGTGCATATAAAAGATCCGTTGTAGCGGTCGGTGGAGCACTTGCCTGAGGTTCATCGAGTCGAAGGTTCAAATCCCTTCGGTGGACCCATTCTCTGATTGTTTATGGTGGTGGGATTTACCTCAGTCGGTTGAGTGCTCGCTTGAGGTGCTTGCATGGTAGGACCTGATTGAGTTTTTACCAGCCAGTGCACCACAGCTGGTATGTGCTGTCCTGTCTGTGGGAAAGTGCATATAAAAAATCCCTTGCTGCTAATGGAAAAATGTAGCTCTGTCTGTGTCAAAATTATCAAATGTTTGATATCCAATGACCAATGACTAATTAATCAGTGTGCTCTAGTGGTGTCATTATACAAAACAAACTATTAATTAATGAGTGTGCTCTAGTGGTGTCATTATACAAAACAAACAATTAATCAGTGTGCTCTAGTGGTGTCATTATACAAAACAAACTATTAATTAATCAGTGTGCTCTAGTGGTGTCCTTATACAAAACAAACTATTAATTAATCAGTGTGCTCTAGTGGTGTTGTTAAACAAAACAAACTTTTGATGTGATTTTTCGATTGTAGGACAAACTGCTTGAAGCAATGGAGCCTTGGTATGCGAAACTACCCCAGGAAGCCATCGACAGGAACACGCATGGGCCATGCATCCTTGGTGAATACACCGCAGACTCGCTCCCGGTGTACAAGTCACCACTGCCAGACAAGTTCCCAGACATCGTCACAAACCATGCAAGGTGAGTGCCGTTGGCTGTTTTAATTGGTTATGTGAGATGATTCGTTATTGGATTTCATTCAGTATGTACAACACCTACAATTAAGTAAATGTCTATGGCCAAAAACATGGCATGAAAAAAAAATAGTCGACAACAAATAAAGTGCAGTGGAGAACAACTCCACACATTGCTGAATGCCGTGGGCAATGTGAGTTGAGGGACCCAAATGTCATTGGATTACATTGGTGATGTAAACCGAGTGTCATTGGATTACATTGGTGATGTAAACCGAGTGTCATTGGATTACATTGGTTATGTAAACCGAGTGTCATTGGATTACATTGGTGATGTAAACCGAGTGTCATTGGATTACATTGGTGATGTAAACCGAGTGTCATTGGATTACATTGGTGATGTAAACCGAGTGTCATTGGATTACATTGGTTATGTAAACCGAGTGTCATTGGATTACATTGGTTATGTAAACCGAGTGTCATTGGATTACATTGGTGATGTAAACTGAGTGTCATTGGATTACATTGGTGATGTAAACCGAGTGTCATTGGATTACATTGGTTATGTAAACCGAGTGTCATTGGATTACATTGGTGATGTAAACTGAGTGTCATTGGATTACATTGGTGATGTAAACTGAGTGTCATTAGATTACATTGGTTATGTAAACTGAGTGTCATTGGATTTCATTGGTTATGTAAATTGTGTGTCATTGGATTACATTGGTTATGTAACCTACATTGTGTAAGTGTCATTGAATTTCATTGGTTATGTGACCTGAATGTCATTAGATTTGATTGATTTTGTGACCTAAGTGTCATTGGATTTCATTGGTTATATAACCTGAGTGTCATTGGATTTAATTGGTTATTTAAAATCAATGTCATTAGACTTCATTGAGTCTGAGAACTTTTACTGGAACACAGTTCAATAAGTTACATTGGGTATGATATAACAGGCATTCTTGAAAAGAGTGGACCGTTTATCATATTGAACACTATCGAAAACTTTTCTGAATTTGTCCTCTTCCACAAATGGTTAATATTCAGTTCTTATTTGATGATCCTTGACTATTCCTATCCCAAAGCCATTGGAAAAAAATGTGTGCACATAAACGTCCCATCAACTGTGCCAAATCTCACATTGGGAAATATATATCTACACACAATATATTTCAGGTCAGAGTGTTCTTATGTTGATGTCAGTTGTTTGTGAAATTTACACATCACAAATATGTGCTAAAGTGCATATTCGCAAACATATAAACATATAATAATACTAATCAGTTTACGTAAAATTTGTATAATGGCATAAAAAGTATGTGACAATGGATTTAGTGTTCTTTATAATACATTAGCAAAATAATATATTGGCTTATGTAAAATTAGCACTCGCTTGATGCGTGGTTGGTCTGGAATTGATCCCCGTCGGTGGGCCCATTGGGCTGTTTCTCGTTCCAGCCAATGCACCACGACTGGTACAACAAAGGCTGTGGTATGTACTACCCTGTCTGTGGGATGGTGCATATGAAGAATTTAGGCGCAAAACGCGATATAAACCATTTTCTATCTAGTTTTTAGTTAAAGTCTTTATTGTATGTCAGTAAGGGCTAATCGTAGGCCCGCTGTTTTGCTGCAAAACGTGATTGATCCTTATGAAATTGTATTGGGTAAATCCCGTTTTTGTTTATCAAAACGCGATATACACCAATTAAAAAATCCATTTTTACTGAAATGGATATTCATATAAAAAATCCCTTGCTGCTAATCGAAAAGAGTAGCCCATGAAGTGGTGACAGCGGGTTTCCTCTCTCAATATATGTGTGGTCCTTAACCATATGTCTGACGCCATATAACTAACTGTAAATAAAATGTGTTGAGTGTGTCGTTAAATAAAACATTTCTTTTTTTCTTTTTTTGATGTAAAAGTTTTTACACATTTTATTTTGCAGCTTGACTCTTATTCCTAATGACATGTTCTGTTTGGACGGGAATAGAATTCGGAAAGGCTTGATGGAAGGCGTTCGACTCGATGTCTACTTCCCAGGATTCCCAACTCTTAAGCATATTCCACACACAGTTAGTATAAAGATTTCATTTACATATATTTAACAACTTAGAAATCAAAATGCATGATTACTGTATTTTCTGGCCTATTTCACGCACTGGTGTATAAACTGCACCCCTTGTTTTTAGACCAAGTTCCAACCTTCATCCGTACATAAACAACACTTTTAAATAAGCTGCAGTTTAAAGAAAGCCACAAAATTAATTACAGAAGAAGTTTGTTTTGTTTAACGACACCACTAGAGCACACTGATTTATTAATCGGCTATTGGATGTCAAAATGGCAAAAAAAGTATTCATTTACATATTTTTAACGACTTGGAAACTAAAATCCTTGATATTATTTTTCATTTTGGTACATGTAAGAGTTGGTGCCAATAATGAATGTCTTTGAACATTGATGTGATGTTGGATTCCGTGTTGATCAGTAATTTATAGCAGACATGCAGACATTACGTAACTAGTATAATTCCCAATCAGGGCATTGGTATAGCCCCATGGTAAAGCACTGGCTTGATGCATGGTCAGTCTGGGATCAAGCCTCGTCGGTGGGCCCATTGGACTATTTCTCACACCAGCCAGTGCACCATGACTGATATATGTGCTATCCTTCCTGTGGATGGTGCATATAAAAGAACCCTTGCTACTTACATAAAAAGTAGCATTGGTATAGCGCAGTGTTAAAGCGCTCGCCTGATGCATGGTCAGTCTGGGATCAAGCCTCGTCGGTGGGCCTATTGGGCTATTTCTCACTCCAACCAATGCACCACAACTGGTGTAACAAAGTCTGTGGTATGTGCTATCCTTCCTGTGGATGGTGCATATAAAAGATCCCTTGCTACTTAACAAAAAAGTAGCAGGTTTCCTCTCTAAGATTATATGTCAGAATTATAAATGTTTGACATACAATAGCCAGTGATTAATATATCAATGTGCTCTGGTGGTGTCGTTAAGGAAAACAAACTTTAGCTTTAACATGGACCCACATCCAACCTGCCCCACAAAGAAAAGGAACCCATTAGTTGTGGCTCTTGTCATCACTGGATACCTAATAGCCGATGTATTTTTTATGCTGGTGTATCATTGAACATTCATTCATTCATTTATTCATCCATCCATCCATCTATCCTTCCATCCATCCCTCCATCCATCCATCCATCCATCCATCCTTCCATCCTTCCATCCATCCATCCCTCCCTCCCTCCCTCCCTCCCTCCCTCCCTCCCTCCCTCCATCCCTCCCTCCATCCATCCATCCATCCATCCATCCATCCATCCATTCTTTCGATCACTAAATGCTGATTATTTTAATTTTTAAAATATATGAGTTTAATATTTGTATCGTGTCTGTTTTCCAGACCATACTGAAGAAAGAAGGTGTGAAGGTTTTCCAGCACAGCAGTCGTGGAGAAAACATGATCCTGTCCATAAAGCAGTCTGGATCGGACCTGGAACCTGACCCAGTATGTGCTTGTTGATTTCTCTTTAACATACATTCAAATTCATTATTATGCTGAAACCTTAGAGGTAGCAGTACACCAAATAGTATCTCATGGGGTCAAAGTTCAAAGTGCACACCCAACTTTTCATCTCACAGTTAACACTTCCAGTCCTGCCATTTGTGATAAATGTCAGTGTTTGTTGTCATAAAATGTTGTTTCATCTGACCAGTAAATTTCTGTAATTTAATTTGAACTATTGCTACTATAATTGTGCTTGAAACATGTGCAGGTCCTACTAAAAATAGTCCAGAATGAAAGAAAGAAAGAAATGTTTTATTTAACGATGCACTCAACACATTTTATTTACAGTTATATGGTGTCAGACATATGGTTAAGGACCACACAAATTTTGAAAGGAAACCCGCTGTCACCACTACATGAGCTACTCTTTTCGATTAGCAGCAAGGGATCTTTTATTTGCACTTCCCACAGGCAGGATAGCACAAACCATGGCCTTTATTGAACCAGTTATGGAACACTGGTCGGTGCAAGTGGTTTACACCTACCCATTGAGCCTTGCGGAGTCGGTATCTGGATTAAAAATCCCATGCCTCGACTGGGATTCGAACCCATTATCTACCAGCCTGTAGACCGATGGCCTAAGCTTGACACCACCGAGGCCGGTCAGTCGAGAATGACAAATTGTGTTCATATAAGTAGGGCATTCAATACTTCCCAGTAAGTCTGAAACAAACAACTTAAGGCCCAGTTGTTTTCTGATTTACTTTAAGGGTGAGGGGTGATAGTATTTACATCCATGGTATATAAATTAGAGAATACTAAATGAGTTTCTGTCACAGACCATTTATATTGCGAGTGTTTTCAGTTGTATATGATGTCATATTAAGTTACATATTTCTGTTTGTGTTGGGGGATGGAGAGGTATGTATATGTAGGTAAGTAGGGAGAGACGGGGGGGTGGGGGGGGAGAGAGAGAGAGAAGAGAAGAAGACAGAGAAGAGAAGCGAGAGAGAGAGACAGAGAGAGAGCGAGAGAGAGAGAAGAGGAGAGCGAGAGAGAGAAAGAAAAGAGAGATAACATAAATTGATTAAAGGAAACATGTCACATGACCTATATTTGGCACCAACCATGTACAATTAATTATAAATTGAATCACCTAAAAAAAAAAAAATTTTTAAATTAATTACTTAAAATATCTCCATAAAAGCCCCCCAGATACGAGCTCTTAGCGGAAATTGCCGATCTTTAATGAGCAGGGCAATCACGAGGTCCGTGACGTCAGAGATGCGTCGCTTGATCTGAAGCCTTACACTTAAAAGCATTAGTCCGTACCACGCATAAAGAATCTAAGACTTGCACAGCTTACCAAAACAATGAGTGTTCGTTCGCAAAACGTTTTGCCGTATCAATTTGAGCTGTTAGTAAATGAAGAAAGACACACATTTACTTACAACAGTGATACTGAAGAAAAAATGGATAGCGAGTCGAAGGGTGGAGAAACCCATGGTGCCAGACCAGACCGGTGTCGACCAATTTACAGCCCGGAGCCCGAAAGTAACCCGGAGACAAAACCAAAACTCGGATGCTAATGCCGAGGTGTATACTGTTCATATTTAGCATAAAGATACACCTCGATATGATGTATTTAAATATGTAAAAAATATAAATGTAGGACAAACATTTTTTTTTTTTTTTTGAAAATATCGCATTTTTCATGTTTTGGCTGTACATAATGAAATCTGTATGCACAGTGTAAACAAACGCTCTAATTTACAAGGCGCTTCACTTTCATTAAACTGACTTGTAAAACAACATAAATGACTTGAGAGTATAATCAACTTTTTAACTAAATATATTTCAATTTGCATCAATAGAACGAAATGAGGTTATAGTATTTTTCTCTTTTTAAAAAAAGCAGCATATTATTAGGCCTATTGGTAGGGTGCGTTAGAGTAAAAACGACTACTCACGATACCCATGTGATAATTTTCTTTTCTTTGGTACTACGTAATTGGTCAGTTTTGTAATTTTAGATGGGAAAGTCTACTTAATCAAGGGTTTTACAGCATTATTTACAGTAATGAAGCAGGGTGGTGACAGGTTACAACACAATACCCTGTGATCTTAAAAAACTGGCAAGTATTTTGTACGTATGTCTAGACAGTGGTAATCACTTACCTGGTCGATACCCTGCAACATACACCTGCCAATCAGGAATCACATGTGCAGGCCACGGAAAGAAAGGACCAATTAACTAAAACAACACTCCGATTCTCAAGTCAGCCCGTGGATGAAACATAATAGTTATTTCGACACCGACAGTAGAGGTTTATTTTGTATTGAACTTCGTGTTACTGTGGGGCTTTGGGCGATGAGGAATGTTTTTGTGAAGATTAAAATCATTATTTAAATTTTTTTTTTTTTTTTTTTAAACATATTTAAATACATCGTACTGAGATGTATCCTCATGCCAAATCCTATGTTTGTATATGCCATATTTAATTAATTATTGACGTTTCCTTCTTCGGAAGGTGAATACAGATTTTGTTATGTAGGTCTAACATGAAAAATCTCTTCTTTAAAAAAAAAAAAAAATCTTTGTGCCAAATATGTACAATGTACACCTTGGCATTCGCAACCGAGTACTGTTTTTGTCTCTGGGTCTCTGGGCTCCGGGCTGTAAATACTAAAATAGGCTGACACCAAAGTACTATGCGGTGTTGGTGTCCAATCTTTTGTTTTGCGATAAAATACACGCGTCTTTCTTCGGATACAATCCTTTGGAAAACCGTAAAAAGACAATCCCGATCGTTTAAACTGTTTATTTTTACACCCAAAGGCCGCGCAGTACGGCACTGCTGGTCTGAAAAGATCGTAAGGCCCTTACTCCATATATAAACAGTTAACAACAATGGAAGAGTACAGCGGCTCTGACGTCACTTCCGTTTTTTTTCGAACGCTCACGAATAAATATGCATAAATCGTACTTTGATACTGATTGGCGTAATTTCTTCATTTTAAGTTAACTACGCATATTTTATTGTTATAAACTTATTTGTATATTATTTTTATATCATTTTGCTTTTAAAATGAGCTATATATAATATGGTCTCGTGACATGTTTCCTTTAATGTGTTGTTTATTAACAGGATGTTGAAGAAATAGCTGAAAACTTGCTGGGTCAATCAGTGTACGTTGGATGGCCTCACCTGGCTGAAGCCAAAGTGGTCGCAGTCGCCAGTGAAGATTTCAGGTACTATTGCAGCACAATTGCACACCTAAACAACCAAACTGAACATCGGGGTGGCACAAAATCTCCTAATCTTGATTTCAGTCGTTTGTTCCGTTTCTCAAGAGAAAGTTTCAAAGATATTTCATAAATTTGAAAGAATGCATCTTGAGAGTTTGGTAATTTATTTATGATTAAAATGCTGATGTGTTTGAACAATACACGTGCAACCTAAATTAACAGCTACGGATATTGAGAATTGCGGTGTGGTGAGGGTTGGTGGGGTGTCAAGGAAAATAAAAAGAATGTGGCGGATCTATTCTAAATGAATAAATAACCGTCGCCAAGTGCAGGGCTAGCTCTAGGTGTGTAGACATTTTTTCTAAATTATCTATTAAACTCCAAAAATTGCAGAAACCAACCATTATTTTCAACAAATTATAAATCATGACATGAATTTCTTTTGCTAAATTGAAATAAAATTTGCCAGTAGTGCTTAAAATATGCAATTGGTGAGTGGCAAAGATAGCCCTGAATTGATACAAATTCCAAATGACTGCTGCTCTTTCCCTTGGTCAGTTTTGAGCTTTGCTGGAGGATCTGTCCTAAATGATTAAATAATGAAAATATTCTCAAGATTGAAGCTTTAAATGAGAGTTTCTCTTTCAACTTAACCTGACCTCTAACACTTTGGCATTTTCCCATAGAGTAGATGTTGGGTTAAGCCTTCAGTAAAAAAAAAAAAAAAAATGATAAAAAAAAATTCTCCATTTTTGCAAATAAATGTTTCTTTATTTAATATAGATTTGATCTGGTTGAGAATGACAAATGCAAGAAGTCGAAGGAAAGTCCGAAAATCAGCAAGATGCTGCATCAGCACTCGAAGCAAGATGCTGATATATGGCGGAGACAGGCCTCCTCCATACAGGAACGGTAAATATTTTATATTATATTATATTATATTATATTTTAGTTAAAAAGTTTGTTTCGTTTAACAACACCACTAGAGCACATTGATGTATTGATCAGTGGCTATTTGATGTGAAACATTTGGTAATTTTGACATATAGTCTTAGAGAGAGGAAACCTGCTACATTTTTCCATTAGTAGCAAGGGATCTTTTATGTTCATGGTCCCACAGATAGGACAGCACATACCACAGCCTTTGAGATATCACTCGTGGTGCACAGGCTAGAACAAGAAATAGCCCAGTGGATCAATTCCAAACCGACCACGAATCGGGCAAATATTTTAACACTGGGCGACATTCCACCCCCAAATATTGCATCACAGCCATGGATTTTAGTCTCGAATACTTAAAAAGTTAACGTTTGTTTTGTTTAATGACACCACTAGAGCACATTGATTATTAATCATTAGCTATTGGACGTCAAACATTTGGTAATGTTGACATATACTGTAAGAGAGGAAACCTGCTATATTTATTTCAATTAGTAGCAAGGGATGTTTTATATGTACTTTTCCACAGACGGGATAGCACATACCATGGCATTTGATATACCAGTCATGGTGTACTGGTTGGAATGAGAAATAACCCAAAGGGCCCACCGATGGGGGTCGATGCTAGACCAAACACACATCAGGCAAACACTTTATCATTAGGCTATGTCCGACCCCAAAAATATTGCATTAAAGCCATGGATTTTAGTCCCGAAGTACTTAAAAAGTTTTATGTTTGCTTTATTGAATGATCATCTGCTATTGGATGTCAAACATTTGGTAATTTCGACATATAGTCTTAAAGAGAGTGCACTTGTTGGAATGAGAAATAGTCTAATAGGCCCACAGATGGGGATCGAACCCAGATCGACTGCGCATCAGGGGATCACTTTGCCACTGGGCTTCATTCCGTCCCCAAATATTGCATTAACCGTTAGACTACTGGATTAATTTTTAACAAAAACCACTTTGAGTGGGTACAAGTTTATAATTTTTACTGACATACAGTCAAACCCGCTTATTTGCATACCCTCGGTGCTGCTCGATTTTGTGCAATTAACCGGGTTAGTCGATTAACCGATAGAGTACCGACTTTCACTTTGTAACAGCCATCCAACTACAAAGTGGCATGGGAGACAGTATAGCATAATGCGGTACTTCATACCGGAACTATTACAGTTAACACATGTCACATGCAGTTGGATATATATAAATGTAAAAAATATATCTATCGATATATATATATACAATTAGCATGACGTTTTTGTTTTAATCTGCCAGACCAGAAATAATTTTTTTAAAAACCAACAACGTCCGTCACTGGGCGTCGTTTTCTAAAAACACAAACTGGCGTCGTTTTCTAAAAACACAAACTTTGTGCATTAAATAAAAAAACACTGACCATCCACTAGTGTAAACAAAGTGTATTAGCCATGTAGTTAATGAGATAAACTTGAAACAACAGAACCATCAAAAAGTTCACGTTTCATCGGTGCACGTGTTTACAAAATGACGTCAGTTTCCGGAATTACCGGGCTGTTGATTGACCGAATAGAATTACGTGAACTTGTATGAATTTGCTGGTATGGTTTTCTTTCCATCCCAAAAGATATGGCAAGCTTTGGTATTATTTGTGATCCCCAAATAATGACTTTGCTATTGTTAAGCAATTAAAGTTAAGCTCGGCTAGTGAGTCGTTATCAGTTCCAGCACTCTGCATTGCATGCATGACCGGTCTAACACAATTGACTGACCTTCATGGTGCGGTCCGACTGATTGGTGTCTAACAATATAGCAGAAACTTAGGGACGATCCATAAATAACGGTCTTTGTTATGTTTGTTTTTTTGACGACCTCCCCCACCAGTCTTTTTTTTTTCGCTACATTTTCCGGGAAGCAAGTGATAAATCGTTTCTTTTGTGTTTAACAGATATAGCGTACACTGCATCTAATGAATAAGTGAACAACAACCCTTTCTCGGTCACATTTATTAAAAACATAACCGCCTAGGACGATTGATCTGTAATCTTTTAATTATTAACAAGGCTTCTCAACATAACGTAATAATTGATACAGAACAATGATTGCCCTGAACACGTCAATCGAATAGGGCCTCAATAGTTGAGTGCGCATGCGTACAAGCGCACAGGCGGTACTTCTAAAAATAATAGTCGGAGAGTTACCTGTTATTGAGATGGCCTCTGATTAACAGCAATATATTGCAAACAAAACATTAGGTCTTAGGTTTATTCAACTTAATTATGTCATTCTTAAATCTTGTAGTCGGGTATTGTGATTCACCAGTAGTAACGTGCACACCATCTCATTTGCATGTCACACGTCGACTCTGTAAACAGCAATTACAGTCGGCTTACCACACAGTGAGCTCAAACAAAACAGATTAATCGGTGATTTATTTGAGTTTTTTTGCCAAAGTTTAATAGACATTCTCAGTCATTTGTGACATTAATTTAGCACACACAAAAAAATAAAAATCGTTATTTATATGTGCAAATAACCGATATATAGCCTGTAGTCTGTGCAATTAACCGGATGTTTTGTAGTGTTATAAGGGCAAATGGTTCCGTGTTGGGTGAAAATAGTCGATTAACCGAATTATGCTATAAACCGATGTGCAAATAAGTGGAGATGACTGTATATTCACTTAAATGTTTTATAAATACATGAAATAAAGTTCATACATTGTATATGAATCGGTAAGTATTATTTTCGTTTATTTTCTCATTTACTTGAGGGCATTTGTGGCCAGCTGTCCAGTATTTATGTCCATTATTCCTGATAACAGTGGTTTTCTGACCAGAATTTTTTTAAAACAACCCGAACTGCGATTCATATTGCAATATGTGGTGATTTTCATTGTTGGTAAAATGATTAAATTTATCATCAAATTAGCTGTCAAATCAGCTATCGATCCGTGAAAATGACCGCGACATGCCACCATTGTTGTCAAGCAAAAATACTTGCCGAAAAGTATTTTCAGTTGAAAAAATCAAAATAAAAGTTACCATTTTGAAAAGAAATCTTTTTCTTTTATTATATTTCCGTTTCCGGTGAGTGCCATGTGCAAAATGGTGGAAAATATGAATTGGGAATGCACTGTATGCAGTTTACAGCAAGTCGACTGATGTGACGTCGGGCAAGATATCTCGCCTGCAGTAGTCAGAAGGTTAAAGCCACTGATTCTAGTCCCAAAGTCAACACCTGCAATTAAAACAAATAGCAATGGCAAAACACATGACATGGAAATCAAAATTGAATATAGACCACCATTCATACAAGGGTTCAGTTTTGAGGGGTTTCACTGTTGTACTTTTTTTTTTTTTAAACGTATATGAGATAAAAAGAAAAAAAATATATATATAAAAAAATATGGAGAATATGAACATTAGAACATTATTACCTTTGTAACATTTCTTTGCAGATATCTGGATCATCGTGGTATCGATGTGGGCCACACTTCTATTCTACTTCACTGCTGCCCTATGAATGGTCGCAAGTAAGAAGCTAATTTATTTTTTACACATCTTTGTAATGTTGAGCAAGTAATTTTTTTTTTAGAGACAATGATGGGAGAGATATACTGATGGAAAAAAATAAAGGATCACACAGATAGCAACAAGAAATAATGACTGTATCAAAAATCAATTCATACTGTCACAAGTTGACTGGGAACATATAGGCACACATTCAACACTACAGACATTCAGTCCCACATTACAACTTGGTATGAAATACAGACATTACTACGCTAGTAGTGAATTAAATATGGTCTACAATTTGATGTGTTCCCTTATTTCTTTCCATCAGTATATTAATCATGTTAAGTTATAAAATGTTAAAATTGAGAATTGCATGATTTTTTCTGGGTTTTTTTTTACAAAGTTAACTTTTATTCTCTTCATTTTATCCATATGTTCATATCTAATAATTTATACAGCTAATTTATATAATTGAAAAAACTAATTGGGCAGGGTTTTTAATGAAGTTAAATTATAAATAGAGAAAATTACACTTATGTTTGCAGGTATATCTGTGGTTCACATGGAAAGATAACTCTAGAAAAGCAGTTTGGCAAAATGCCAGTGACTTATGCAAAGCAAGCAACAGTAAAGGTAAAACAAACCAAAAAAGTGTTGCAAACACTTGATTATTTAGCCTGTTCTTTTTTAGTCATCTTTTTATGGGACAGGATTTAGTTCAGTCGGTAGAGCGTTTGCCTGAGGTGCTTGCATCATAGGATCGAATCACCTCGGTGGTCGCATTCTATGATTGGATTTTTTCACGACCCAGCCAGTGCACCATGACTGGTATATCAAAGGCTGTGGTATGTACTACCCTGTCTGTGGAATAGTGCATGTAAAAGATCCCTTGCTGATAATTGAAAAAGAGTAGCCCATGAAGTGGCGACAGCAGGTTTCCTCCTTCAATATCTGTGTGGCCCTTAACCATATGTCTGATGCCATATAACCGTAAATAAAATGTGTTGAGTGCGTCGTTAAATAAAAAACATTTCTTTCTTTCTTTCCTCTCTCAATGTGTTGAGTGCGTCGTTAAATAAAACATTTCTTTCTTTCGGTAGTATTCTCCTGAGGTTGCGTCTTAGGATCAAACCCCTTCAGTGGACCCAATCTCTGATTGAGTTTTAACAGTGCACCATGACTGGTATATTAAAATCCATGGTATGTGCTGTCCTGTCCATGGAGAGTGCAGATAAAAGATGTCTTGCTACAAATTGCTACGTGTCAGAATTGCCAAATGTTTGACATACAACAGCTGATACCTTTAAGAAATGTTTGTTTTGTTTCATTATTTCCACTTTTTATCCGACGCCATATAACCGTAAATAAAATGTGTTGAGTGCATTGTTAAATAAACCATTTCCTTCCACTTTTTATGAAAATCCATTCCTCTTTACTTGCAATTACTTTTATGCTAACTCCTATTTATGAATTTTATTAATTGTTTTTGTTATTCCAGGACATAGCTGTACATGACTCATCATTTTGCCAGTTTAAAACACTCAGCGAGCTCTTCGAAGAAAAGGTGGCCGTCTTCATGCTGGGATCACCACATTATGGCTGCCAAGGGGAGGTAACTATAATGGATTATTTTGTCAAAGTCCGTACATTTGTCAAGGTTTATCAGACTTTGTAACATTGGTTGTAATGGGTTAAACAAATTGAAATAAGTTGCCTGTAATTTTTGTTTGGCGTAACAAACTTTCAGTACTCGGAAACTTGCTTGCCCATTTTAGAAAATGAATCTTGTATTCTTATTCTTTTTTTTAAATAAAGAAATAAATTTGATACCCATCAGTTCAACTAAAGAAGAATAATATTGTACTAAATAATGTTAATTTTGGTAATCCAATGACTGCCATCATCTGTTGAATCGTTTTATATTGACGTCTGCATAATGGGGGTGGGTGTGTGTGTCGGACGTAGCCCAGTGGTAAAGCGCTTGGTTGATGTGCGGTTTGTTTAGGATCGATCCCCCTCAGTGGGCCCATTGGGCTATTTCTCACTCCAGCCAGTGCACCACGACTGGTACATCAAAGACAGTGGTATGTGCAGTCCTGTCTATGGGATGGTGCATGTAAAAGATCCCTTGCTGCTAATCGAAAAGAGTAGCCCATGAAGTGGCGACAGCGGGTTTTCTCTCTCAATATCTGTGTGGTCCTTAACCATATGTCCGACACCATATAACCGTCAATAAAGTGTGTTGAGTGCGTCATTAAATAAACCATTTCCTTCCTTCCTTCCTTCCACGTAATGTCATCATTACACTAATCAAGATCCAAGCATACCATGAAGACCATGCAAGTACACATGGGGTGCATTTTTGTTGAATCTTATTAAACCAGTCATCCAGCAAACCAAGATCAATGTCTTTTTCAGTGAACCAGTGTTCGTTTTAGCTGAAACATTCTGACATCATTTTAAGACTAGCTCTGTATATTATAATGTATATTTTTTGGCAAAAAATTAAATGTGTACCAGGGTTCGATATTGCGTGCAGCAAGCAGCAGCAAGAATGCTGGCTGGAATCTCTATTTACTGCATGCTCTAAACTGAGGCAGCAAAAAAACAAGGTTACTGCCATGAATTTTAATAGTCACTATAAAATACCAAAACGGTTGGTTTCTGATGAATAAGATAGTTATTCACAGTCTTCAAGGTTATATTTCAGAATCATCAAATGCTTGATATCCAATATCGGAATTTCCTCTCCTTTCCATACTGTTTTAATATATTCCTCTCCTTTCCGTACTGTTTTAATATATTCCTCTCCTTTTCGTACTGTTTTAACATATTCCTCTCCTTTCCGTACTGTTTTAACATATTCCTCTCCTTTCCGTACTGTTTTAACATATTCCTCTCCTTTCCGTACTGTTTTAACATATTCCTCTCCTTTCCGTACTGTTTTAACATATTCCTCTCCTTTCCGTACTGTTTTAATATATTCGTCTCTATTCCTCTCCTTTCCGTACTGTTTTAACATATTCCTCTC
Source organism: Gigantopelta aegis (assembly GCF_016097555.1). NCBI lineage: Eukaryota > Metazoa > Mollusca > Gastropoda > Neomphalida > Peltospiridae > Gigantopelta > Gigantopelta aegis. The sequence continues at coordinate 33,308,199 of NC_054713.1, read as the reverse complement.
CTTTCCGTACTGTTTTTAATATATTTAAAACATTCTTGTACGATATTATACTACAGTAGAATCTTGTTGGGTCGAACTTGGAAGGATCGAATACACCACAACGCTCGAACTAGAAACAAATTTCTGAGTTACACTTACACAATGTTGACCGAATGGTTAGGTCGAACTACCCGATGGGTTGAACACTTTCTCGAGCACCGACGGGGTTCGAACCAATGTGATTCAACTGCATTTGTGAAAATTGATATTAGAGTTGATGATCCTCGAAGTATACCCTACAGGGAGATGATACAGTGTTCTAAGATTAAAACAATGTATACCCTACAGGGAGATGCTACAGTGTTCTAAGATTAAAACAATACAATGTATACCCTACAGGGAGATGATACAGTGTTCTGAGATTAAAACAATGTATACCCTACAGGGAGATGCTACAGTGTTCTGAGATTAAAACAATGTATACCCTACAGGGAGATGCTACAGTGTTCTGAGATTAAAACAATGTATACCCTACAGGGAGATGCTACAGTGTTCTGAGATTAAAACAATGTATACCCTACAGGGAGATGCTACAGTGTTCTGAGATTAAAACAATGTATACCCTACAGGGAGATGCTACAGTGTTCTGAGATTAAAACAATGTATACCCTACAGGGAGATGATACAGTGTTCTAAGATTAAAACAATGCCAGAGCCGACTTTGCCCGTGACAGTCTGTGCAGTATCATGATTTAAAATTGCTTTCAGTGTGAACACAGCAACTAATACAGGGAACATTTTGTTCAGTTATTGCATCACGATTCGCTACACAGGTTTCAAAGATAGTTACACAGTTTTAAAACTTTTTTACAGTAGGAGACTAGAAATGTTGCTAATGAAAATTTTGATAACAAAATATTCCCTGGTATGTTATACTGGTTACTAAAGTAAAAGTGACGTTTGTTTATGTACACAGGTGATGGAAGCACTGCTGGAGGAGGGTAGAGTGCGAGTTCGCTTTACCACCAAAGAGGAGCCCAACATCCGCCGCATCATGTACAGACAGCAGGTCAGGTTCACTTTTTTAATAGGGGGGGAATTTGGGTCATCGTTTACATGGACATATTGGGTTATGCAAAAAAGAAATGAGGTTACTTTAATTTATTTTTGATCAACCCATAAATGGGTTACAAAGATTTTCAGTTTCTCAGAGGACTGAAACAAACTTTAAATTTTAACATTAAACAAATATTATTTTCTTTTTAATTATTTTTTCCCTATCCTTAATTAGGAGATAACCATATGGAGTTTTCAGATTTGCGGGTGTTATTGTCTATTTGATCCCGCAAATGCATTTGCAGGCATCAAATAGACAATAACACCCACAAATCTAAAAACTCAATATGGTTGATGTCCATTGTAAATTGGATCGTTTTTCAACGGAATTAACTGTATATTTGGTATTTCTTGAAAAAAATACCTGGCTATAATCTAACTGTGGACCCTTGAATCGTCAACTTCGCCTGTTTCAATTGCTAATGATGTCACTTTCTAATAACGTCATTAGCTTTCCGGGTGTTATTTTTATTTGATTCCGGAAAAAGAATGTAATTCACCAATCACAATACAGAACACATTTACTATCAGTTTACAATTTAAAATAATCTTTATCGTTGTTTTTTTCTTTCAGTCACTGAGCATAAATTACATGCCTGCGTATGTCGTAGCCCAGAAGCTGGGGATCAGTTCGCACTTCGTGTCGCGTCTTACGGGCACGATCCTCGTCCTGCGGGGGTCGAAGGAGAATCCAAAGAACAACAACAAGGTGAACATCGGCCTCAACCTGAAGTTCTCGAAGCGCGAGGAGGAGGTGCCGGGCTACGCCAAGAGGACCGATGGTCAGTGGTGCTACTCGGACCAGACCGTAGTCATCCTGCAGGAGTATTTGGAAAAGTAAACAGCTCTTCGTCTTTTTTATGCTTACCATGCAGGCCTGCGACAATTGCAAGAACGATCGTTTCATTCGCGCACCGTTCACGCAAATCGTAATTTATCGTAACCTGACAATTGCGTCGTTCACGCAAATCACAAGTTATCGTAACCTGACAATTGTGAGAATGATCGTTTCGTCCGAGCACCGTTTACACAAATCGTAATTTATCGTAACCTGACAGTTGCGAGAATGATTGTTTTGTTTGCACACCGTTCACGCAAATTGTAATTTATCGTGACCTGACGATTGCGAGAATGATCGTTTCGTTTTGCGCACCGTTCACGCAAATTGTAATTTATCGTGACCTGACGATTGCAAGAACGATCATTTCGTTTCGCGCACCGTTCACGCAAATCGTAATTTAGCGTAACCTATTTCCCGTACGCACATTAAATTTAGGACATTATTTACATGGACATAACGGGTTACACAAAAGGAAAATGGGTGACCTGAATTAATTTTTTTGTTTAACCCGTAAATGCTTTACACAAATGTTCAAGTCTCAAAGGCCCACCACAGGGAATGCCGTTTTCTTACTACAATATTGACTACACAGTATTTACTTCGGAGCCAATTGAGGGCGGGATGTAGCCCAGTGGTGATGCGCAATTGGTTTAGGATCGATCCCCGTCGGTGGGCCCATTGGGCTATTTTTCTGTTTCTAAATTGCACACAAAAATAGTTTGTTTTTTATTTTTATTTTCAAAACACTTTTACTTTTCTTATGTCAAATCAAAACTGAAATTATTTACAAATTGTTTTTGTTTTTTTATGAAGTCTGGGAAGGACTATAGACATGGATTAGTTTTGTCAATTGAGAAGATACCTTGAACTATGCAATCCTCTGTTTTCATGGGCTTAAATGTTTGTAATTTTGCTAACAAAAACCCCACACATTTCATTGGTTTCTTGATTTTATGGCTCAAAAGATAGTGTCATAAATTAGTATTGTATGTATACAGGTATTATATATATATACTTCTTTTTTTTTGTTCCAGGTTTTATGACATTTTACATCACCTTGCCAACTCCCCCAGCGCAGGTCAAGACTTGTTCTGTGAGCAGGATCTGTTTCCACCTGAGAGGTACAGTGTGTGATTCTCATGGTATTGTTCAACTTGCTTTAATAACAGCACGTCTATACAGTCCTCGCAATTCAGACCTCAGCAAAAAACAAATGTTGAGGCAACAGTAGTTTGCCGTCTCTCGTTCCAGCCAGTGCACCACGACTGGTATATCAGAGGCCATGGTATGGTGCATATAAAAGATCCCTTGCTACTAATTTAAAAATGGTTCAGGTTTCCTCTCTAAGACTTTATGTCAAAATTAGCAATGTTTCACATCCAATAGCTGATGATTAATAAATCAATGTGCACAAAACAAACTTCTATACCATAATGATAGAAATCTATTAATTCCAAAACCTAAAATGTCTTTATTTAAATGTGGTTTCAATTACTCTGAACCAGTACTTTGGAATCAATTACGTAAAGCTATCCAATCATCGCCAAATACTGCTGTTTTTAAATATAGACTCCAGCAATATTTTCTAAAATAATATTATTTGTACATATGTTTATTGCCATATATGTATTTTCTATTTGTTCATAAATATATGTAGTGTAATTCTGTACTGTTTGTACCCGAGGGCCTCAGGGAAGATTAGCTTTTGCTGACTGTGTTACCCTCATTAAATAAAGAATTTATTATTATTATTATTATTATTATTATTATAATTAACATTAATACTATATTATTATAATATTACACATTATGATATTCTCATGATATGAATTTTCAAAACAATTGGCGACTTTCATTTTCATTAACCAATTCGATTATAGTCGATTATCAAAACTCCACTACCTGTATGTATGCATAGCACAATCATAGATAAATACAGGAACAGGTTTCTTTTTTCAAATATAACGTATCTTCTGTTTCTTGTTACCACAGTAAGATCAAGTTGAATGACATGATGACCTATCTGAAGAATCTGCCGTGCACAAAGGTCGACCCGATAAAATGTAATGCGGACATCTTGGATGAGTCGGTTGTCAAGGCGATTGAAGAGGAGGTCAAACAATTTGCAGTATGTGGTCGTCCATTTTTTAAGTCCCCTACTGGTCCAACAGACTTTAGGTTTTATTTCTGTAATTCTGTCTGTCTGTCTGTAATTCTGTCTGTCTGATTTCTTCACAATGCCTCAAGACAGTTGATGTGAAATTTTGTATATAGCTTTATCATATACTGTTACAGGTCCAAATTTTTGACAGAGTTATGGACCGTGAGCAATCTAATTAAAATTAGCTCCACTATTACATGTGGATCTAACAGCAGCCAGTTGGAGCTCATGTCCACCAATCAAAACCTTACTTGCAGAATCATGCCAGTAATTTGAAAATAATTTGAAAACTTTCCGAATTATCCTGAGGGTGTACGACATGTTTCATGTGAATTACGAATGCCTTATTTAGACCAGTAGAACTAATTTTAATCAGATTGCTAACAACACTGCGTAGTCTCCAATGTCCAAGTAACATTTTGTCTGTAAAGAATAATTTAAATATTGACCAATCACACTTCACCTTTTATAACGTTATTTGGGAGCATACAAATTCTAAAAATATTGGGCGAGTCTATTTTAGTAGCCGCAGTACAGCGAACCATACCAATACGTACGGAATGGGTTATCAGTCTTCAATTTTACGTTACAAATTATTTATTTATTAAAAAAACTAAATCAGTCTTCAGTTTTACATTACAAATTATTTATTTTATAAAATAAAACATGTTTTAAGGCATTCGTAATTCACACGAAACATGTATACCCTCCTGAAGGATAATTCGGAATGTTTTCAAATTATTTTTAAATCACTGGCATGATTCTGCAAGTAAGGTTTTGATTGGTGGACATGAGCTCCAACTGGCTACTGTTAGATCCACATGTAATAGTGGAGCTAATTTTAATTAGATTGGAAAATTGGTTATGCCTGATAGGGGACATTTATTGCTTTAGTAGTATGTACTCTCAAAATGCTTGTTTAAACTGGTTCTATGGCAACGTTTAGAGAATAGGATATACCCGTTATATTTTTAGTATGTTTTTTTTTATATCAGACATTGCCATTTATGGGGAGCTGTCACTTTGTCTCCCCATTACTCCCCTGAAACTAGTTCAAGGAGAGTGATGTTTAGCTCCCCTAATGCTAGTCTCAGACTACCAACTGCCAGCACAAAGTTGGCCAACTTTCTGCCCTCACGACTTCTACGACTGTTCATTTGCTAGTCTGAGTGCTCTTACAACTCGATTCTCGTCGTATACCAGTGTTTAACCCATTAGTTGTTAATCTGAGCACACCCATCTTAAGTCGGGAGTTGGGGAAAATTACAACACAACCATAGAGTTGGCCAACTTCGTCGTGACAGTTGACAGTCTGATCCTAGCATTAGCATGTGAATTTTTAATTTTTTTTAAAGTACAGCGAAACGTCTCAAAACCAGACCCTCTGAAAACCGGAATTCCCCCAAAACCAGACATTTTTCATGGTCCTTTTTTAAATATCAGTACAGAAATTAACCTCTCTAAACGGGATACCTCTTAAAACCGGACATTTTACTTGGTCTCAAGGGTGTCCAGTTTAGATGGGTTTCACTGTACTATAAAAGGATTAAATATTGATGCTTAATATTTTTATGACTTCCCGGGGTCCACTAATCTAAGTTAAAAAAGCTGTTTATCACTTTCCTTGTTGATTTTGTTTAATTTTGTCTGTTTTTAACCGTTTGAAAAACTGTAAAATAATTTGGCACACATATTTTGGACACAGCATTTGCTGCTGCAGAATCAGTGCAGGTACACATGTACTGGGTTCGGATCCCAGTCGAGGCATGGGATTTTTAATTCAGATACCGACTCCAAACCATGAGTGAGTGCTCCGCAAGGCTCAATGGGTAGGTGTAAACCACTTGCACCGACCAGTGATCCATAACTGGTTCAACAAAGGCCATGGTTTGTGCTATCCTGCCTGTGGGAAGCGCAAATAAAAAATCCCTTGCTGCTAATCGGAAGAGTAGCCCATGTAGTGGCGACAGCAGGTTTCCTGTCAAAATCTGTGTGGTCCTTAACCATATGTCTGACGCCATATAACCGTAAATAAAATGTATTGAGTGCATCGTTAAATAAAACATTTTTTTCTTTCCAATGTTTAATAAATCAATGCGGTCTAGTGGTGTCATTAAATAAGATTTTTTAACATCCAATATCCGATTTTAATTTTTTAAATGTGCTCTAGTGGTGTCGTTAAACAAAACAAACGTTAAAGGGACACACCCTAGTTACGGCTAGTTGTTAACTATTACGTCGTTGTTTTTCGCTATTAAACCCATTTTTTCACAAATAAAATTGCACTTTACTTACCGTTTATTATTTAGAATATACATTTCCATTCAGCTGAAATGTTTTTTGGTAATCCTGGTGTTTGTAATACCACAAAATGCATTTTTCGTATTTCTGAAAAACGGACGCACGTTTGAGAAAAAAACGTTGAGCAGACAAGGTCTAATCTATTTTTAGACGGGATATTTCCATTTCAATGTCACAGATGTTGGTATACCACGTGACCGTTATCATTTTGGTTCGGTTTGTTTTCTCGTGCACGGTTCGCGTAATCAACATCCGATTTGTTGTTGTTCATTTGTAAGATTTTTCTTCACAGTTCGTGAACATTTTCAGTAACAATAAAGTTCAGACAAGTAAGTGTCTCAATACAAAACGTTACAAACCCTTAAAACCAATAATTTTGCTAAGTCCTACGATATCAGGAGAAGGGATACAACCAGGACAGAACAGTTGGAACATGTCCAGGAGAGGTGAAAAGAACGCACCCCAAGTCTGTGAAATTTGTCGTGACGTAGGCATTGTTGTGCTTCGAGCGACATCTACCGGTGACATCAGAATACAAACTTTCAAAATTATTTCAAGCAATTGGGACATGGGGATTCCCATGGTATTTATCGACATAAAACCTGCTTTTTCACTCCATTTGATAAAAATGTGATCTAAGTGTGTTACAGGTTTGTAGATTAACCAAATTATAATTTATTTTCGCTGGATGGAACTAGGGTGTGCGGCTTTAACTTTTTAATGAGTGCAGTCTGAAGCCATGTTATTTAAGTTGATTAGTCTTGTATGTTCCAACTTATTATAATTATTATTATTATTTCTTTTTAGGAATCTGGTCGTCCTGTGAAAACGTCGATAATGCAAGTGAAGCCACATCTACTGTACAGAGTGAGATTTTGTTTGTCATTGAACTGAATTAGCTTCAAAGTTGCTGATTTAAATATTGCTATGGTAACCCAGTATGCAATTCTTGATGTTAGATAGGCTGTCACATCAGTTCCATGCTGGATAAATTAGTTTTCTCTGTTTCTGAGCAATTCCTTATGATTGATTTATCAACGGTCATGGTATGTGCTGTCCTGTGTGGAAGTGCATACAAAAGCTCCCTTGCTGCTGTCCATTAGGAATAGCCTATGTAGCAGCAGTGAGTTTCTTCTCTTACTAGACTAAATGTTAGGATTATTAGAATCCATTGTATACGACTATGTGGGATAGAAAAAGTATATCTGAGGTGTTGGTTTTCTTGTTCCAGCCAGTGCACAACAACTGGACAAAGGTTGTGGTATGTCCTTTCCTGTCTGTGGGAAAGTGCATATAAAAGATTTCTTGCTGCATTAGAAAAATGTAGTGGGTTTCCTTTGATGACTATGTGTCAGAATTATCCAATGTTAAACATCCAATAGACGATGATTAATTAATCAATGTGCTCTAGTGGTGTCGTTAAACAAAACAAACTTTTAACTTTAACTTTGTAATTGAAGGAATACAACTTTTCCCATACAACTTTAGTAGCACAATTCAATAGCTTGGATTCACATCAAGAGTGCATTGCATAATAAATTGTAAGCCCTTGTGAAAGTGTAAGGTGTTGACACTTTTGTCTTCTTCTTTCTGTTTCAGCCCATGTTAAAACTAGGAGTCGACACATGTTTTGTTGCCTATTTCAGCCCATGTTAAAACTAGGAGTCGACGCATGTTTTGTTGCCTATTTCAGCCCATGTTAAAATTAGGAGTCGACGCATGTTTTGTTGCCTATTTCAGCCCATGTTAAAATTAGGAGTCGACGCATGTTTTGTTGCCTATTTCAGCCCATGTTAAAACTAGGAGTCGACGCATGTTTTGTTGCCTATTTCAGCCCATGTTAAAATTAGGAGTCGACGCATGTTTTGTTGCCTATTTCAGCCCATGTTAAAACTAGGAGTCGACGCATGTTTTGTTGCCTATTTCAGCCCATGTTAAAACTAGGAGTCGACGCATGTTTTGTTGCCTATTTCAGCCCATGTTAAAACTAGGAGTCGACGCATGTTTTGTTGCCTATTTCAGCCCATGTTAAAACTAGGAGTCGACGCATGTTTTGTTGCCTATTTCAGCCCATGTTAAAACTAGGAGTCGACGCATGTTTTGTTGCCTATTTCAGCCCATGTTAAAACTAGGAGTCGACGCATGTTTTGTTGCCTATTTCAGCCCATGTTAAAATTAGGAGTCGACGCATGTTTTGTTGCCTATTTCAGCCCATGTTAAAACTAGGAGTCTACGCATGTTTTGTTGCCTATTTCAGCCCATGTTAAAACTAGGAGTCGACGCATGTTTTGTTGCCTATTTCAGCCCATGTTAAAACTAGGAGTCGACGCATGTTTTGTTGCCTATTTCAGCCCATGTTAAAACTAGGAGTCGACGCATGTTTTGTTGCCTATTTCAGCCCATGTTAAAACTAGGAGTCGACGCATGTTTTGTTGCCTATTTCAGCCCATGTTAAACTGGGAGTCGACACATGTTTTGTTGCCTATTTCAGCCCATGTTAAACTAGGAGTCGACACATGTTTTGTTGCCTATTTCAGCCCATGTTAAACTAGGAGTCGACACATGTTTTGTTGCCTATTTCAGCCCATGTTAAAACTGGGAGTCGACACATGTTTTGTTGCCTATTTCAGCCCATGTTAAAACTGGGAGTCGACACATGTTTTGTTGCCTATTTCAGCCCATGTTAAAACTGGGAGTCGACACGTGTTTTGTTGCCTATTTCAGCCCATGTTAAACTGGGAGTCGACACGTGTTTTGTTGCCTATTTTTGCCCCTGTTAAACTAGGAGTCGACACGTGTTTTGTTGCCTATTTCAGCCCATGTTAAACTGGGAGTCGACACATGTTTTGTTGCCTATTTCAGCCCATATTAAACTAAGAAGTCGACACATGTTTTGTTGCCTATTTCAGCCCATGTTAAACTGGGAGTCGACACATGTTTTGTTGCCTATTTCAGCCCATATTAAACTAAGAAGTCGACACATGTTTTGTTGCCTATTTCAGCCCATGTTAAACTAGGAGTCGACACATGTTTTGTTGCCTATTTCAGCCCATGTTAAACTGGGAGTCGACACATGTTTTGTTGCCTATTTCAGCCCATATTAAACTAAGAAGTCGACACATGTTTTGTTGCCTATTTCAGCCCATGTTAAACTGGGAGTCGACACATGTTTTGTTGCCTATTTCAGCCCATGTTAAACTGGGAGTCGACACATGTTTTGTTGCCTATTTCAGCCACTGTTAAACTAAGAAGCTGACACATGTTTTGTTGCCTATTTCAGCCCATGTTAAACTGGGAGTCGACACATGTTTTGTTGCCTATTTCAGCCCATATTAAACTAAGAAGTCGACACATGTTTTGTTGCCTATTTCAGCCCATGTTAAACTAGGAGTCGACACATGTTTTTTTGTTTTCCATTTCAGCCCCTGTTAAACCAAGGATTTCTCATTCCTGACCCGACGGTGGAGTATTACCTGTTTGATCGAGTCGTCTGTATCAGGATGGGGTTCCCCGTGCCGTTCGGTCAGCGTGGAACCGTGGTGGGAATACACCCGCCTGCGGAAGGCGATGACACGATATACGAAGTGGTCTTCGATAAAGAATTTGTCGGAGGCATCATTGTGAGGTAAAAATGGATAACCAAATATTTTCATTAGATTTTAAATGCTGATAATTTTCTATTTCGTAGTTAATCCCCTTCATGCTAAGAAGCACTTAAGGCTGTAACCAGAGATCGCCACTGCTGCCTGTCTTTTGCCAGCTTCTCCAGCAGCCCCCAGCTCAGACTGCCCTCTCGAATTTCCTTCTCTACTGTCCTCCTCCTTCTATTTTGTATTCTCTTTTAAATGTTTGATTGTTCAAGAATCAGCCATGGATATAAGTTAGCTCAGTGGGATTTGCTAATTATGTTTTTTTTGAGAAAGGGCTCATGGCCGAAAATGTAAAATATTAAAAGTGTCCGTCTGTTACAGATCAAATTTGATTTTCGTGTTGATTTACTCGTTTTTCACAGAGTTATTACCCTTGAAAAATTGGATCTGGTAGGGGACATGTATTGCTTTAGCAGTAATCTTAGAATGCTTCTTAAAAGTCACTGGCAGTCGCCTATTAATGACATCCCTGTGAAAGGTGTTCAGTCATATGACACAAAAAGTTCAGATGAGTGCTTTATAAGCTGAGTTATAGTCTGTTCCATCATTCTACAATTCTTTGTTGTTGTTTTTTTAAATAATTTACGTTTGGTTTTGGAAATAACAAAAAAAAAGTACTATTTTTGTGTGCCATTTACAAATCAATCTGCACAAAAATAAATAACTTGTAGTAAATTCCATAGTATGTGAAAAGGCGTTCCCTGTGGGACAGACTAGATGATTCTATCTGTGTATTGATGCACAATTGGTCTATGATCGATTCCCATTGGTAGTCCTATTGGACCATTTCTCATTCCAGCCGGCTCCAAAACTAAGTAACAAAGGCTGTGGTATTCTGTCTGGGATAATGTATATAAAAGATTCTTTTCTGCTAATTAAAAAGAGAAGTCCATGGCATCGGCTTTTCTCTCTCACTATCTTTTTGGTTCTTAACTGACTGACTTCATATAACCATAGATAAAATATGTTAGTGTCATTAAATAAAACATTTCTTAATTTTTTTCTTTGTTTCTTTCTCCTTCCTTCCTTCCTTCCTTCCTTAACTCCCTCCCTCCCTTTTTGTCTGTCTGTCTGTTGAAAAATGTATTGAATTCTGTTAACATTTCAGATGTTCACCAATGAGAGGGTACCGTGTGCGTTCGGCTGCTTTGATAAACCTGTCTCACGGAGAACGGAAAAACAACGTCCAGGGATCGGCAAGCGTCCCCCAGGGATTCAAACTGTCCGTCAACAACTGGACGCGCGAGTCCGGGTCGCAGTCCCGGTCAGATAGACAGTTTTACACACAGATGAAGAACGAGAGGTCTGGATACGAAAACCGGAACTACGCGGGTAGAGAGCAGGTAAGGGAAAGAAAGAAGGAAATGTTTTATTTAACGATGCACTCAACACATTTTATTTAAAGTTATATGGCATCAGACATATGGTTAAGGACCACACAGATATTGAGAGAGGAAACCCACTGTCGCCACTTCATGAGCTACCCTTTACGATTAGCAGCAAGGGATCTTTTATATGTGCCATCCCACAGACAGGATAGTACATACCATGACCTTTGATATACCAGTCGTGGTGCACTGCCTGGAATGAGAAATAGCCAAATGGGCCCACCGATGGGGATCGATCCCAGACCGACTGGGCATCAAGCGAGCGTTTTACCACTGGGTTACGTCCCACCCCCAGAGCAGGTAAGGGACCCAAACCCATCCTCAACACCCCCAGCATTGCATGTAGAATGACACCACATGAATTTTATTTTTTTATTATCCCACTGCTCCTGTGAATTCTATATAATCTTTCAACTTCTATTGCTGTCCACCTCCACATCTCAGTCCTTGTCTCTCCAACCGTGACAAGTGATTATCTCTTGCAACCATCCATACCACACACCAGGCATTTCCCATCATCTTGAGCTGTGGGATTAGTCCAACCAGTTCAGAGAGTGATCAGTAGTTACTTCTGGCATAGTTAAAAGAGTCACTTGTAACCACTTGTTATACTCCCCTACAACCAGCGGTCGTTAGTTAAAAGTTTGTTTTGTTTACAACACCACTAGAGCACATTGATGAATTAATTATAGGCTGTTGGATGTCGAACATTTGGTAATTCTGACATGTCATTAGAGGAAACCTGCTATTTTTTCATGATGCAGCAAGGGATCTTTTATATGCACTTTCCCACAGACAGGATAGCACATACCACGACTTTGATACACCAGTCGTTGTGCACTGGCGATGGGGATCGATCCCAAACCAACCACACGTCAAGCGAACGCTTTACCACTGAGCTATGTCCTGTCCTCTGAAAGTAATTAACAAAAATACTAGATTTGGAGGATTAAAATGTAGAAAAATCTATTCATACATAAAGAAAAAATGAGTGTTTAGAATAACTGGATTACTGTGGTTAGTGTCAAAAAGGGAAATAATTTGGATAGGATCCTGAATATAAGGGAGATAACTAATAAGGCACACCCATTAAAAAAGTTAAAATTTCTTGGGAATAGTCAAGTGGGTTGTAAGATCAAATAATCTTAATGAATTAGCCTACAGGTTTTCCCAATTTTAACTGTTATTCCACAACTGGTATTTCAAAGTATGTGGTATGTGCTATCCCGTCTATCCCTTGTTAATTACAGCCGAGTAGTGTCAGCATTTTTTAGTTCTCCAGTTGTTTAGAAAGATGTATTAAACTATGGACTGATGTGGCGATAAATAACATTTCTAAACTGTCTTAAAAACCCCACCTCAGGACCTTGCCTATTACCTTGGGGTTAGGGGGCTGCATTATTGTTCAACCACACCTTCATTCCAGACCTCATCCCTCACCACTCATTGCATGTAAAACAACACCACATGAATTAAAAAAGACAAAACAAAATATTATCCTACTACTGCTGTGAATTCCATATAATATTTTGCTGATCTTTCAACTTCTTTTGCTGTCCACCTCCACATCTCAGACCTTGTCTCTCCAGTCGTGACAGGTGCTTGTCTCTTGTGGCTTTCCGTGCCACACACCTGCCATTTTCTCCTAGCCTTAGCTGTGGGCTTGGTCCATCCAGTTCGGAGAGTGTCCAGTGATTACTTCTGGCAATGTTAAGAGGCACTTGTAACCACCTCTTACACTCCCCTACTACCGGTGGTCATTAGTTAGTGTCTTGACTGCACACCATGGGCGGGACGTAGACCAGTGGTAAAGCGCATGCCCATGACTGGTATATTAAAGGCCATGGTATGTGCTATCCTGTCTGTGGGATGGTGCACATAAAAGATCCCTTGCTACTAATCGAAAAGAGTAGCTCATGAAGTGGCGACAGTGGGTTTCCTCCCTCAGTATATGTGTGGTCTGTAACCATATGTCCGACGCCATATAACCGTAAATAAATTGTGTTGAGTGCTTCATTAAATAAATCTTTTCCTTCCTTACTCTCTATGCTGTGTTAAAATGACCATATTTTTGACATCCAATAGCCGATGATTAATAAATCAATGTCCTCTAGTGGTGTCAATAAACACAACAAACCTTTTCCTCTTCTTTTTTTTGACCCCACACGAAATTAATCTGATTTTTTTGTTTTTGCTTTAAGCATCAGCACAGCAGACGGCCAGACCACCAGGTTTACTACAACAGCCACCGCGGCGGCCATCAGGACTTCGACTACCAGCGGGGACATCGCCGATATGACGAGCGAACCGCGGAGAACTTCGCCGTCAACTCAAATGCGCCATTCGTCGCACCGAAGGTTGTCACATCTCCAGCATCAACTTCCGTCAAACAAGGAGTTCAGAATCGGGTAATTTGTCCTTTTATGTCTTTTTACCAGCCTCGGTGGCTTCATGGTTAGGTCATCGGTCTACAGGCTGGTAGGTACTGGGTTCGGATTCCAATCGAGGCATGAGATTTTTAATCCAGATACCGACTCCAAACCCTGAGTGAGTGCTCCGTAAGGCTCAGTGGGTAGGTGCAAACCACTTGCACCGACCAGTGATCCATAACTGGTTCAACAAAGGCCATGGTTTGTGCTATCCTGCCTGTGGGAAGCGCTAATAAAAGATCCCTTGCTGCCTGTCGTAAAAGAGTAGCCTATGTGGCGACGGCGGGTTTCCTCTAAAAAACAGTGTCAGAATGACCATATGTTTGACTTCCAATAGCCGATGATAAGATAAAAAATCAATGTGCTCTAGTGGTGTCGTTAAATAAAAACAAACTTTACTTTTATGTCTTTTAAAAAAAAAAGATTTCAGGAATTTAAAGTGGGGGTTTGGGATGTAGCCTAGTGGTAATGCACTCGCCTAATGCACATTCGTTCTATGATCGATCCCCATCGGTGGGCCCATTAGGCTATTTCTCACAACTGGTATATCAAAGGCCATTGTATGTACTATCTTGTCTGTGGGATAATGCATGTACAAGCTCCCTTGCTAGTAATGGAAAAATGTAGCAGGTTTCTTCTCTAAGACTGTTATTCAGAATTACCACATGTTTGGCATCCAATAGCTGATGATTAATAAATCAGTATGCTCTAGTGGTGTTATTAAACAGCATTAACTGTGTTAAGGCCAGTGTAACAAAGGCCGTGTATGTACTATCCTGTCAGTGGGATGTTGCATATTAAAGATTCCATGCTGCTAATTAAAGTAGGAAGTGAAATATGGCATGCTGTTCCTTTTTCTTTGCGAGTTCCCTGGACCATTTCGTTTTCTTTATTTTGCAGGTGTTGGCAGAAAACTCGGCAAGATTTGCAGACATGTGGAAACAGCTGCAGGAGTCTGCCGAAGTTCGGCCCATCCCAGCGAAACAAGTGACACCTGGTGGTGGGAAACCTGGCCAAGGGACATCACTCCAGCAGGCTGCTATGGCTCTGGATAAGATTTCTCTGCCATCTGCTTCAAGTGGTTTGCCGTCTGCTACTAGCTGTTTGCTGTCTGCTACAAGCGGTTTGCCGTCTGCTGCTAGCGGTTTGCTGTCTGCTTCTGGTGATTTGGTGTCTGCTTCTAGTGATGTGCCGTCTGCCACCAGTGTCAGTCAATCAAAAGAAAGCCCCAGGAACATTGATGTGCCTTCAGTGTTGAACAGTGACAGAGTATCAAAAGATGAAGAGTGTATTGAGTCTGATGAATCGTTGGTTATCGGGCAGGCCATATCGGAAGCTCTTCACTCAATGACACTAAACAGTGATCTCATGGACGTTAATAACAGTTGTGAGATCGATCACAGGGCAAAGGTGCGCAGAAGTGTTTGTGTATTTCTTCTTTCATTTTCTCGGTCATTTGTCTGCCCACCTTCCTTCCTTCCTAATGTTAATATGTTAATATACTTACAATTTGTGACACCCAATAGCCGATATGCATTTTTGTGCTGGGGTGTCGTTAAACAAACATTCATTCATTCCTTCATAATGTTGGTGATGGAAAGATATATTTTTCTGCCATCCCTAGCTATGCAAGACAAACCCATTCCGTGATGTCAGCCCATACGGAATAAATCTGTTTTGTGTAGGCTATGACGTCATTGCTTTTGACGTGGGGAGTAATATGTTGTTGGTAAAATATGACGTCATATTAATGCGAGTTGGTTAGTTTTATATTGATATTTTGTTATTCAAACCTTCATTATAAAAGCTATCTGGTTAATTTGTAGTGTTAAATTTTATTTAACACATGAAACAGAAGCCGCAAATATGATACTGTAGTTTATTTATTATACAATGGTCAAATAAAGAAGTTGCCTTTTTAGCCATCTTTGTTTGTTCGTGTAAAATAATGGTTTATTTATGAAATGCAGGGCACAATATTTCACGCGAACCGCCATTCTGTTCATATGTTGGTTATGCAAAATTACATTGATGCAAACCGCAAATCGGTTACTTCGTGACCTTTAGACGTTCAGAAATTAAAACTTGCAAACTTCACTATAAAAACTTGCAAACTTTATTATACAGTTGAGTATTGTAATTTCGAGAATATATATTAGACATAATATTTTACAAATGTTGAAAATGGTTTTAACGTAAACAGGAATCCAGAAATGTCACAAAAGTTGAAAAATACAAACATTGCATAATTAGCTGTAAAAAACAAATATTTGGAATGTCACTGTAGTATAGAAGTACCATTGATAAAGTGAAAGTAACTTGGCCACCGCGAAACGAGAAAAGGAATCTGGAAGCGTATCTATTTTGTTTCAGTCCTGGGGCTGATATTTAGTCCTTTTACAATATTGTTAACTTTAGCGAGCATTAAAGAAACTGGGATGGTTCATATAAGATATCCCTTGCTGCTGATTAATCGAAAAGAGTAGCCAATGGAGTGGTAGCAGTGGGTTTCCTCTCTAATTAAACATATTTCTGATGCCATGTAACTAATTAAAATGTGTTTTGTGTGTTAGTAAAACTATTTCTTTCTTTATTACTGTTGTGTTATATATGTTTTAAATTGCACGGTGTGTTCCAAGTTACAGACTACATGTAACATGGTCAGTTCTTTTGTTTGTAGGATGGAAGCACAGCATTAAAGCAGATGTTAAAAATCAATTCAGAAGAATCGGCTCAACCAGAGGGCAACAGGAAGCAAAAGGCAGCTGTGAATTATGGGAAACAACTATCGGTTCAAGAGCTTTTTGATGGTACATACATGTAGTATACTCAACAAAGTTAATTCACGGCCAGTAGACATTTTGGTAATCCTCTGCTAATCATTCCAGCCAGTGCATCATGACTGGTATATCAAAGGCTGTGGTATGTGCTATCCTGTATGTGGCATGGTGCATATAAAAGATCTCTTGGTTACTAATGGAAAATGTAGAGGGTTTCCTTGCTCGGACCATAAAATTATGTCCAAATTATCAAATGTTTGACATCCAATAGCCGATGATTAATAAATCAATGTGCTCTAGTGATGTTGTTAAACAAAAACAAATACCATATATTGCCGTGTATTAGCCGACTTTTGAAGTCTAGAAAGACTTTCCAAAAGAAGAGAGTCGGCTTATACACGGAGGCAAGAAATTGGTTAATAAAATTCCGATCGAAAACACTCCCAACCCCGACATACAAATTTTGACCAGACCCATACAGCCTTTCACAGCTTATGTAACAATAATTTATGCACATTATAAATAAAACACCCCATCATGCAACATTATGTAGTTTTTTGTTCTTTAATGCATTAATAGTTTGATGAATAATAATATAAATTATTTGTTTTATTGTCATTTCAATGGTAAAAACATGTTCCGCCATCTTTGTTTGACACCTCTGTCTATATCATTTTGTAAGCTCTTATTTGATTGGATCACACGATTTTGTGTAAACAACAGCCATGGACCACAGAATTGTTTCTTTCTGTGTGGGGGAAAAAGAGGGATTAAACATGCCTTAATAAGTTTATTATTTATTAAATTACTTATGTGCAGTGATATGTTGTTACAGCTTGAATTGTTTATTTTCTTGTTATGATTTATCGGTGCTAAATTAGTTTTGCACGGCATGGAAGATGTTAGCATTGCGATAACAATTACCGTGTCGGTAATAATTAAAGGGAAAGAAAAAATAAGGAAAATGAAAAGCACAAGTGTATTTGTTATTGTCATCAATACAATGTACAACTGGAAAAGATGACTTTGGCTTATACACGAGGCCGATGATTTAGTACTTGATATTTAGGGTCAAACTAAGAGGTCGGCTTATACAAGGAGTCGGCTAATACACTGCAATATACGGTAAACAAAGCTCTATTAGTTTCATGTTATTTTAAATTGACAAGTCTTGAACACAAATCACTTGTAAAGACTGTTTCAGTATAATTTGACCCATGATGCACTAATAGAATCTATCACCGTTGTGAAGTATAGATAAGGCTATTCTAACCCAAGGGACAAAAACATTTTGTCCCAAGGGTTGGAATTGCCTTATCTATACCTCACCACGGTGATTGATTCTTTTTCTTGCCCATTTAATTACAGTAACAAAACATTAATTTTGTAAGCTACGGTCTGTTTATTGTAGAACGATTTGTATACATTTCACCTGCCAACTCATTTAATCATACGCGGAAAAATATAGCCCACCTCATGCAACGACATAAATATGTAATGTTCAACTTGCCAATAAATATGAAGTTGAAAATATTAATTTGTTTAAATATTTTTAAAACAATGATACTACGTGAAATGGCAAACAGAATTTTGAAAACCATGAGTTATGACATCAATCGCCGTAAAACATGAGTTATGACGTCACACATATGTAGAAATTGTCTAGCCCTCGGGTCGGACAGATTTATCTAGCCCTAGGGTCAGACAGATTTTTCTAGCACTGTGCAAAAGCTGGATAAACCTGTCCAATGGGCAAGAAATAAAAATCTTGTGTAGACAGTGGGTTTTCAGTGCATTTTATGACTACACATTTGACTAGGATTCTGCACATTTGGCTAAGATTCATTACAATGTTGGTTCGTAATGATATTTGTCATTTTGCTCGCTCTAAATTGTCCAGATCATTAAGTTTAAGAACAAGCCACAGTGTGAACACGTTACAAGGGTACAAGCTGATTGTTCTTACCACATTTAACTGGGACTTAATTAGGGTTGTTAATTAGGGTTAATTATTAAGTTTTATCATAAATATAATGTCGTATATCACTATTGATTTATAATGTATATATAGTGATTTCCCTAGAAATTAGGCAAGGCATGGTAGATCAAACACTTTTGGGGCATTTTCACCATTTTCGGGGCACTTGTTTTTCATTAAAAATACAAAAAAAATTAATTAAAATAAACATTTAATGTAATTTATGTGCTTGAATGGCAAAAGATATAAAAGCATTATTTTATTAATTAATAATAACTTTTTGGGTGTTTTATAAAGGCAATTTTAGAATTAATTACTGAAAAAGGCTCGTTTAATCTCAGTGCAGCATGGCGCTGATGAGGCAAGATGGTGCTAAACTATTGAGGCATGGTGCTGCACCATGCTAAAACAAGCTAGGGAAAACACTAATATATATATATATATAACTATATATTATAAATTAAAGGGACTGTCCTAAGTTTGCAGCCATTTAAGATGTTTTTTTACTAATGGTCTTTTTTGTCCCCTACTGGTTCAATCGGAGGGGACTATTTTTTTGGTGTAATTATTTATTGGTACCCTATATTTGTTTAATTGTAGGTGCCAAATTATGCAGCTCACAATTAGAGAAGACTGTTCAGGAAACATCAACAAAACAACAGCAGCAGCAACAACAAAACCAGACATCTAAATCTCCAGCACAACAGCAACAACAACAGCAGCAGCAGCAGCAGCAGCAACAACAACAGCAGCAGCAGCAAAGAGCTCCACAGAAACACAACAAACAGCAGGAGAACTGGAATCAGCAACACCAACAGAGATGGCAACAACCGCTACCGCAGCAGCAAAGGTGAGCAGATTATTGTTTTTGGTATTTTCAGGACATTTTCTTTTCAGTCTACAATTATAAGGAAGAAAATGTTTTAGTTAACGACTCACTCCAACACATTTTATTCACGGTTATGTAACTTATATGATGTCGGGCATATGGTTAAGGACAACACAGATATTGAGGGGAAACCCGCTGTCGCCACTTCATGGACTACTCTTTTTCAATTAGCAGAAAGGGATCTTTTATATGCATCATCCCACAGATAGGGTAGTACATACTATGGCCTTTGATATTCCAGTCGTGGTGCACTGGCTGGAATGAAAAATAGTCCAATGGGCCCACCGATTGGGATCGATCCCAGACCAACCAGCCATCAAGCGAGCACTTTACCACTGGGCTACGTCCCACCCCACCTTTATGAAGTAAATAGGAGAGATATTGGTATTACTTTACTGATGGCAACAGTGACAACTTTTATATTAAATTGTTGCATTTAGATCTGTTTCTCGCAAACTGTAAGTGCCAGATCAATGAAATTTGGTTTATAGTGGCACTTGAGGATGTTTATCACGGTGCACAAATTTATTTTGATGGAAGGCAAGACATTACATTTTTGCAGAATTCTTGTTTGTATGTGTTTAACCTTGGACTTGTAAACTCGAAAGAAAACAAACACTACCTTAATGACCTTCACCTTTTGAATTAGGAAGGAAAATGGTGACGAAACATTTCTTTGCACTATGTTTTGATGATAAAAATAAATTAAATATGCCATTTTAATACTTTTTCGTGCCGTTTTAATTGGAAAAATTACGCCATTCATAAATTACAAAATATTTCAAACGTTTTGAGTTGGTAAGATAACAAAATATTATAAAACTTAATTGGAGGTGTAGCAAAATTGTTTTGATGCTGATTTTGCGGTCTTTTACTATGTTTCAGAAACCCCGTGATGGAGCTGGCAGACCGATGTAAAGCACTACAGCTGCAGGCTCCCCGCTATGACTACACCGGACCACACGTGCGTTTAAATACCAGTCGGCAGGGTGCATTCAAACTGAGTCTTTAAAGTGACAGATCCTAGTTTTTAAACACTACGTCATATTTTTCATTATTAGAGATTTTTTTTTTTTTTACTGTCCCCAGAATATAAAATGGCCGTGTCAGGGTTGGGGTGCCCTGAGCTCACTGTCTCATAATATTGTTTTATATAACATACATGTATGGTATACATAGTTTTATATACATACATATAAATGGCAAAATAGTATTTAAATTAGAAGTTATGTACATTTTATTGTTTGGAATATCCATTTTCGTACAACTGAAGCATTTCTCAGCTTGTGTCTGAGACTAGAGCTCTCGGAGGTGAGTAGCTTTTTAGAATTGTGGAAAATGTATTTTGCAGTGTTTCAAAATTCAGAATGGCCAGAAACTCTCTTTGTATGTACGGGAAATGGATAAACTAAAGTGTAAAATGTAAGTAATATGTGATTTCAGTTATCAAAAACGGATCTAATATATAGAGATTATTATTCGAGCTTGTGTGTCGTACTGATTTTATGAAACGAGTGTCAGGATATTTGTATTGCCAGAGCAAGTGTAATAATTTCTTTATTATCCATATTATTATTGTTTTCTTTATGAATAACAAGAGCCAAATCAAAATGTTTCAGTCACAAGTAGAAGGAAACGACAAAATAACGTCATATTTCAAATGCACAGTTTGAGCTAGGACTGGAGAAGCAACATCATGTTAGGACGTCGTTTCCCAAAATTATGTCATTACACTTATTATTACATGTGTGCTTCGTATGATTATTATTAACTTGGTTATGTTGAACCATATGGATAATAATGAAAAATATGTGGCAGTGTTTAAAAACTATAGGGTCTGACGCTTTGAATGTATTCATTTTGTGGCAGGATTTTGTTGCGATGTTTAGTGGGTCATCCCATTAGCTGCCGTGTGACACTGCCTTAAGGCACAAAATACAATTCAGTTTTAATCCATTAATTTGATTACATAATATGGTTGCCATGGTAACAAAATGATGAAAAGTTTATAAATAGTTTTGTGTGCCAATAAAATAACACATTTAATTCCTGTAGTGATATGATAATTGTTTAACTTTAAAACATACTAGAATGTTTTGGTGTTTTTCAGGGAAAAGTTACCTTTTTGGCCTTTTTCGTTGAAGTGGAAAGTTAACTTTTTGTGTTTTTCAATTCAGGGAAAAGTTATCTTTTTGGTGTTTTCCCATTGTAGTGAAAAGATAACTTTTGGGGGTTTTTGATTCGGGAAAAGTAAACTTTACATTGTTTTCCATTGTAGAAAAAAAGTTAACTTATTGTTTCTTTTCATTGTTTGGAAAACTTAACTTTTGGAGGCATTTTATTGTAAGGAAAATTTAACATATGGGTGTTTTTCCTTGTAGGAAATGTTAACTTTTTTGTATTTTCAGTTGTATGTAAAGTTAACTTTTTGGTGTTTTTCACTGTAGGGAAACGTTAACTTTTGGATGCTTTTCATTAAAATGAAAGTTAATTTTTTGATGCTTCTCACTGTAGGAAAAAGTAAAGTTTGTGTTTTCCATTGCAGGGAAATGTCCGATCTCGTGTGATACTTGGAAATGGGGTTCGTTTTGAAGGCTCACAGTGCGCCACAAAAGAGGAAGCTGCAGAGAGTGTGGCAAGTGTTGCCCTGCTCAATCTGGTGAGAGTTACATTGACTTATTAATAACACCATAAACAAGCAAGGGTTAACGTTCATCAAGGGGTGGGATTTCGCTCAGTTGGTTGATTACTCGCTCGAGGTGCTTGCATCTCAGGATCGAACCACCTTTTCTCATTCCAACCGGTGTACCACAACTGGTCAAAGGACGTGGTATGTGCTTTCCTGTTTGTGTGAAAGTGCATATAAAATATCCCTTGCTGCTAATGGAAAAAAATAGTGGATTTCTTCTTCTGATGACGAGTCAGAATTACTAAATGTTTGACATCCAGTAACTGGACCGGTCTCGGTGGCATCATGGTTAGGCCAACGGTCTACAGGCTGGTAGGTACTGGGTTCGGATCCCAGTCGAGGCATGGGATTTTTAATCCAGATACCGACTCCAAACCCTGAGTGAGTGCTCCGCAAGGCTCAATGGGTAGGTGTAAACCACTTGCACTGACCAGTGATCCATAACTGGTTCAACAAAGGCCATGGTTTGTGCTATCCTGCCTGTAGGAAGCGCAAATAAAAGATCCCTTGCTGCTAATCGGAAAGAGTAGCCCATATAGTGGCGACAGCGGGTTTCCTCTCAAAATCTGTGTGGTCCTTAACCATATGTCTGATGCCATATAACCGTAAATAAAATGTGTTGAGTGTGTCGTTAAATAAAGCATTTCTTTCTTTCTTTTTTTCCAATAACCGATAATTAATTAATGTGCTGTAGTGATTTCATTAAACAAAACTCCCCCAAAAACAAAAACATGCAACAGGTCCACTTACTGGACAGTTGTATCTGTGTGTGCCTGCATGTATATGAGCATGTGTGTCAGCAGGCAAATACACATACACAACTCTCTGTGACATAGTTATATAGAAAATTACATGTTAAAATGTCGTTAAACAAATATATATTAATGGAAAGAAATCAAGGATCGAACCAATACTAACAGGAAAGGAAGGAAGGAAATGTTTTATTTAACGACGCACTCAACACATTTTATTTACGGTTATATGGCGTCAGACATATGGTTAAGGACTACACAGATATTGAGGGAGGAAACCCGCTGTCGCCAATTCATAGGCTACTCTTTTTCGATTAGCAGCAAGGGATCTTTTATATGCACCATCCCATAGACAGGATAGCACATACTACGGCCTTTGATGTACCAGTCGTGGTGCACTGGCTGGAGCGAGAAATAGCCCAATGGGCTTACCGACTGGGATTGATCCCAAACCGACCGCAAATCAAGCGAGCGCTTTACCACTGGGCTACATCTCGCTCTAACAGGAAAGAGTGACTGCAACGAAAACCCTCATCTATAGTATCAGGAAATAACTGTGTTACTGACATTCAATCTCACCATATTGACGACCAATCCTACATTACATGTTAGTTCTTTATTCAGACATTACAATGTTAACAGAGACTGAAATGTGGTCTGCAATGCCACGTGTTCCTTTATAAGAAGAGTTTCATCATAAAACGTGATAAACGCCACTATACACACCCAGTCATTTAAAGTGCGATATATCCTCAGACAATCGTGTCACGTTTTGCTGAAAACTGAATTTGAACTTGTGTGTTCGCACAATGGTTTTTAATATGGCGTTTATCGCGTTTTGTGATGAAACTTCACATCTTTTTCTCAGTAAATTTCTTCCTTGTATGTTGACTTTCCCACAGACAGGTCAGCACATACCACAGCCTCTGATGATCAAGTCATGGGGAATTACTACCAAAAGCCAACTTTGTTTTGCTTGTCACTGAGAGTTAAGTTCTCGCTCCAGCCAGTGCACCATGACTGGTACATCAAAGGCCGTGGTATGTGCTATCCTGTCTATGGGATGGTGCATATAAAAGGGCCCTTGCTGCTAATCGAAAAGAGTAGCCCATGAAGTGGTGACAGCGGGTTTCCTCCCTCAATATCTGTGTGGTCCTTAACCATATGTCCGACGCTGTATAATCGTAAATAAAATGTGTTGAGTGCAGCGTTAAATAAAACATTTCCTAAGTGTTAAGAGTTTCATCATATACTCGACAAAATTAATTAAGGGCCAGTAGATTGTTTCAGCTTCTCTTTTTTTTAATATATATTTTTAAAATATAGATTCTTCTGTTATAAGGTGTTTATGTTGTGGCATGTTAAACTTAATGATTTAAACAACAATTCAGAGCAAAAATGTAATGAGACGTATCATTACAAAACACCATGTAACACATCTATAGTCTGTCCCATCATTCTATAAAAATGCTTTTTGTAAATAACTTCAGTTTGGTACAACATAAGAAGTAAAAGTGTTTTGGAAATAATAAAATACTATTTTTGTGTGCAATTTAGAAATCAGTCGGTTCAGATATAAATAACTTTTAGTAAATTCCATAGCATGAAAAAAGGCATTCCCTGTGGGATGGACTATAGAAGCCAAATGCACATTTCAGTAATTTTCATAAATACATGAAAAACATAAATACACGAAAAACCAACAAGAGGTTTTAAGGTATCATTAGCCATATTTTGCTGAAACAATGTTTAAAAGTCACCTGTTAATAAAACGTGGTAAAATAATATTACATTAGAAAAGAAGTACCAAAAGTCTGTTGGCCTTTAATTAATTTTGTTGATTATAGATTTTATTTTTGGGGGTAAATGTAATTAGTATAGCGAAACCTGCTGGTCTTACTTAAATCAGACAGGAATTGTTTGTATTCAATGAATTATTATCAAAACCAACAACCCCAACAACCACAGAACAGGAAAGAGTCTTATTTTTAAAATGAAAATTTAATCAGACACATTAACTTTAAACTGAGTATCATGAATTCATCTTTGTTTGGTTCCCAAGAGGAAAATCATTTTACGTTTCTTTTTCACAAAGTTTGCCTTACAATGGACAGCAAGGCTTCGGGTAAGAAATCGTTTTGTATAGTGGATCTTGCTCATTTTGTCTGCTATAAAATATATATATATATATATATATTTTTAAAAAATATTATGTGTGTGTTATTTCTTCCTATCATCAGTAACTTGAACATAAGTAACTTAATGTTAGCTAAAAAATAAAACATTTCTTAATGACACTGCAGATGAATAAGAATGAATTAAACAGAAATACAGCCCTCGAAATAAGCTATATATAGCCAGTGTAAGCTGTTACGTTACGTGGTATTTTTCATTCGTAACCGATTTGGTTACTACTCTAGTTTCAAAATTTCAGCTAACAGACAAAATAGATTGTTGATCAGAATGGATCATATTAAATGCCAGATCAATGGATCAGTAAGTTTCAGTAGGTGTTTTGGTAGTACCCATGATATGAAATCCTGCAAGATGTTAATGCAATTAAAATGGTATCAGTAATAATTTATAGCACCTGAACGTAGTTAGAAATATGTTGTTTTGTTTGGGTGTTACAATGTATTTGTTACAGTAACAACCCCTACAATTGCCCACGGCAGTCTGCAATGCTGTAGAGATTGCTGTGGAGTTTTTTATTCTCCACGGCACTTTTTTACCTTAGACTATATTCAGGGTGTTTATCAAAGGTATGTTTCTTTGCCGTGGGTATTTTCTTAATTGCAAGGGTATTTGCCTTTGCTTGACAAAATCGTGAAAATTATGCATTGTGAACAAAAACTTGATCACAAATAGAGTATCAGTTGCTGAAAAACACGAAGACTTAACCAATATGAGACCTGACGTAAACAATATGAGACCTGATATAAACAATATCAGACCTGACGTAAACAATATGAGACCTGATATAAACAATATGACACCTGACGTAAACTATATGAGACCTGATGTAAACAATATGAGACCTGGTGTAAACAATGACACCTGACGTAAACAATATGAGACCTGATGTAAACAATATGAGACCTGGTGTAAACAATGACACCTGACGTAAACAATATGAGACCTGATGTAAACAGTATGAGACCTGATGTAAACAGTTTGAGACCTGATGTAAACAGTTTGAGACCTGACGTAAACAACATGAGACCTGATGTAAACAATATGAGACCTGACGTAAACAACATGAAATAATCAATGTAATCCTGTAGGATGAATTAAACCACTGGCATATGAACAGACGGAGGTGTTAAAGATACTAGTCTGCATTAACAAATACAAACAATTCAATCTGCACCTTTTGTTATTTTGTGAAAGGGAAAATAGGATAACATGTCAACAGAATGTGGTTTGCTTTTATTGGTAGTTAAGAAACACAGACATTGATGGTAATTTTAATTTTAAATAGAAATTTAGATCAAGATGGGTGCATGGTACAAAAATAATTGGATAAGCATATTTTTAGTTTCTTTTCTTTGAAATAATCTTATTTTTCTCAATTTTAAAATCATTAAAGGGACATTCCTGATTTTGCTGCATTGTAAGATGTTTTCGACTAATAAAATATTTCTACAATTAAACTTACATATTAAATATATTTTCTTGTTTAGAATATCACTGTCTGTATATTCAATGTGGTTCTGGTCGTCTTAACATTTGTAAGAAGCCCAAACTGGATTTTGTCTTCAAATAATTTTGTATATACGAAAAAAAACTATATTTTAGGAAATAAGATGAAATTTAACCTTTTACAAATATTAGAACGATCAGAAACATGTTTAATATACAGCCACTAATATTTTATGCAGAAAAATCTATTTGATATGTAATTACAATCGTTAAAAAGTCGGTTGGTCGATAACATCTTAAGTATTAAAAGTATTAGTTTAAATTTATTGTATATTAAGTAATAAACTTTGTCATAGTCTCCACATTGAGATAGTCAATTAAATTTTTTTGCTATATTAAGTAAGCTTTGATATTGTGATGTCTGTAAACATCGCTTTGCTTTTTCAACAAGTGCTTTGTAGGTAGTGGGGTGTTTTGTGTGCAAAATATTGTTGTTTTTACCAAATTTATTACAGAAATTAAATATTTTAACTTGTTTTTACATAATTTATCATGAAAGAAAATAAAAACAAAAACATTAACTGTTGTGTTTCGTTAATATAGCATAGAAAGTACATATTTGTTGTTTTTACTTTAATGTATCACAGAAATTAAATATTTTAACTTGTTTTTACATAATTTATCATGAAAGAAAATAAAAAACAAAAACATTAACTGTTGTGTTTCGTTAATATAGCATAGAAAGTACATAATATTGTTTGTTGTTTTTACTTTAATGTATCACAGAAAGTAAATATTTTAAAATTGTTTTTGCATAATTTATTGCAGAAAGTAAATATTTTAACTGTTTTACTTAATTTATTGCAGAAAGTAAATATTTTAACTGTTTTACTTAATTTATTGCAGAAAGTAAATATTTTAACTGTTTTACTTAATTTATCGCAGAAAGTAAATATTTTAACTCTTTTTTTTTTTAAATGTATTGCAAAAGTAAACATTTTGTTGTTACAATTGGATCACAGAAAGTAACAATTAATTGGTGTTTTTACTTAATTTATCACAAAAAAATAAATATTTTAACTATTGTTTTGTGTTAATTTATCACATGCAGAAACTAAATTATATTTAACTGTTAATGTTAGTTAATTTATCACATGCAGAAACTAAATTATATTTAACTGTTAGCGTTAGTTAATTTATCACATGCAGAAACTAAATTATATTTAACTGTTAGCGTTAGTTAATTTATCACATGCAGAAACTAAATTATATTTAACTGTTAGCGTTAGTTAATTTATCACATGCAGAAACTAAATTATATTTAACTGTTAGCGTTAGTTAATTTATCACATGCAGAAACTAAATTATATTTAACTGTTAGTGTTAGTTAATTTATCACATGCAGAAACTAAATTATATTTAACTGTTAGTGTTAGTTAATTTATTACAGAAAGTAAATATTTGACTTTTATTTTTATTTTAATGAATAAAAAGATAAACATTAGTGGATTAATTTCTTTTCGGTGTTGTCTTGTTAGTGATTTTTAACCTTTAATAATTCAGGTTTTTTTGCTTTATAATATTAATCTTTATGCATTTGTTATAAATTGTAAAGTTGAAAAATATCTTTCTGAACTTGCCATTCACATCTCATTGAAAAATGCTTGGAAACTAATATTTTTCATGCAATTTGCATAAAAGCAGTTGACAATATTATTTTTTATATTACAGAATATTGAGATAAAATTGCAGCTGTAAATACACAGATTTGCATTTTCTTCTCAAGCACATGTTTATCAATTTCCCAGTGTTCCAACAAATGTTTGAGAAAGTCGCTAGTCTTCACATAAACTTTGTTTAGAGCCCTATGTATTATATTTATAGTAATACAGTTGATCATTTCCACTAGCTTAGACCAAAACAGCACTAGCTGGAAGCAAAATGTTGGTGTATTTGTCGAACCCCGTGTATCCCTCACATTGCCATTTCAGTTACACCAGCAAACCTGTTTTCATGCACAGCTTACTAGTTGATTTACTGATATCACTACATTACAGTAATGTTAGCAATGCAGAAGGTTTAAGCCTTTTTTCAACAAATATTAATTGGATTTTATATCTTTTGTTTACAAACTTTATAACATGTCACTGATAAATAACTTTTAAAATACTGAAGTATTTGATACAATATCGGTTTTTTTTTTAAAAGGATATTTGATGTAATATAGGGTTTTGTTTTTCCTGTACAAACTGAATGATTTCTTTTATTAGTGATGTCATTTCTTTTGTTTAACACAACTTAAATGTTTGAAACTACTAAAGAGAAATTTAAAATCCCAAAAATATTTGATGTAATATGTGGGGGTTTTTGTAAAAGGATATTTGATGTAATATGGTTTTTTTTCTTCCTTTACAAACAGAATGATTTCTTTCATTAGTGATGTCATTTCTTTTGTTTACTTAAGGATTGTCTGTTATTTCTTTTACATTTTTATCAGGGTATGAAAACAAAATCAAGTGCTAACTACCATTCTCATATAAGTTTGTGGATGATTTTTTATTTGTTCATACCCTGATGAACGTAAAAAAACAACCCAGACAGTACTTATAATTTAATTTGAATCATACTTGCTAATAATAACACTAAAAGTTCGTACTTTATTTTGAATTATTTTTTGGTTTTTAAACAATAACGCTCAGTAAGACAAAGTACCACTATAAAGTGACGTCATCAGATACGACCGGCCTCGGTGGCGTCGTGGTTAGGCCATCGGTCTACAGGCTGGTAGGTACTGGGTTCGGATCCCAGTCGAGGCATGGGATTTTTAATCCAGATACCGATAGGTGTAAACCACTTGCACTGACCAGTGATCCATAACTGGTTCAACAAAGGCCATAGTTTGTGCTATCCTGCCTGTGGGAAGCGCAAATAAAAAATCCCTTGCTGATAATCGGAAGAGTAGCCCATATAGTGGCGACAGCGGGTTTCCTCTCAAAATCTGTGTGGTCCTTAACCATATGTCTGACGCCATATAACCGTAAATAAAATGTGTTGAGTGCGTCGTAAAATAAAACATTTCTTCTTCCCAGATACGACGTTACCCGACGTTATTTTTATGTTCATTGACAAATTAACAAACTGACGTTGCTACGTCTGGACCAATGGGATGATGTTAACTTGTAATGAATGTAATAGAAATATAAGTATAACTACTTTAAAGGGAAATACCCTAGGTTTTAAACACTAAGGCATATTTTTGACTATTAAAGCCATTTTTGATAACTGAAATCATACTTAACTTACATTTTATTGTTTAGATTGTTCATTTTCGTACATTCAAAATGTTTTGGTCATCCTGGCATTTTTAATAACACAAAATGCATTTCTCATATTTTTTAAAACGCACATGCGTCTGAGAAGTAACAGTAACAGGTTTTGGACCTGGTATTTCACCATTTCAAAGTCACAGTCTCATGTTTCACTCAGTTGTAACTTTATCCAAATGTGTTACAGGTTTGTAGATCAACTAAACGTAGTGTTAATGTTCACGGGTTGAAACTAGGGCTGTCCCTTAACTAAACTTAGTGTTAATGTTCATGGGTTGAAACTAGGGTCTGTCCCTTTAACTAAACTTAGTGTTAATGTTCATGGGCTGAAACTAGGGTCTGTCCCTTTAAGTACTTTTAACTAATAAACACAAATTTGAAAATCCAAAAAATATTTGAATAAATCTGGTTTGTTTCCCTTTACAGCCTGATTTCAACCACTACCAGCAGTTCATGAACTTTCAACAGCCGGATCTGATGTTCTCTCCCCAATCTGCTTTCAGTCCTGTTGGACGACCAGGTACGATTTCATTTTTTGAATTTCTTTTTTAGAAATATTAATGTGAAAAACGTTTTCTCTCATCCTCAGGTATATGGAACACAGCTATCCCATGAAAGAAAGCCATGTAAGAAATTTCTATCTTACATGGGATATCATGCGCTTGCGTTTAACATGACGTCATTGGTAATATATGACGTCATATTAATGTGAGGTGAGGTGATGACGTGAGGTCATTAGACACAGTTTTAAATTAATATTTTGATATTAAAACCTTCATTTTAAAAGCTATCTTGTTAATTTGTAGTGTTAAATTTTATTTAACATATGAAACAAACACGGGGAAATACGATAATGTAGTTTATTTATGACAAAATGGTCAAATAAAAAAGTTACTTCTTCAGCCATCGTTGTCTGTTCGTGTAAAATAATGGATTATTTACCGAATGAATGAGAGAAAAAGACTCCCATCATATGCGGTCATGTGGGATAGAAAAAGTACACCTTCGGTGGTGAAAATTTCGAGCTTGAAACGAGGCTTGCAGAGTACCATACTCGGAATTTTCACCACCGAAGGTGTACTTTTTCTATCCCACATGACCGCATATGATGGAGTCTTATATCCATACACCCAATGTCCTTCAAGAGAACATTAAACTTTAGAAAGCTTTTGATGGCATTCTTCTTACAGAGGAGGCAGGACATAGCTCAGCGGTACAACGCTCGCCTGATGCGCAATCGATCTAGGATCGAGTCCTGTTGGTGGGCCCATTGGGCTATTTATCGTTCCAGCCAGTGCTCCGCTACTGGTGTAACAAAGGCTGTAGTATGTACTATCCTGTCTGTGGGATGGAGCATATAAAAGAATTCTTGCTGCTGATCGAAAAGAGTAGCCCATGAAGTGGCAACAGTGGGTTTTCTCTCTCAGTATCTGTGTGATCCGTAACCATATTTATGACGCCATATAACCGTAAATAAAATGTGTTGAGTGCGTCGTTAAATAAACATTTCCTTTCCTTTCCTTCTTCTTGCTGATTCCATTTACAAATCTCAAAGGATGGATCACACTTCAATTCACCTGCTAAGCCATAATACATCCTGGATTTCCACTCCATCACACCCCAAGAATTAATTCCTGCCCCCATGTCTGTGGGATGCTGCATATAAAAGATCTCTTGCAACTAGTGTGAAAATGTAGCGGGTTTCTTCTCTAAGACTATATTATGTCAAAATTAACAAATGTTTGACATCCAATAGGCAATGATTGATAAAGAAATGTGCTCTAGTCATGTCATAGTGAAAACAAACTTTAACTTTTATCCTGATGTGAAAGTAGACAATTTGTTTTATTGACTACAATATTTTAATTGTTAGATTAATTGAATTCATGGAGAATGATAAAATTGAAACAAGAGTTCAATCTAGAGTTAACCTACACAAGAGTTCAATCTAGAGTTAACCTCCTACACAAAAGTTCAATCTAGAGTTAACCTCCTACACCAGAGTTCAATCTAGAGTTAGCCTCCTACACAAGAGTTCAATCTAGAGTTAGCCTCCTACACAAGTTCAATCTAGAGTTAGCCTCCTACACAAGAGTTCAATCTAGAGTTAGCCTCCTACACAAGTTCAATCTAGAGTTAACCTCCTACACAAGAGTTTAATCTAGAGTTAACGTCCTACACGAGTTCAATCTAGAGTTAGCCTCCTACACAAGTTTAATCTAGAGTTAACCTCCTACACAAGAGTTCAATCTAGAGTTAACATCCTACACAATAGTTCTATCTAGAGTTAACCTCCTACACAAGTTCAATCTAGAGTTAACCTCCTACACAAGAGTTCAATCTAGAGTTAACATCCTACACAATAGTTCAATCTATAGTTAGCCTCCTACACAAGAGTTCAATCTAGAGTTAACCTCCTACACAAGAGTTCAATCTAGAGTTAACCTCCTACACAAGAGTTCAATCTAGAGTTATCGTCCTACACAAGAGTTCAATCTAGAGTTAGCCTCCTACACAAGAGTTCAATCTAGAGTTAACCTCCTACACAAGAGTTCAATCTAGAGTTAACCTACACAAGAGTTCAATCTAGAGTTAACGTCCTACACAAGAGTTCAATCTAGAGTTATCGTCCTACACAAGAGTTCAATCTAGAGTTAACGTCTTACACAAACTTTCATCCAATTCCCAGCATTATGTACACAGTAACACACACAGTTACATTTATTTTACCTCCATATAATGGTCACCTGTTTTAACAGACCCTGTTTTTGAGAGATTTTTCCAGTTAGCTTGTGTGCACAGTTTTGACTATATAGTTCTATGCTTGATATTTCACAGTATTCAGTCCGCGAATGGGAGCGTACAGTCAGCTCAGGCAGTTACACCATCGACAGCCTGCCCCCGGTTACTTCTCTCCTCGTGTGGCGGGTTACCAGCAGAGGGGAGGTCTTAGAGGACTGCCGTTGGGTCCTCATCAGAATATACCAGTCCCAAACCTGCAGCAGCCAGCTCACTTCGGTGCAGACGTAGCCAATCACAATGCAGGTTTAGCCATTCGAAATGCAGACATGGCCAGTCAGAATGCAGAGGATGTAAAAAGACATAAATCAGTCACGGACCCAGCTTTTATACCATTACAGGCAAGTTTGATGTAATGTAATGCAGAAATGTGGTACTAATTCAGGTAGTAGAATCAGTGATTTTGTGAACTATGGGGTTAGGGTTGGGTGGGGGTATTTCATTTATTCATGTCTTTAACTCTTTTATCTTGATCAGCTCTTCAGATATAATCAGTGGAATTAGCGTGCAGGTACATAGTAATATTTTTATATGCCCATTTTTGACTGGTGATATGGTATTTTATTATCCATGTGGTTCAAAATAACCGAGTAATAATAATCATACGAAGCACACATGTAATAACAAGTGTAATGACGTAATTTTGGGAAGCGACGTCATAACATGACATTGCTTCTCCAGTCCTAGCTCAGACTGTGCATTTGAAATATGATGTCATTTCGTCGTCTCCTTCTAGTTGTGGCTGAAACATTTTTAGTTGGGTCTTGTTATTTATAAAGAAAACAACAATAATAATATGAATAATAAAGAAATTATTACACTCGCGTGCGAGTCGTACTGATTTTACAAAACTCGTGTCAGGATTCCTGTGTGACCCTCGCTCTCGCTCGGACGATACAAAAATCCTGACACTCGTATTGTAAAATCAGTATGACACACAGGCTTCCTCGGGCAATACAAAAATCCTGACACTCGTTTCGTAAAATCAGTACGACACACAAGCTCGTATAATAATCTCTATATTATCCATCCATCCATAAACGTTTTGTTTTCGGAGCATATCTTTCTTATCGGTTCATATAGGATCATCAGACCTTGGATGCATGCACAACTTAGGATAGCGGTGTGTCACATACTGTAACCAGGTCACCGCGACCTACCTTTCAGGCATTACTGTACATAGACAAAACTACATATATGTGGTTTTCTCATTTCTGTATTCCACGAGTGTATTTCCTGCAGGAAACCCGATGCCGCAGGAATTGTTCACTCAATGTCTGTGTTGTCATCGGTGTGTTTTCTTTTATTGATGTTCATGGAATTACTTGTTGCTGAAAAGTGTATTTCATTTTTGTATTCAGGACTGTATTTATATAGTAAGATTTAATGGGTAATGTAATAAATTAACGGAAATCCTATCAAAACATTACACACAGGTATACAGGTCTTGTTGGCTTATAAACAAACAACTCTTTTACAGCAATACAAAAATTAACTGTGTTAAGAATGGTAAATATCAAATGGGTTTATGACAAAGGTAAGTTATAGAAGAAATGTTTATTATTACTTATTTTGTTCTTCAGGTTGCCAGAAAGCAGAAGACCCCTCAGAAGAGAAAAGACGTTGTACACCCGGCCCCTGGTGCGGCCGTGAACATTGATTCTGTGTCTAAGACTAATTTGTCAGAGGCTGGAGCCTCGGGCAGCTCGTACCAAGCCCTGAAAGTCGAACACTCAAAACCAAGAGTTGAACCATCACCGGGCAGCAAGCAAAAATCTGCGTCGAGAAAAAGACGACCGCGGATTGCGGCAAATTTAAACTTCCAGTAACAAGTTGGCCGCTGTGATGAGATCAGTGGCAACAAGTTGGCCACTGTGATGAAATCAGTGACGACAAGTTGGCCGCTGTGATGAGATCAGTGACGACAATTTGGCCACTGTGATGAAATCAGTGACGACAAGTTGGCCGCTGTGATGAAATCAGTGACGACAAGTTGGCCGCTGTGATGAGATCAGTGACGACAAGTTGTCCGCTGTGATGAGATCAGTGACGACAAGTTGTCCGCTGTGATGAGATCAGTGGCGACAAGTTGTCCGTCACTGATCTGTGATGAGATCAGTGACGACAAGTTGTCCGCTGTGATGAGATCAGTGACGACAAGTTGGCCGCTGTGATGAGATGACAAGTTGGCCGCTGTGATGAGATGACAAGTTGGCCGCTGTGATGAGATCAGTGACGACAAGTTGGCCGCTGTGTTGAGATTAGTGACGACAAGTTGGCCGCTGTGATGAGATCAGTGACGACAAGTTGGCCGCTGTGATGAGATCAGTGACGACAAGTTGGCCGCTGTGATGAGATGACAAGTTGTCCACTGTGATGAGATCAGTGACGACAAGTTGTCCGCTGTGATGAGATCAGTGACGACAAGTTGGCCGCTGTGATGAGATCAGTGACGACAAGTTGGCCGCTGTGATGAGATCAGTGAAGACAAGTTGGCCGCTGTGATGAGATCAGTGACGACAAGTTGGCCGCTGTGATGAGATCAGTGACGACAAGTTGGCCACTGTGATGAGATCAGTGACGACAAGTTGGCCTCTGTGATGAGAATATTCTGTTTTAATACCCTGAATTTTTTTTTTTTTTTTTAGTCATGGATCCTGATAATATTGGTATGTTTAGAACATTAGTATTACTTTTACAACAGTGACAGCATCAGCTTTTGCGTTAAAATGTTTGAACTTTTAAAAGTTTTTTTTTTTTTTTTTTTTTGCATTTAGATCAGTTTGTAACAAACCATAATTCCTTGGTCATTTATAATTACAAACTTTGCGCTGTTATACAATATACTGTAGTCTGATTGGACGAATATTATCCTCCGATAATGACGTTGTTACATGAGATAGGACATTATTATGTATCACAGGTCATGGAAAGGATGAGAGAAACTGATTTATGTATTCTTTTAACTAAATAAGGGGTCCTGTTTGTAATTATGAAAATTGTTGTTATTTTTTTTTATTGCAATACATCAGTATATTCACCAAAAATTACAAACAAATCTTATACAGTTCCATTAAAAGTTTGTTTTGTTTAACAACATCACTAGAGCACATTGATTTATTAATCATCCAAACATTTGGCATCCAATAGTGGATGATTAATAAAGCAATGTGCTCTAGTGGTGTCGTTAAACAAAAAAAACTTTTAACTTCTTGAACTTTCTGTTTGTCAGGGATTTCAAGTCATAGCAATAGCACAAATCTCAGGTTTTCCTCTTTGAGTTGTTATAAAATTTCAGTTATTTCAAGGGGTGATGTTTGTAATATTTTTTTGTTCTGGAAATATTACCATGATTATGCTGCCGAGCCTGAGAGCAGGGATTTATCCAGGATATTTTGCCAGGGACCCAAGTCTAATGGGATTGGGAATATTAGGCTATTAGTGTGGGTAAATCATACTTGAGAAAAAAAAATTCAGGCCCCTGAATAATGCAGTATACCACTGTTGAAATAATTTATTACAACATACTGTAAATCGTAAAATATTAGCGATCTTAAAATTCAAATACATGTAGGTGACATATTAGCAACATAAAACTTTAGCGAGGTTGTCATATCAGAAACTAAAAAAACTAATAATCTAAGTTGTAGGATCAGCTGAAATAATGTTTTTGACAAATTTTGACGTTATGCAGCTTACAGACATATTAAATTTAGTAGAAAATTGCAGTAATGTGCATGGTAACTAACTATTGTTGTTTGCTACCCTTTTGGTTTAATCAATAGTATGCAACCATTGTTGCGAGTTCAGTTAATCAGAGACGAGACAATCGCACAAACGTTTGTTGGAACAGCCTGTTGTATGTCTCTTTAAATTTAGCTTCATGAAATGTTATCGTCTCATATGGCTTCGCTAAATTCGCTAACATTTTACGCTCGCTAACATTTCCTGATTTACAGTATATATATATATATGAAATTTTTAGTACAGAAATTTTGAATTTTCAGTGCTACTTGCTTTTTGGGAAGGGGCCTATTTTTTGACCTACAGATCGCCTGAATAAATCCCTGGAGATACTATGAAATATCAGTTAAGAGATATATGTGTATGTGTGTGTATATATATATATATATATATATATATATATATATATATATATATATACACACAGTGAAACCCCTCTAAACCGGACACTCATGGGGCCAAGTAAAAAGTCCAGTTTTATGTGGATTCCAGTTTAGAGAGATTCTGTTCCAATATTTAAAAAGGGTCAGTGAAAAATATCTGTCCCAAGTTCAGCCAGCAAACGTTTAGCTAACATTCGCAAACTATATAGCTTACAGACGGGGCTACTGTCCCAAGTTCAGCCAGCAAACGTTTCGCTAACATTCGCAAACTATATAGCTTACAGACTGGGCTACTGTCCCAAGTTCAGCCAGAAAACGTTTCGCAAACTATATACCGGTAGCTTACAGACTGGGCTACTGTCCCAAGTTCAGACAGAAAACGTTTCGCTAACATTCGCAAACTATATACCGGTAGCTTACAGACTGGGCTACTGTCACAAGTTCAGACAGAAAACGTTTCGCTAACATTCGCAAACTATTTGATTGGTTCTCAGAGTGGTAATTCGGTTTACTGTGTAGCATTAAAATGAGTCTATTGAACGTTGGCGACAGCCGGTTGACTGACAAGCGGTTGACTGACCTTATGCCTGGTTTAGTTGGGTTTCACTGTAAAAGAAACAATATAAAACTTGAACCTATTAAAAAAAAAAAAAAAAATTAATATCCAAATGTTCTTAAACATATTCTTCATGAGATTCTCAACTTTTCAGGGGTTTTTTTTGGTTTTTGTGTTTTGTTTTTTTTATTAATTTTTGTTTTTAATTTGTAAATAAATATTGTTTAAATCAACAAAAAAAGGTCTTAGAAAGATTACTGTTGTCATTTTAACAGTGCTTTTTGTTTTAGGGATTTTTTAAAAATGTACAAGTGTGATTGAAGGATTGAGCTTTTTCGGCTCAAATAAAATAAAGATATAAATTTGAGAAAACATGAGTTATTGAAATTATTACCAGAGCCAGGACTTCTAGAATTTTATAAAATCCACTAGCCATGGGATCAGTGATTTAAAATATTTACTAGCCACAATTAAAAATTCACTAACCCTACTTTACTTTAAGTTAATACAATTTTACTAAACAATAGTAATAATCAGATATGTCACCTAAAGATGGAGATACAGCTTTAAAAACACTAACATTGGGGGTTGGGGTGGGGTACAGGATATTCATATTTACAAAATAGACTTAACAGCAACATTTGACAATTTAGTTTTTCACTAGCCATCGGGCATGGCAATAGTAGTTATTTACTAGCCCAACCTTGAATATCGGTAGCCATGGGAGTGGGGCTACCATAATCTAGAAGTCCTGCAAGAGCTAATTAACCAGTTTAAGACAAATTTTGCAATTGCTTGCATCGATGTGAATATATTTTCACAAATACACAATAATGGGGAGGATCCAGAAAATATTTCAGTAAGGGACCAAAGGGAAAAGAAAGAAAGAATTTTTTTATTTAACGATGCACTCAACACATTTTATTTACGGTTATATGGCATTGGACATATGGTTAAGGACTACACAGATATTGAGAGCACTGTCGCCACTTCATGGGCTACTCTTTTTGATTGGTAGCAAGGGATCTTTTATATGCACCATCCCACAGACAGGGTGGTACATACCACGACCTTTGATATACCAGTTGTGGTGCACTGGCTGGAACAAGAAATGGCTCAATGTGCCCACCGATGAGGATCGATCCCACACCAACCGCGCATTGAGCGAGCGCTGTACCACTGGGCTACCTCCCGCTCACCAAAGGGAAAAGGGCACATGGACTATCTCCTTGTTTTAGGTGGGGACAGGTCCCTTTGGATCCTCCCTTGCTTCAGTGGTGTAGTGGTGAAGCCATTGGTCATACGGCTGGTAGGTGCAGGGTTCGCAGCCCAATACTGGCTGCCACCCAGAGTGAATTTTATCGAGTCCCACCCAGAGCAAGTTTTAACGACTCGCCCTCTTTTTTTTCTCACTAACCACTAACAACTAACACTCTGTCCTGGACATGCACCAGTTGCGTGTGCAGGAATAGAAGGAAGGAAATGTTTTATTTAACGATGCACTCAACACATTTTATTTACGGTTATATGGCGTCAGACATATGGTTAAGGACTACACAGATATTGAGGGAGGAAACTCGCTGTTGCCACTTCATGGGCTACTCTTTTTGATTTCCATTTCCTTGTAACAACTATCCACTAACCAACTGTCAAGGACAGACGGTCCAGATAACTGAGGTGTGTGGCCAGGACAGCATGCTTGAACCTTAATTGCATAGAAGCATGAAAATAAGTATAAATGAATGAGTTTAAAGATTGTTTGTTTAACGACACCACTGGAGCACATTGATTAATTAATCATCGGCTATTGGATGTCAAACATTTGGTAATTGTGACATGTAGTCATCGGAGGAAATCCGCTACATTTTTCCTACTGCAGCAATGGATCTTTTATATGCACTTTCCCACAGACAGGAGAGCACATACCATGGTCTTTGTCCAGTTGAGGTGCACTGGAATGAGAAGACCGGCCTCGGTGGCGTCGTGGTTAGGCCATCGGTCTACAGGCTGGTAGATACTGGGTTCGGATCCCAGTCGAGCCATGGTATTTTTGATCCAGATACCGACTCCAAACCCTGAGTGAGTGCTCCGCAAGGCTCAATGGGTAGGTGTAAACCACTTGCACCGACCAGTGATCCATAACTGGTTCAACAAAGGCCATGGTTTCTGCTATTCTGCCTGTGGAAAGCGCAAATAAAAGATCCCTTGCTGCCTGTCATAAAAGAGTAGCCTATGTAGTGACAGTGGGTTTCCTCCAAAAAAACCAGTGTCAGAATGACCATATGTTTGATATCCAATAGCCGATGATAAGATAAAAAGATCAATGTGCTTCTAGTGGCGTCGTTAAATCAAACAAACTTTACTCTTTACTTTGGAACGAGAAAAAAAACCCAGTCAGTTGAATGGATCAACCGAGGTGGTTTGAGCTTGTGATGCAAGCACCTCAAATGAGCACTCAACCGACTGAGCTAAATCCTGCCCCTATAAATGAATGAATCACTGGTGGAGTTTTCAACTGAGGTGCAATGAGTCGTAGGATCGAATGACTTCAATGGATTGGGGATTTCCCCCAAACCTACCAGTGCCTCACAACTGATATATATATCAAAGGCTGTTTTGGGGTGGCACATGTCCTAATGGTAAAGAGAGTTGCCTGATGCACGATCAGTTTAGGATCGATCCCCATCTGTAAGCCCATCAATTATTTCTCATTCTAGCCAGTGCTCCACAATTGATGTAACAAAACCTATAGTATGTACTATCCCATCTGTGGGATACTGCATATAAAAGGTCATTTGTTGCCAATATGAAATAGTTATTAGCACATTGTATGGTGACAGCAGGTTTCCTCTATCATTATTTGTGTGGTCCTAAACCATGTCCGACACCATGTAACCGTAGTTAAACTATATTGAGTGCGTCCTTCAATACAAATGTGTCTTCCTCTCTAGGTAGTACTAAACCAAATAACTTCCGGCTGGGTCAAAGTTGGAGGTGCACCGAACTTTTGATAGAGAAGTGAACACCACAAGTCCTGTGATTGGTTATAAATGTGAGTGTGTTGGTTGTAAAAAAGAATAGTTTCGTCTGGGTAAAATAAATGTGCAATTTT
The DNA here is from genome assembly GCF_016097555.1 of Gigantopelta aegis. Classification (NCBI taxonomy): domain Eukaryota; kingdom Metazoa; phylum Mollusca; class Gastropoda; order Neomphalida; family Peltospiridae; genus Gigantopelta; species Gigantopelta aegis. The sequence continues at coordinate 33,267,684 of NC_054713.1, read as the reverse complement.
ATTTCATCTAGTACCAATGTGTCAAGTAGCCTTGTGCATGAAACATGTATGGGGTACCTGTAAAAAAAAGTACTCGAATTTTGTGCGAAACTAGGGTAGTCATAGACGCTACCCGTTATCTCAGAAACGAGCAGCTTGACCCCCATTTTTTTCTGATTCACTTTAAGTGTAACGGGTGGTAGTATTTATATCCGTGGCGTTTATGTCGGTTGATACGTTGCAGGTAGGAGTTTTAGCCGCATATGTAACTATTGTTGTCTATGGGATTTGATTTGGTAGTATACACCCTATAGCACATATTCAGTGCATAATAAAAAATATTATGATTTTGTCATTTTATTTAATTAAACTATACTGGTTGATTAATTAGCCATCACTCGATCACACAAGTTCACAATGACCTTGACCTTAACAATAATCTCTGTACATGGCTCTGAATGGAGTTTGAATCAAAGTTAGCACTGAAGAAAAGTTGGTTTTGGCCTATAATTCATACTGTAAAGATTTCAATCATTTCTTTTTACATGGTATTTGACTTGCCATATACAACTGCTCTTAAATATGGTATTATATATAGGCAACCTGAACTAAGATTTTAATAGCAATTTATTTTTATATTAAAAATAGCATGTGCCAATAGTGGGTTAATGTCTTTAGTTTCCATTAACATTGTTAATTTTTTATGTATGAAACTTTGAAAACTCAAATTTGTAAAGAAGTTGATTTTTATTGTCATTTTGACATATTTATAGGGTGCTAAGTTATATTTTAGACAAATTTGTAGTTTTATGCAAAATTTAAAGTAAATTTGAAGAAAAACTTTACCAAAAACATAATTAAATTTGTTGTCACTATTGTGCCTTCGGTTCTCATTTGTACATGACAATAAGGTTGTTAAACATATACTTAGATCTCCAGATAATTTTTGCTTCTTAATAATCACTTAGTTAGCTCTCATGAAAGCATTTTGAGTTTATACTAGATTCAGAACCAATTTTTTCAGATTTGATTATCTGCCTTGGATTAAGTTGATAATTTATTTTATTGTTAAAGCTGTATTACCTAATTTTACTAGCAAAATAAAATGCTGGATTACAGATTGTAGGAATACATCTAATGTACATATTGTATTCATCCGGATTAGAAAATAATGCAAGAAAATAGATGTTCGGGTAATTTTGTCATTTAAAAATAGGGTGTTTTTTTCAGTAATTAATCAAAAATAAATGTGTTAAAGCTGCATGATTATTCCAGATATCACACCTATTAAAACCTCCAACTACAGTAGACTATAAATAAAATATAGTCAGGAATATTGGTGGCTGCCAATAGTTTTGATGGTTCATTATGAAACTCAGCATGGCCGATGGATTTGAAATTCCCACACCTGGCAACTTGAAGACACCCACACCCAGCATACAGGATTTCCACCCAACACTAATGTTCAGGACATTAAGTCATTACTTCATACAGGTACAGTCATGTTTGTGTTTCCTTCCTCAGTATATTTTTTTAATACTGATATTTCTTTGATGTGCCTGTTAAGGTCTTCATAATCTAGGGGTCAATCAAGTGCATGTGTTTTAATGGAATTCTTTAAAGGGGTAGAGGTACTCTGACTATCTTTGTTGTCTTTACATATATACCAGAGTACACATACCCAACTGAAAGTAAATATCTTCAGGAGTTTTATTTTAAAACATTTTGTTGTTTAATAATAACATTGCATTTGTACAAAACTATATGCAATCCCATACCGAAATGACATATTTTTCACTTATAAGTGAAGTATAAATCGTTAATACTTTTCAAGTATAAGTGACTTATAAGTAAACGATTAAGATTTTGTATGCAAATCATTTGCCAAATGAGGTATCACTTATACAAAGTATATGTGACATATAGGTGAAGTGTTAACTATATATATAAGTAAAGTGCAAGTCATCGCTTATATTTAAGAGAAGTGTTAGATATATATAAGTGACTTATAAGTGAAGTGAAGTATAAGTGTAACAGAAACTGCTGTATAAGTGAAATATAAGTGAGGTATAAGTGATTCACCAATATTTAACAGAAACTGTTGTGTAATTGAAGTATAGGTGAAATATAAGTGAAGTATAAGCGATTCACTAATACTTAACAGAAACTGCTGTATAAGTGAAGTATAGGTGAAATATAAGTGAAGTATAAGCGATTCACTAATATTTAACAAAACTGCTGTATAAGTGAAATATAAGTCAAGTATAAGTGATTCACCGATAATTTACAAAAAACACTGTATAAGTGAAGTATAATTAGTGAAATACAAGTGATTCACCGATATTTGAGAGACTCTGCTGTATAAGTGAATATCTATCAAAGGCAGTGGTATGTTCTGTCCTGTCCAAGGAAAGATCATATAAAAGATGACTTGCTGCTTTTGAAACATGTAGAGAGCTTCCTCTGAAGACTATGGGTCAGAATTAATTATCAATTTAATTTTTTACATCCAGTAGTCAGTTCACTAATCATTAAATAAATGAAAATAGGCAGCAATCTGTCCTTGGAGGCCACATTTCAATATTCTCGGGTAATTGCTGTATCAATGCCACCGCTTACACACACTATCTGTAAACTACATGTAGCTGTCCACAAAACATAAAAATTGAAGCACAATAGTCTTAACAAACAAAGTGATGTTTCATTCTGACTCACTAATATATCTACCGGCCTCGGTGGTGCCGTGGTAGGCCATCGGTCTACAGGCTGGTAGGTACTGGGTTCGATCCCAGTCGAGGCATAGGATTTTTAATCCAGATAGAGACTCCAAACCCCAAGTGAGTGCTCCGCAAAGCTTAATGGGTAGGTGTAAACCACTTGCACCGACCAGTGATCCATAACTGGTTCAACAAAGGCCATGGTTTGTGCTATCCTGCCTGTGGGAAGCGCAAATAAAAGATCCCTTGCTACTAATCGGAAGAGTAGCCCATGTAATGGCGACAGCGGGTTTCCTGACGCCATATAACCGTAAATAAAATGTGTTGAGTGCGTCGTTAAATAAAACATTTCTTTCTTTCTTTTTTTCACCAATATATCTGAACAGTATATGCAAACAAATATTTTATAATAATATATATCTTTATTTCCAACTGTTAGATTGGATTCTCTCACATCCATTTTCCTCAGTTATGTCCTAGCTGTTCAGTGTCCTCTTGATATATGTCATCCAACATTCAGATGGGATTCTGAAAAACAAATGTAGTCTGGATAGATCTGCTATGTAATTAGCTATTGTTTATTATTAATGTAAACATTTAGTTCTTTCTGTTAGTTTTAAAACTCATAGCCTACCAAGTTTCAGGTGTGGGGAATCAAAACTTCAAGAGAAAACAAACTAATTTTCAGTTAAATTTTCAAGTTTACTTTTTTACCTGGTATCAATCAAATCTCAAGGATAAAACAGACTGATATTTCAATGTTGACCTAATTTTAATTATGAAGAAATAAAAAAATAAAATACATGATATATATTTGAATCTTAAAGAATCTGTACCAATTTTCAGGCCTACAAAATATAAACTATTACGAAAAGATAACGGGTGTTGGACTGGGAGGGAAATAATTGAAATTAAAAAAACAAAAAAAACATGCATTTGTCTACATGTATTAGTTTGTACATGTATACTACAATGTACATCATAGAACTGCATGCAACTCCTTTCCAGCTATAGGGGTAAAGCGCTTGATTGATGCACGGTTGACCCATGATCGATCCCTATCGATGGGCCCTTAGGGCTTTTCTTGTTCCAGCCAGTGCACCACGACTGGTATATCGAAGGCTGTGGTATGTGCTATCCTGTCTGTGGGATAGTGCATATAAAAGATCCCTTGCTACTAATGGAAAATTGTAGCAGGTTTCTTCTCGCTTAATTAATGATTAATTAATCATCGGCTATTGGATGTCAAACATTTGGTAATTCTGACTCGTAGTCAACAGAGGAAACCTGCTACAGCTTTTCTAATGCAGCAAGGGGTCTGTTATATGCACTTTACCACAGACAGGAAAGCACATACCACAGTCTTTGTCCAGTTGTGGTGCACTGGTTATAACGAGAAAAAGCCCTGCATGCTTGTCGGTGACCATACATGTGATGTCAGATGCTGTTCAAATGTAAACTGGAAGTTATTTTTTTTATTATTAAAATGTTTAATTCAAGATGCTCACTCAAGAATATGGGCGGACAAGGAAGAATTGAGAGAGAAAAAAAAAAAAAAAAAAAAAATTCTAATGTTAAGGAAAGTGTAAAAGTTATTATCCTGAAATAGATGTTTTAAAAATTACCAACCAACTGTCATGCAGAGACTGCATTTCCTACTAACCTGATAACACATGTTAAAAGTTAATTTCCAAGTGATCTAGTATAATCAAACATTTTTGAATAATTATGTATAATGGCTTGTGACATTGAACGACCACCTCTTAACTTATGCATCAAGTCATGCATCTTAAAACAAGATTATTGTTTGCTAAATACATACCAGTCACAAATATTTCCATAATATGACGACTAGAATGCGCTGACGATTGTTCTGGGAAAGAAAAAAAATATATATATACATATATATACTACTCAAAAGAATTTAAGGGTCAAAAATTTATAACCAAATAAGTTTCAGAGTGTATTAGATTGATGATGTAAACTACACCAACATTTTTATTTATTGTTCCATATTTACAAAAAACCAAATAAATGTCACTGTATACAAGAAAGTCACATGACATGCTGTCAAAGTTGAAGGTTGTCAAACATGGATTTTACACATTAGAACATTCGTTTAATAGTGTGTGAATCCACCCCTGGCGCGAATACACTCGACACATTGTTGCCTCATGCTGTTGATCAGACGTCTGAAGAACTTTTGGGGAATGGCCTGCCACTCTGCCATAAGAAGTTGACCCAGATCATGAAGGTTGACCGGAGGGGCATGGTTATTCCGAACTCTCCTGCCTAATTCGTCCCAGGCGTGCTCTATTGGGGCCAAGTCAGGCGAATATGCTGGCCAATCCATCCTGGCGATACCTTGTTGTCTGAGAAAGTCCGTTACCACCCTGGCGCGGTGGGGTCTGGCATTGTCATCCTGCAGAACTGCCCCGCCGCCAATCTGCTGAAGGCCTGGGAGAACCAATGGCCGGATAATCTCATTCAGATAGCGGATTCCATTCAGATTGCCATCCACCACACAGAGGGGGGTCCTATGGTGGATAGAGATGCCGCCCCACACCATGACGCTGCCACCACCGAACCGGTGACGGTGTCTAACGTTAACGTCAGCGAAGCGCTCCCCAGGACGTCTAAAGACACGAACCCGACCGTCGTTGAACTGGAGACTAAACCTGGACTCATCAGTGAACATCACTCGACCCCACTGAACATGTTGCCACTGCAGATGAAGCGTGCACCAGTGACGTCTGGCCGTTCTGTGACGTGGTAGGAGTGGTGGTCGAACAGCCTGGCGACGGCAGCGTAGATTATTGGCTCTCGGATGATTGCGTATGGTTTGATCAGACACTCGAGTTCCAGTCGCAGTCCGCAGATTGTCACGTAATCGGCATGCAGTGGTTGTGCGTTGACGTAGAGCCATATTGGTGATGTAGCGGTCCTCTCTATTTGTAGTGTTTCGGGGTCTTCCCGAACGTGGACGATTTCGAACAGAATTCGTTGCTTGGTACCGTTGCCACAGTCAGCCAATGACACTCTGACTGACACCAAGTCTCAGAGCAACATTTCTTTGCGTATTGCCATCCTGAAGCCAAGCAATAGCCCTTCCTCGATCTTCGATAGTCAGTTGACGTCGTACCATTGTCGAATTTGGAGTGTGCACCGTACACGAACGCAAGCTCCAATTATACGGAAATTCAGCATTGGGAACATGGAATACACGTGCAAAGCGTGCAAATGAAGCGCTTTGTGAAAAAGCAAGTTATGGGCACTTAGCAGACCTTTCGCTTTCGCCCTAATTTACGTGCAAATGTAAGCATGTTTTCGCCATTAGAACTAGTCGACAGTGTCAATGACAGTGGATTTTAATTCATTTATGGGTTGCTTAGACCCACTTTCGTCAACATGGAACAATACCATGCGTGACATTATGGTCTAGCTAATATAATTGACATTCAGAAAATAATGTCGAAAATATCGTCTGACCCTTAAATTCTTTTGAGTAGTATATATATATATATATATATATATATATATATATATATATATATATATATATATATATATATATATATATATATAACTTGTGTTTCTTGTAATCAAAGTAAATGTCCATTTCATCCTCATGCAAACCAATCCATCCCCAAAGGTATGTCAATATCCTATCCAAAAAATTTCCCGTGTCAGTTTTATAGTTTTTTTCAAAAGAGAAGACAAGCGTTTTGAAAAGAAATTAACTGGCATGGGGCGAAAAGGCTCAATACAACACCCCATTCAAAGTAATATGAAAAAAAAATTATAATATAAATACAAAATGCAACCAAAGATGTGTTGTACATATTTGGGGGCATCCATACCAACATTTGGCGGTGAAGTGAACAGAGTAAACAAGTAACACAAAATATAATGGTATAAACATTTTAATTTTATATATATTCTCAGCAAACAATAAGTATGCATCGATCGGCAATTGTTGCACGATTTCGTATGTATTTCATCTTGGTAAGTGCTATCCTGTTGTGGGATGGTGCATAGATAAAAATACATTGCTACTAATTAATTTTTAGCAGACTCCCTCTCAAAAGTTATATGTCCAAATTACCTGTTTGACATCCAATAGCCAATGATTAATAAATCAATGTGCTCTAGTGGTGTCTTTAAACAAAAACTTACTTTTTGTATAGACCATAAATCCATGACATTTTATCCCCAGTTTGACCTGTTCGCCTCATGTACCAGTTCGCCCCCAACTATTTGTCAGTTCGCCCCCAAATCCCAATTATTTGTTACTTTTAAACAATTACTGTATTGTTTCTTTAGAGGCATGTTAAACCGTGTGTGTGTGTGTGTTTCTTTTCTTAGAGGGGAGGGATTGTCGTCTTTCCACGATTTGGTTGGATCCTGAGTCAGTGTGGGCACATTTGACATAATCACCAGTTTAATTAATTAATTAGTACATATAAATCTTTATGGGGGCGAACTGGTTAAGCACGCGAGGGTGAACTGACATCCAATTATGGGGGGCGAAACGTCTGGTACCCTAAACAATTGAGGTTTATTGTAGCCCAAACCAAATTTTACATTCAAATAATTAATTTTGTATGTACCAAAAAAAAATATGAATGCATGATGTTGCGACCCCAAGCCTGATCACCAGAAAGGATTATGAAATATACACATTATGTTGCTTAAAATTATAAAACAAAATGTTTTACAAGCTTAAAAAAAAAGATCAATTAATAACTATCTCTAACCTTACATTAATTCTAACAAATATTTAAAAAATTTGTTGGGGAGGGGGTGATTAAGGAAGACTTGCAAAACAACCAATTACCTAAGCCAAAATCATTTTTATTACCTAACATAATATTTGGGGAGGGGGCGAACCCTCTAATAGTTAGGGGTGAACTGACTGGGAGCGAACTGGTTTGGGGACGAAACATATGGTACCCCAAAACAATATATATTACTAAGTAAAATAAAAAATGACGGTAGGACTTTCCCTTGGTACTGTCATACATGTATAAAGAACATTATTATTATAAATACTTAATATAAATAGTTATGGCTAGGGTTAGTGACAGTGCCAAAGGAAAGTCCTTCCAAAATGACTGCTACTTGTGATACTTTAAATAAATTAAACCAATTAAAACTAAATTAATTTGTAAATAAAAGAAAAAAAGACTGCTGACCTATCAGAGTACGTGAAACTGGTCATGTGACCTAAATCGCCCCCAAAAAAGCATTACTATCGTTGTAAAAATCTGTACCCATCGGTGAAATAAAAAAATAAAAATCTGTAATAAATGCATCAATTTGGCATCTTAAAATATTTAGTTTGCATTTAAATGTATTATTTATGATGTCAACGTGATCTATGTGTATTTAAATTGCCCCCGAAAAATATGCCTTGATCGGCCATTTTGGAAATGTTCTGTGTCTTGACCCAATGTTGCATCATGTAGAACACGTTACATTCGTTCGATTGTGATCAAACATCACACAATATTAGAACAAATACAGTTAAAGATGTCAACTTATATATTAAAGGTGTCTAGAATAAGTAAGAAAATAGTAAAATCATGTTTACCTTTTTTTCCTTCCAAACGATTGAAACGTGACGAAAATAGTAGGACATCCGAAACTTGACCGAAGTTCTTCATTTTCCGCCATAGCCAAGTATTCGGTAATAAACTGTGATTGTTTCTGCTCAATCAAAATGATCTCAAATCCAATTCATAATGCAAAATAAACAATGTTTTGTCATTACTTATTATTAAATTTATTTTGGCAAACTGCAAATGGCGCGTTTTTTCCTGTTGTTATCTCTAAGCCAATCAAATCCCAGGTATGACTGTTCAGGAACCGACCGTGACACTAGTTTTAGCATGCCTATGTCCACTAGGGTTCAGGCATGAGGAACCGACCAATCATATTATCGCTTTTAACCTTCGTTCGTCTGTGGGAAACTGGGAAACTCTTTTTACGTGCCCCTATCCACAGAGGTTCAGGCACGCCCACCACGGATTTAGCCTCTGACTTCGCCAGTGACTAACTCCGGAGCAGGAGGGGGGGGGGGGGGGTAAGTTTGAGGTGGGCGGAATTTGGAATAAAGCCATTTAGTAAGGTCGACGCGAGCGCGGACCAAATAGCAGACACTTCGTAAACTTGAAGTACACCGAGTGGGAGCCGTGCTCTGATTGGCTGAATTTCGATTCCTCGGTGAAGCCTGTATTTTACCTAAGTCTACAAAGAGTAACTGCATCCAAAACATGTCCGGACTCTAAAATTTAACCAAAAATAGTTAAGACTGCTCAGCTAAAAGGTTTTTTAAGGTGATTTTGAGCAATTGATCGGGCGCCAAAATAAAATGCGTTAGACTACTTATAAAAAAATAAACATAAGAATTTTGAACTGCTTCCAAAACGTTTAAAGTCTAACTAGCCCAAAAAAGAGGTTGGTACTCACGGAGGTAAAGGTTGTTATCTAGGGGGTTCCGATGTAGTCTTGGATGTCAAGGTGCGGGAGGAGCTGCCGGTAATCGGAGTCTGCTAGCGACCTGGTGATTGGACGGTAGTGTGGACCCGCGACGGTTTTCAGGACACGATGTAATGTCGGGTTGTCCATCTCCTGTAGTAGCAGACCTTGGTTGAATTTCCCATTCCGGCGGATGGTTACGCACACTGCGTTCTGTCCCTCCCGCATCTTGAGCCGGTGCACCGCGAATTCCCCCTCGTTAAGTCCGTCGGGTAGTGGTTGATAAGCCTGCTCCTTAGGGCGGCTAATCAAATGGCGTACCTCGGAGAGGTTCGTCTTCACCAGCTGCTGGTAACGCTGTTGGAGACGGCCGGCCT